>NC_037337.1:28927703-29235071 GCF_002263795.3 Bos taurus
GTCCTATTGTATAGCATAGGGAACTATATTTGATATCTTGTTATGAATGATAATGGAAAAGAATTTAAAAATACATATATATATACACACATATAGTATGTATATATATGTGTGTGTGTATAGATATAAAACTGAACCACTTTGCTGTGCAAGAGAAATTAACACAATATTGTAAATCAAGTGTACCTCAATAAAATCAATAAAAAAAGAAAGCCACTCTTTCCCTTTCTTCTCCAATAACGTGAATGATAGGATAAGTAAGCAGCAGATTCAAAACATGAGGACTTCTGAATAACTTCAGGTCACATCAGTGACTTCCTAATTATAGACACTCTGACAATGTAAGATGCACACAGAAAGGAAAAAAGGTCATATTTGCTCAAAGCCCTTTTTCTAAGGAACTTGGGCTCCTCATTGTTCCTAAGACATCAGCAGAGGGGACAGTACTTTGCTGTCCCTCTGAGTCACAGACCAGCTGCCAGTCAGTGGGCAAGACAAGGGGGGAAGGTTACAGGGGATGAATACCCCAGATCTAAATAGCAGTCATGTCCCGGGGGCGGAGGGCTGCCCTCATTACAGAGCAGAGCACTGGCCCTCTGGGGCAGAAGCCATCTCTACAGGGGCCAGCTGAACATTGCCTGTAAACAGGCTCCTCAGCAGCAGCAAAAGTCAGGTATGTCAAAGCAATGGGAGGGAGTTTCAGGGACCTCCTGGGAGCTAAGTGGACACAGCGGGGCAACTCTGTACAGTGGCAGACGAGAGCCTAAATCCCAGGCTTGCATCAAAAAAGCGAAACCCCAGAAAGGACTGAGACAAAGCGACATCCTCACAAGCACCAGCACTTTCTCCTGGGGAGGAATACTTTAAAACTGGATCAGCTCCCTCCACCTGGTAGAGAGGCTACAGCTAAGGATCACTCCTCCACAACTTCCTTACTTGAGACATTACAACTTCATGCAACTTAGGAACTCTGCTTGACAGACAGAGGAGGGAGGGACAACGATGATAAACCACACCAGCTAATATTTATCAAGTACCTCTAGGTGTCAGGCCCTGGGCTTAGCACTCTATGGATATATTACTGTGACTGTCTTACAGTGAGGAAACTGAGGCCTAACAAGTTGAGTAACTTGCTCAAAGGACTGTCTCCTGGAGTGCATGCAGGGCCAGCATGTGAACAAGACTGCCAGAGGAGCGGTCCAGAGTGAGCAGTGAGGACTGAGGCCCAGATGCCTGCTTTCTAACTCTCACTTCCGGTGACTGGCTTTGTGATGAACTCTTCCTTCAGTGTTCAGATGATTTTCCTAAGTGTCATATAGTTGGCTAGTTTGCCTCTAGGTCAGGCAGCGGGAGACCTTCGACCACGAAGCACTCCAGGCCCCCAGGAGGAGAAGGGCTGCCTGTTACAAGTGGCCGCATGGCTCCCTGGAGTTGGTGTGGTCTTACCTGGATGGACAGAGCCACTTGGTAAGACCACATGGCATCACCATGAACAATGTCACCTACACACAAGGATCCACACTTTGTACACAACTCAACTATAACCCCCAGCTCAAATGAGACAGGAGATGTAACAAGATGGAAAAATAAAAGTGAAAAACAATACTCCATCCCGACATGAAGACTAGAAGATGCAATTATGCTGACGTCATTGAAGAGGTCTGAGGAGGAAATTTGCAAATGGCATTATTTGGAACCTAGATGTACATAGAATCCCTGTTTGAGGAAAGGAATGTCAAGAACATATTCATTTAAATGCTGCAGAGGGCCCCAGGTTCTGATAAACTTTGTATCACAAGGCCTCATAGGGTTGCATGATTAGGAAGAGGGACCCCCAGGAGGTCATCTTTTTATAATTCAGGAGCTTGGAAAGAAACCAGTTCTCTAGACCACACCAACCATGGATCCTTTTTAAAATCCATGTCAAACTGAAGAAATTTACTGAGAGCCAATCACTCCCCAGTAGCGGAAAAACTGAGATCATTGGGAGAAGTGGTGAGACTGCTGCCCAGACCATTCCTGGGGTGTTTCTCAGTCTCCATCCAGCAGTTCATGTTTTATCCATTAATTTTAATTTCCTAAGCCTCACAAAGAGGGAGTTCAGGGACAGCACCAAGATTGTCACAAGCTCTGTCGAAAATGCGGGGAACAGGAGGCCGCGCTCCCCTGCCACAGCCGCTCCCTGGAGCACAGCACCCACTTGGAGAGAGAATGACGGGGGGCTCTAGGTGCCAGCGTGCTTGTGCAGACGACAGCGACTCTGCCTGCTAGAAAGTTTCATCTGCTGCCTGTGGAAGGGCTGCTGGTAGAGCCAGAGCTGGGGCATCTGTTAAGCCGTGACACGCCGATAGAGGAAGAGATTGGGAGGCTGTCCCTGCAGACACTGAAGCTGTAGCGAAGCAGGGTGTGCCCAGGGGGTGTCTGGCAGCAGCAGCAAGGGAGACCAGCTCTAAATTAAACTCTTTCAGACCTCATGTTCTGAGGTCCAGAATGATGTTCAGAATTTTATCTTCCTTTCCTTTAAATGGGATCAAAGGGAAGACTAACAGCAAAGGTTTCTCTGTGAGAGCTTCTCAGCTTCCAGATGCCTTTCGGTGACAACATTGAGAGCTGTGAGGGTGCAGGCCAGGGAACACAGTAGAGAACAATGATTAGGAAAACGAAGCTGATAAGAGTATGTCACCTATGACACAGACGAGGATGGAGATGACAGCTTATAAATCACCCAAAGAAAAAAAATCAGCCACGAATCGTAGTGCCTGCTCCCATTCCTTCCCCCAAAGGACTAAAAATACTTACCCCAGCAGGGTAAATGGCCTGAATCAAGGCTGGTGTGTTGGCGACCAGAACACACACACAAACGGGATTTTGCTTTCTGAGGGGCTGTAATGCACACAATGTTTTATATTCAACAGATGGTTTTCCTAACAGCTCAAGGCAAGAATTGCTGGCTCTTTCCATTTTATGCAGAGCTGCTCTATGGTTAAAGAGCTGCTCTATGGTTATTCTAAGCCTCTGGGTTATTGTAGTCAAAGAATTGCATGCAGACTCCCTTTCAATTGCCCTTCCTCTGACTCCTGAGCCATCACAGAACTGAAAAGCCCTCCCAATTATCTTGTCTCCATGTTATTAAAGTGCAGTGCAATGCTACAGTACAATGTGTTAACATAATACAGTACAATTCTATTATAAAACAGAGTCCTAATAATAGACTTTGTTATTCTGAAGGTCAAATCATGTCTCTCTGTACAAAGGGTCGATGAGGCATCTCTTTCATTACAGCACAGACGATCTCTAAAAGCAGAGTTCTCCTACAGCATCCCCTTTCTTTATAGTATTCTGCTCAAACCCTAGGACAGCCCCCCATGTCACAGAGAGTGGAGTCCAAGAAGAGTGGGCCCAGATTAGACAATACAGTTTCCTGAATAAAAAGACCAAGTCTTGGTATTCAAGGCTATAATCTGTAACTTCTCATTCTTTCCAGCTTTGTCTTCTATAAGTTCCATACACAATCATCCAAATGCTATTATCACTCTTTTCTGCAGTTTCCTGATTCCTCTCTATTACTCTACTTACAACCCCCTCCCCCGAGAAGAAGACCCTTCTTAGAGGTAAAAAGCTCATCTGTAGTTGCTGAGACAGTTCATAGTTTTCATTTAACTTTCAGTTCCAATTCCAGTCTTCTAGAATTTTCATCCTGTATTGGTAAACTGCCATTTCTGACCTATCGCTTTTTATTGGTAGTTACCTTTCTGTATTTTCATTTATTTTTTGAACTAGAAAATTAACTCCTTCATTTTGCTACTATTTACATTTGTGTATACTTTAGACCACTGCTTCTCATACTTCAAAGTGCATGGGAGCTGTCAGAGTATCTTATTTGAATGCAGTTTCTGAATCAGTAGGACTAGCGTGGGGTCTGAGACCCTGCATTTATAACAAGCAGCTCACACTTTTGATTATCAAGGATTTAGACCTCATGGAGTTCTTACAACTCTGAAAACTGACAAGATCTTTTTCTCTTCCTTATGTTGAGCCAAAGTCTTATAGATAACTAAGCTCCCCGAGTCCACAGGGTCACTGGACTTTGGACTCTGCCTACTCCAGGAAGCTCCTTTCCTTGGGGATGAGCCTAAATTACCTAGTTCTTTGTTTTTCTCCAGGCTCATTGAAGAAAGCCTCATACATGAAGATGATACCAGGCAAAAATTGAAGAGGAACTAAAGAGCCTCTTAATGACGGCAAAAGAAGAGAGTGAAAAAAACTGGCTCAACATTAAAAAAATTAAAATCATGGCATCTGGTTCCATCGCTTCATGGCAAATAGAAGAGGAAAAAGTGGAAGCAGTGAAAGATTTTATTTTCTTGCACTCCAAAATCACTGCAAATGGTGATTGCAATCATGAAATTAAAAGACACTTGCTTCTTGAAAGGAAGCTATGACAAACCTAGACAGTATATTAAAAAGCAGAGACATCACTTTGATGACTCTAAAAAGATCCAAATAGTCAAAGCTATGGTTTTTCCAGTAGTCATGTACAGATGTGTGAGTTGGACCATAAAGAAGAGTGAGTGCTAAAGAATTGATGTTTTCAAATTGTAGGGCTGGAGAAGACTCTTGAGAGTCCCTTGGACTGCAAGGAGATCAAAGCAGTAGATCCTGAAAGAAATCAACCCTGGCTATTCACTGGAAGGACTGATGCTGAAGCTGGAGCTCCAATACTTGAGCCACCTGATGTAAAGAGCTGACTCAGTGGAAAAGACCCTGATGCTGGGGAAGATTGAGGCAGGAGAGGGGACAACAGAGGATGAGATGGTTGGATAGTATCACCGATTCAATGGACGTGAGTTTAAGCAAACTCTGGGAGATAGTGGAGGAGAGAGGAGTCTGGCATGCTGCTGTCCATGAGGTCCCAAAGAGTCGGACACGACTTAGTGACTCAACAACAACATGAAGAGAGCACTGCCTGTGCTGGGTACTTAGTGAATATCTGTTTCCAAAGAGCAGTGACAGAGGATGGCTCGTCCCCAACCCCCTCATGTCATCAACATTTCCTCCCTCTTTGCCTCAGAACCAGTACGTGGGCCATTCTTTCTGCTAGCAACTTCTTTCCCAGTTGTTTCCAAAAATATATTCTTTAAAATTCATATTTTAAACCTTTTCAGAAGGCATTAAAACACGAACCCATATTGCTTCAGTCATCCTGTCTTTCTAAGAAAATACACTGACTTGCAGCTTTTCTATTATCCCAAATATACGGCTCTTAGAAAAATCTTTAAAGCTCTTTTAAGGTCCAGTTGATATGCATGTTGCAGATAATAGGTGTCTGTACAAAGTATGAAAATGATTTATAAAGCTAAAACACATTGTAAATAAAGAATATTTTATATGTATTAAAAATATGCATGCACGCTAAGTCGCTTCCATTGTGTCCGACTCTTTGCAACCCTATGGCCCATAGCCAGCCAGGCTCTTCTGTCCATGGAGTTCTCCAGGCAAGAATACTGGAATGGGTTGCCATGTCCTACTCCAGGGGGTCTTCCCAACCCAGGAATTGAACCTGTGTCTCTTATGTCTCCTGCACTCACAAGTGGGTTCTTTACCACTAACACCACCTGGGAAGCCTCAATTATATGCTCATTTATTTCTGCTGCTCTTGCCTCTGCAATTTTATCTTTTTTAACGTTTGATGCAGGGAGAGGAGACTGTCTCTTTTTGTAAAGTGCCAGAAATTTAGAGCTACCTGGAACCCTAATCATTTACAGATGGGGAAAAGAGGCACAAAGAGGTTAAATAAAGTCAACCTGAGATGTCACAGGAGGAGAAGGACAGAGGCAAGATGGGAACCCAGGTCTTCTGCCCTGGAGCAGCCTCTTCCCCTCTCAGCCTCCCTGCCTTCTCCTCCTTTGTACTGCAGGAGCAGAGAGTGGCACAGCACCAAGACCAGAGGTGTGATCACAGCGGGTATTAAGTCACTGCCACAGAATATTACATCTGAGGAGGATGTTGGCATTTATATGGTCTATCATCCTGTTTTCTGGTACAGATGAAGGAGGCAAAGCCCAGAGGAGTCAAACCAAGCCTTGCTGGGAGCCCACAGCTTGTTAGGAGCAAGGCAGCTGACTCACAGTCCAGTGTTCCTAGTCCTGGGGCCAGCAGCCTTGTGCACATAAGGGAGTTCTGTAGACAAGAAATAAGAAGCACCTATTGCCCCTTTGTGTAGCTGGAAGCACCAACCTGACTGTAGTCTATTCCTGGCCATTAACAAGTGCAACTGTGCTTGGGTTTCACAGCATGTTTGAGTTTCAGAATAAATTCTATTTCATTCAAGGAACAGCTAAGTCAACTTCCATGTTTCAGTGATTCTCATCAAAACATTAAGTTCAATTATACCAACATTCACAATGACAATTCAAATCAGAATAAGAGGATAATTCTAATTCATTGATTTTTCTCTCCTGCCAGGGACATCAGTGCACAGGCAATTAGCACTTCCTTTGTGATCCTGAGAAACCTGGGGAACATTACCATGCCAAGGCACAAAGCAGGGAATTAGAGGGGAGCGCCTTGGTCATTCTATGCCTATATCTGGCTCAGATGGTAAAGAGTTTCTGCAATGCAGGAAACCAGGGTTCGATCCCTGGGTCAGGAATATCCCCTGGAGAAGGAAATGGCAACCCACTCCAATATTCCTGCCCGGAGAATCCCATGGACAGAGGAGCCTGGTGGGCTACAGTCCATGGGGTTGCAAAGAGATGGACATGACTGAGCAACCAACACTTTCCTTGGTCAATCTCTCTGGAAGTTCAGACTTACATTTATGCTGCATATATCAACTATCTCTATTATTTGTTTTGATTCTTCAAAAATGATAGTATAAGAGCTGTCTTCACCCCAGGGCTTTAGATCTGCAAAGGTCAGTGTTCCATGAGTGAGGAGGCATAAGATCTCACCCCACTCCCTGGAGTTCCCTTCATCTTGTGGACATGGAAAGGGGTGGGGAGGTTGGTGGATTTACCATTGTCAATCTCATAATCAGCGAAGGCAAGTTCAGAGCCTTTGTTGGTGATCAGCAGCTCCCCATTCAGCGTGAAGATCATTGAAGCATCATCCAGGTTAATCATACATCCAACCACATCTCCTGGCTGCCAGGTCCGTCCAAAATACCCACTCCCTTGATGCCAACGCTGGCCCTAGAAGACAAGAGCCCAGGGATTAGAGAAATGGAGGTCCTAGAGGCCCCTGTGCTGCTGGAGAAGTGACCCCATGAACAATTTCTCCTAATGGGCAGTGGTGCCTGGTTTCCAAACGATACTTCCCTTTCTACCAAGGACAGTGCTCAGGGAGAAGTGGTCTATCTACAGGTGTGGGAAACCAAGGTATACAAGGCTCATCAGAAAAGGTGGCCAAGTCTCCCAATACATAGTCAGCTATGTAAATGAGCTGGATTCCCCTGAAGACAAAGTGGTAAGATTGCCCCACATGCTTGGCTGCACAGTGTTCTGTGGGTTCAGGGGCAAGGCAGATATGGAGGTGATCACAGAAAGGACTAGAGTGTACAAGCCCTCCCCTTTGCCCTAGAGCAAAGGGACAAACACTAGGGGATGAGTGTGCTGTGGTCTAAATCAGTGCGTGTGGTGGCTCCTCCCTTTTGAAGCCAGAGGTCCAGATACTCAGCACTTCTCACTTCTGGAGAAATGCTTGGAGCAGAAAAACCTGGACTGAGGAGTGGCGAGCACCAGCCAGACTCACCCTGCTGCCTTCAAACACGAAGGCTTGGTCATCTGCCCCCAGCTCAATGTCGGGTCGGCAGCCTGGCCGGGCCCAGCCAACACGCATGTCGCCTCCGGTCACCACCTCGAACTCGAAATACCACTTTCCAGATCTCACGGCATAAGAGCGCTCTACCCGGAAAAAGCGGATCTTGTCTATGCTGACTTTCTCCACAGCTGGGTCAGCTATCAAGAAGGAAAGGGAGGAGAGATTGCCGGAGAAGGAGAGAGAACACAGGCTTTTAATATTTAGGGAGGACTCCTCGAAGGATGTTCAACAACAAAGGCTGATGGCAGATCTCCTGCTAGTCAATATAACATAATGTTCATAAAAGAATCATCTCCATCATCATCATTTCATAAAAACACAAACTACCATTCACTGTGTGAGTGCTCTGCAGTAGAAATGAAATCTCAGTGTTTCCTCCCAATAATCCTATGAAATCAGTGTTATTGTTTTCATTTTACCAATGAAGAAACAGGCTTCTGAGGTTCACTTGTTCAAGGTCATAGAGCCAATAAACCGAGGAGAGCCAAGATCTGAACTGAGGTCTGTCTTACTCCAAATCCATCCCCTTAAACCACTTTTTACTGCCCCACGTGCCTATGGTATCCCCTGAGGTATGAGGTGGCAGTGACATGTTAAATACTCATAAGGTGGTGATTTTAATCAGTGACAGAATTCAGTTGAGAGATGACATTACCTGCCCCAAAGTGAGATGATATTCATGTTCGGAAAATAAGAGAAATAATGGTTAACTTTGTTTTGGGACCAACTATCCTGAAAAGCTCAGCTATGCTGGAGGATAACTTATTCCCTGTGGGGCTGGGTCATAGATGTGCTCATTACAGAAATATCTGGTCAATGGAACACAGCTCTATGATCAACATGGTTCCCCCTCCACCCCCCTACTTCCTAAAATTCACCATTGTTTTTAATGTTTTTTAGCACCAACGGTATTTCTAACAGTGCAAGTTAGACCTATTGAACATCAGTATTCCTCCAGAAGAAGATGTGTTTAGCAAACTGGAGCCAGAATGAACAATCTGCACTCATTACCTAGCTCTTGGTCTGATGGCTCAATGTTATAGCCATAACCAACAAACGTCCGGACAGCTTCACGAAGGCTGTCCCGGTTTGACTTCTTGGTACGCTCATCCAGCAATGAATATGGCACCAAACGTGGATTTCTTTTGTTCTTTAAATCCTACGTGAAGCCAGAGAAAAGAGAATCTGAGAAAATGCATTTCATCTTTACAAAGAGCTCCTCCCACTCACATATCCCCAGCAACAGTCCTGGTTTCCTCATGTGAGTCTGCCAGCTCTTCTCCCAGTGCCTTGATATTTACCAGTGAACATATTTGCCACTTCAGGATTAAATGAGTACAAATGGAAAATTTGTACTAACATTCAAAGCCAGCAGTAAAAATCACATTTTAATAATGCCAGCCCTTGAATAAAATGAAGTGTCATGAAATTAGTTAGACTTCTCCATTCCCAAGGCGAGGCAGATGGGGGTTTGCGTAACTATTCCCCGATGAAAGATCATGCGTGATTTAAACTGCTATGGCCTCCTCACAACAGATCCTTCACAGAGAGGCATCTCTGCTCACAGAGAAACATTTGAAAAGATGGCAGAGCCACGGTGGGGCTGTTGCCCTGTAATAATAGCACGTATTTGGATGAGTCCTTTTCCGGTCCTTAGTGGGGACTAAGAAGACGACAATGACAATGGCAGTGATAAGTTGTTATAATCTGACATGCTGTTTTGAATTCGCCACTCCCTTCCCTGCCACGGTTTCCTAGTTGTCATCTTCTTGGTTCCAGACATGTGCAGGTTGAGAGGCTCAGGAATGAATGAGCACGTGTGCACACAGCTATCTGTGAACTTCCCTGATCCTGAGCCTTCCTGAGATGAGGCGGTTATTTCAGAGTGAGAGGTGCAGCAGGTGGGTTAGCGCTGAATCATGGTTCTGAACGCCACCTAACTTCTTGCTGGGCTCTCATGCTGCCTTTGGATGAGCCAAGAACTCTGCCTGGGAATTCTGGCCCCGTGGACTGAAGTAAGGGGACACAGGCTTATCGTTGGGCTGGTCTGCCCCTCTCCTGGGCTGGTTTCCCCTTCAGTGGTACATACTTGGGACCACTCCAAAAATATTGCTGAGCTGTGATGTTGATTCATGTGAACCTTACATTGGCCTTGGAGAGTGAGTGAAAGCTCAGCTTTCCATGGGACAAGCAGCAAGACAGGGAATAAGAGAAGATGCAGCCAGAGGCCATATACACAAGGCAACCTGATCACAAGTGTATCGGACTAACAAATGAAACGTAAGCCTATGCACTGCTGGAGTTAATGTCAACATGACCATCGTGAATTCCATTCAGCCCCATGATTCTATTAACAATGAATGTGCTGAGGGATGAGCAACAGACTGCAAAGGCAACCTCCATCTTCCAATCTAATACCCACCAAAGCAAAATGCCTTTTTGATAGATGATCACATCTCCTGGCTTCTCCATCAGGCCTGACCCAGCATCTCTCACCTGTTGAATGCCATAGGTCCATCCTTGTTTTATTCTGTCTTTTGCCCAGACATTGTGTGCATTTTCTGCAAGCTTATCCACTAAAACTTCTTGAGGAGGTAACAGCTTCACATCAGACAAATCCAAAGGGGCTGGCTTATAGCCATTGGACATCATGTAGCTACAAGTAAATGCAAAATATATATTTTGAACAGAACTGTAAATCTTTCTCATTTCGGATTTTTGACCAATAGCACAGGGTCAGAATACTAGAAAGATAAGGCTACAGTCACAGGTTCTATGTGTTTTCCAGATGGCTCAGTGGCAAAGAATCCGCCTGCAATGCAGGAGACAAGGGTTCAGTCCCTGGGTCAGGAAGATCCCCTGGAGGAGGAAATGGCAACCCAATCCAGTATTCTTACCTGGAGAATCCTGTGGACAGAGGAACTTGGTGGGCTACAATCCATGGGATCACAAAGAATTGGACATGACTGAGCAACTGAGCATGCAAGCACAGGTTCTCCCCTTGGCAGAATGGATAGCTCAGTTTGATTTCAAGTCTTCGGATGTGGCCCTTAATTCATCAACCTAAACCCATCCTTATTTCTCAGTGTGCAAACCATGGGCACACTCAGTATAATTCAGCATCACCAAAGCTCCTTTGCCTCACTTCACAAACACAAAGGTTATGATACACAGGGCAAGGACGCGACCATGAGCCAAATGATTTCTTATAAAGCAGCAGAATATGATTGCTCAGTATTAGAAAACTAAACTTTCACTTTGAGAATTAAAAAAAAAAATCATAGCATTAGAGAGTTTGTGAAATGACCTTCATGGTTTGCTGTCCAGTCCAGGAATCACAGCCACAGTTGTCTGTAATTTGCTAGATAACATGAGGATGGGAAAAGCTCAGCAGGAGCCCAGGGAGATGCATCGTGTGAACGGAAAGAAGCAGGGGTCCATGTGGAGTGACTCACAGGAGAGCAACTGACCATAGTCATGTGGGAACATGAGTCCAGAGGCACTCACGACCCCAAGGCCACTGACTGCTCAGATCAGGGCCAGAACCTAAATCTGACAACTTGCAGACCGGAGCTACTCCACCCAAGAACCTCAGAGCAGTAGGGGATGCGAGGTCTACTGTAGCACCATGCCATCCCTCACTCACCCTCTAGGGATGCCTGACCTTGGGCAGGGCCACCATGTGCTGAGCACTGAGCCCAGCCACCCCTCCAGCTGCTGCCTCTCACACGTGTGGCTCCTGGCCCCAGGAGCTGCCTCTGAGAGTGGAGCTTGGCAGCCTGGGGTTTCACAGGGAGGAAGGGGAAGATAAGCATTCGATTAGAGCTGGCACTGCCTTGGCTCTCAAATCATCATGACACCTGCGTGTGAATGCGTGTGCCCCCAAGGCTGGCATATGTGTGAGTGAGCAAGAGAGCCAGGGGATGTGCCAGCAAGCCCATATCTGAGAGTGTGAGAACACATGACGAGTGAATGTACGGATGAGAGGGAGAGAAGGATACGTGCAGATTTAGGGGCCAAATTAAATCTTGGCAGAGAGGCCCATTTCTGCAAGATTTACAAGGCTGGCCCAAGGCCAGAGGAGTGAATCTTTGCTGTGGCTACCGACCATATTCAAGTTCTCGTGCCAATTGCTATTCTTATAGACCATGACAGCTTATCCTTCTGAGTGCCGCATCTTCTGGCTCAAAACTAACAATAGTAGATAGTAGTGTGGGTCCAGGCAGAAAGAGTAAAAAGAGAGGAGGCCTGGAAACCCTGTACTTCAGCTGGTTTCTGCTTGGGGTTTGAGTGCAGTCTAGGCACCTGGAGGAACTGCCTGACCTGGTGCTGGAAGTATCTGGGGCAGTTCCCTGCCTCTGTGCGTGGACCTCCTGTCCTCCCAGTTTAAACATTAAGACCGAAGCATTAAAGTTGCCAACCATTAAAAGATCACCTACTTTTTGGGCAATTTGACCTTCTTGAGATCGTCCTCAGCAGCTGGGTTAACATGAGCAATGTGGCACCCCAGGGCCAGGAGAGTTCTGTGATGTAGTGGACAGAGAAAACACAGGTCAACGGCAAGGTAGAGTTCAGTGAGAGCCCCCACCTCCATCAGAAGTGATAAAAACAGACGATATTCACTCATTAGACCAGAGGTTGCCAAACTTTTCTTAGAGGTGAGATAGGAAATGGTGTAGGCTTTGTGGTCCTTAGGTCTCTGTTACAGTTACTCACCTCTGCCACTGCAGAGGGGAAACAGTCATAGACGATATGCAAGACAATATGAAGAGCCTACCTTTGTTACAATAAACATTTTTTTTTAACCAAAATAGGTGGCTGGTTAGATAAGCTTGTGGATCTTAGTTTGCCAACTCCTGAATGCATAGCATAAAAATGCAACAAAAAGTTTGTTCATTCTGGGAGACCTTTTCTAGTTTATGACTCTGCATTAGGATTGTATCCTGATTCTCTGATTCCAGAGGACAGATGGGACCCTAATAGCAAACCCAGAAGTCAGCAAGCATTTCCTGGGTGCTCCCTGCACACAGTGTCTTGAGCTGTGCTGGACACCACGAGGTACCAAAGCCCCACCCTTGAGGAGGGTCGCTATGATGGAAGACATTTCACGTGGGTTCCTGTGAGACAAGGCATCACTATGCCAGCAAACCTGAAGTTAAAAAGTTCTGTACTGACAAGGAGCGAACAGAGAAACACTAGGCAGAGAGCACAGGTAACAAGTACAAAGGGATTGAAGAAGGGAGATATAAACTTGGGCTAAAAAAACTAATGAAGATCTGAATTAATGTTGAAACTATGGGTGGGATCATAGAGAAGCTAAAAGTTATTTTTAAGTTGAATGTTAGTTAATTAAACTATGTTTTCCCATTGATTTTTTAGAAATACTGTATCCTTATTTTTTAATGTTCAGCATCTCATTTAAGCATTACAACAATTATGAAAAGATAAGAACTATTACTATCCTCACTTTGTAGATGAGAGAACAGAGACTTAGGTTAAGTTGTCCAATTTCAATATGACCTAGAATCTACTGTATATCTTATCTTCTTTTCTTAATGATACATGAACTAAAAGAGGCAACTCCCCTGGAGAAGGAAAGGCAGCCCACTCCAGTATTCTTGCCTGGGAAATCCCATGGACAGAGGAGCGTGGCGGGCTATGGTCCATGACTTAGCAACTAAACAACAAAAGAAGCAATCAGTCTTTTGCAAGTTTCTCTTTTTTTCTGCCTACATTTTCCTTGTCCAAAATGGTCTCTAAAGAACTATATATGCTAAATAACAACAGCAGATATATTACTGACTATGCTAAACCCTTTTGTGGCATGAATAATCCCCATTCCTGCTAATTTGTCAGACTGCATCATGTTTTCGAGGCAAGAGACAACAGGTTTGTAGTTTAGTTATAAGGCATTAAATCATCTGCTCACTGTTTAATCCAGATTCAATTAAACACTCACTTTAAGGTTTCAGTTGACATTTGTAGGTTATAATTCTTCTCAGTTTCGGGCAGCTTTGAAAACTCAACAAGGCAGGGGTGCTGTCTTTTATTGTCATCCCGTATCTAGGTGACAACATAAGAAAGAATATAATTTTAAGTTTTCACAACCAGCACTGCCTGGGGAAACAGAAAAGGACACACTTTAAGACATGGCCCAGGCAATTCGTGTCGGGCAGAACAACGACAGCTATTTGCTGATAGACAAATAGACAGTCTTCTCTCTAGTAAGTGACACATGCAGTCCCCGAGCTGCTGGTGGCTTGCGTTCTGTGCACTGCTTCTAGTCAAGTGTTTGCATTCAGAACATACTTTCCCAGAGAAGCAATTTTATTCATGGCAACCATGCTCCTGCCTGTCCCAGATTTGTAGAACCCTGGTGCCACTGAAGGGTAGCATTCTTCAGAACATAAAGGACTACAGACTCTGGACCAGCACTGTCTGATGGAAACACAGAATCAGCCACCGATGGGAACTACATTTGCAATTTCAAATTTCCTAGGAACCACATGAGAAAAGCAAAACAACAACAACAGAAACTCCACCCCCTGCCCCAAACCAAAACAAAAAAACCCCAAAGAAAACAAAACAAAAAACCCCAAAAAGCAAAAGCCAAAACCAGGTGAAATGAATTCTAATAATGTATTTTACTTAACTTAATACACTCAAAACATTAGCATTTTAACAAATAATTAAGAAATTATTTCTGAGCCATTTTATATTGGCTTTTCATAGAAAGTGTTAAAAAGCCACCGTGTACTTTCTATTTACAGCACATGTCAATTCAGGCTAGTCACATTTTAAGTGCTTAGGAGCCACATGTGGCCCACAGCTATTGTATTAAACAGTGCAGATCCAGACAGTAACTCACTCATTCATTCGTTCATTTATTTCACAAACACTTGCTGAATGTCCACGAGGTGGTGGGCTGTGGGCTAGACCTTAGGAGTTCCATGGTGAGCTGGGACAGGATACAGTCTTATGGGCAGTAATACAATCATCAAAGAATTAAGTGCTGAATTGCAACTGTGATTACAAGAGCATTTAGCAGAGAGGGGGTCACATATAAAGAGAATATTTATGAGCTGTATCAATATATAACTGCTGGGGTACAGGGACCCTTTAAGTAAGCTGGATGGTACATAATTTGAGAGTGTCAGGCTCATAGGAAGCTTTAGAATCATGGATCCTTCTGCCTTTGGACATGACCTTACACAATTCACAGAAGAAAGTCCATTTACATGCTCTTTGAACAAGGTTCTCTAGTGAAAGAGATTTCTTAACCTCCTCCGAGTATCCATGAATCTTAGTGATACATCTGAAAACCACAATAAACAAATTCTGATTCACAACAATGAATCAGCCTCTTTTCACCAGCCATGCAGAGAGGACAGCTTTTTCCGAAGAGAAATAAGATGTGAGGGCGCTCGAGGAGGAGATGAGGGATGACCACACTCGATATTCCCTGAAGAAAACACCCAGCATTTGGGAGTAAGGAGGAGGCCAACTGCATGGTCAGCCTGTGCAGAGCCTGTCTCCCTGGCACACCTAACCACAGTTCAACAAACTTCTGAGCAAGGCTGCTGGACACAGTGAGAGCTGGATGGGACTCAGTAAGAAGTAGGTTTGGGCTCGTGAGGTTTTTGTTTTTTATCATTTGAGTCTTTGAAGAACTCTTCCAGGTAAAAGGCTACCCAACCCTCCACTCTAGCCAGGTCACTCAAACACATACCTTGCCAAAAGTCCAGCCAAGCTCTATTTTATTCATTCCCCAAAGCTCATGGATGTTTTCAGCCAGCCTGTCTCGTATTTTCTCTAGATGAGGTGGTAAAACAACCTAAAAGGAAACAACAAATGAGAAGTCAGAACTACGAGAATCAATTTTATTAAGATCTCATCATTAAGTCTAGGCAGATCAGACACCCCAGTTGAATTCACTACATGTCACTAAAGGAAATCAACCCTGAATATTCATTGCAAGGACCGATGCTGAAGCTGAAGTTCCAGTACTTTGGCCACTTGATGTGAAGAGCCAACTCATTGGAAAAGACCTGGGAAAGATTGAGGGAAAGAGAGGAAGGTGGTGACAGAGGATGAGATGGTTGGATGGCATTCCCGACTCAGTGGACATGAGTTCGAGCAGAGACTGGGAGATGGTGAAGGTCAGGGAAGCCTGGTGTGCTGCAGTTCATGGGGTCACAGAGTTGGACACAACTTAGAACTGAACAACATGTCAGTCAAGAGGGGCTGTTTCTATAGACTCCTTCCTCTCTTGGCTTCCTCTGGACCATCTCTCCCTTTCCATCTCTCCCTATGCTCTCTTCTTGAGAGATCTCATCCATCCGCAGGTCACGCCTGACCATCCAGCCTCCATTCATGGTCTCTCTTGCAGTTCAGATACACTATTCCAACTGCCTGCAGGATTTTCCCCCCAAAGTGAACTCAGTATGTTGCTCAAGGCGGAATTCATTATTTTCCCTTTAAAATTTTTTTCTTATTTTTAGCTTCTCTTTTTTGTTGAATGAATGTGTCCACAATTGCCTTAAACCTGAAAGTCATGTTAGTGTCTTTTGTCTTGGCATTATACTCCCACTTTCATCCCCCCACCAACCACAACTAATCAGTCACAAAATCCAACATGCTTATTTCCTAAACATATTTTTGAAGGTTCCCCTCCTTCACATCACTCAACCTTGATATTTTCTACCTGGACCATTACTACCTGGACCATTACAAGACCATGCACAATTGGTCTCGCCAACTCCCACCAATCTATTTTTCACACTGTGACCAGAGTGATGAGCTGACAATAATACAACTACATCAAAACACTCTCCTCTTGAGCATCCCAAGTATGCCTTGACTCTTCTAAGACACAGACTAGATGTATTAATCAAGAATATAGTGTTATTCTTCAGCCCTCTCATCACAGTCCTCCCAAAACATATCCTTTCCAAATCTCCTGAAATTCTCCCCAAAAGGTCACACTGTCTCACAGTTCTGTGCCCTTAAATATGCAACCTTTATTCTTATTAGTACTCCCTGTAATACACATAATATGTATACTCTCCCTGCCCCCGTGCCATATGACAAATGACAAAGACTCTCTCCTTGGCCCAATCTCTAGATGGGTGCTTCTGAGCTATTTTTCTGTAGGCTCAATCCTGGGCCTTGTCTTCAGGATTCCAGTTTTAGCAAGAATCTTGCTAATTCAGTTTACTGACCCACACCCTTGATATCTGATCACCCACCACGTCTGAACAAATTTATTTAACCCCAATCCTTCCCCAGGTGATATCAGATCACTCAGACCTGCCTTCAGTGAGAGAATTGTTAGGTCAGTTTAGTAAGAATCCATCCCAACCCCAATGTTCTACTAACTACTTTTGCATCACTGACATGCCCACCCCCACCCCCACCCTGTTCCTTGGCTGTAAATCTCCACTTGTCTGTGTTGTATTCAGAACTGACCCCAGCTCTATAATGGAGTTCCCTTTCCTCTATTGCAAGAGCTTCTAAGTAAGATCGGGAGAAGGCAATGGCACCCTACTTCAGTACTCCTGCCTGGAAAATCCCATGGACGGAGGAGCCTGGTGCGCTGCAGTCCATGGGGTCACTAGGAGTCGGACACGACTGAGTGACTTCACTTTCACTTTTCACTTTTATGCATTGGAGAAGGAAATAGCAACCCACTCCAGTGGCTGGATTTTAGCAAGATTCTTGCTAAAACTGGAGAATCCCAGGGATGGGGGAGCCTGGTGGGCTGCTGTCTATGGGGTCGCACAGAGTCAGACATGACTGACGCGACTTAGCAGCAGCAGCAGCAGCAGCTAAGTAAGATCTGTTTATACCTCTTTAACAGCTACCCAGATCTGGTTTTAATACAAGTTCAGTTCAGTTTAGTCGCTCAGTCGTGTCTGACTCTTTGTAATCCCATGGACTGCAGCACGCCAGGCTTCCCTGTCCATCACTGACTCCCGGAGTTTACCCAAACGCATGTCCATTGAGTTGGTGATGCCATCCAACTGTCTCATCCTCTGTTGTCCCCTTCTCCTCCTGCCTTCAATCTTTGCCAGCATCAGGGTCTTTTCAAATAAGTCAGCTCTTCACATCAGGTGGCCAAAGGATTGGAGTTTCAGCTGCAACATCAGTCCTTCCAATGAATACTCAGGACTGGTCTCCTTTAGGATGGACTGGTTGGATCTTCTTGCAGTCCAAGGGACTCTCAAGAGTCTTCTCCAACACCACAGTTCAAAAGAATCAATTCTTTGGCACTCAGCTTTCTTAATAGACCAACTCTCACATCCATACATGACTGCTGGAAAAACCATAGCTTTGACTAGATGGACATTGGTTGGCAAAGTAATGTCTCTTCTTTTTAATATGCTGTCTAGGTTGGTCATAACTTTTCTTCCAAGGAGCAAGCGTCTTTTAATTTCATGGCTGCGTCACCATCTGCAGTGATTTTGGAGCCCCAAAAATAAAGTCTGTCACTGTTTACCCATCTATTTGCCATAAAGTGATGGGACCAGATGCCATGATCTTCGTTTTCTGAATATTGAGCTTTAAGCCAACTTTTCCACTCTCCTCTTTCACTTTCATCAAGAAGCTCTTTAGTTATTCTTCACTTTCTGCCATAAGGGTAGTGTCATCTGCATATCTGAGGTTATTGATAATCTGGCAGTCTTGATTCCAGCTTGTTCTTCATCTAGTCCAGCATTTCTCATGATGTACTCTGCATGTAAGTTAAATAATCAGAGGGACAAATACAGTCTTGACGTACTCCTTTCCTGATTTCGAACCAGTCTGTTGTTCTATGTCCAGTTCTAACTGTTGCTTCTTGACCTGCATACAGATTTCTCAAGAGGCAGGTAAGGTGGTCTGGTATTCCCATCTCTTTCAGAATTTTCCACAGTTTGTTGTGATCCACACAGTCAAAGGCTTTGGTGTATCAATAAAGCAGAAGTAGATGTTTTTCTGGAACTCTCTTGCTTTTTTGGTGATCCAGCAGATGTTGGCAATTTGATCTCTGGTTCCTCTGCCTTTTCTAAATCCAGCCAGAACATTTGGAAGTTCATGGTTCACGTATTTTTGAAGCCTGGCTTGGAGAATTTTGAGCATTACTTAACTAGCATGTGAGATGAGTGCAATTGTGCAGTAATTTCAGTATTCTTTGGCATTGCCTTTCTTTGGGATTGGAATGAAAACCGACCTTTTCCAGTCCTGTGGCCACTCCTGAGTTTTCCACATTTGTTGGCATATTGAGTGCAGCACTTTCACAGCATCATCTTTTAAGATTTGAAATAGCTCAATTGGAATTCCATCATCTCCACTAGCTTTGTTCAGAGTGATGCTTCCTAAGGCCCACTTGACTTCACATTCCAGGATGTCTGGCTCTAGGTGAGTGATCATACCATTGTGATTATCTGGGTCATGAAGATCTTTTTGTATAGTTCTTCTGTGTATTCTTGCCACCTCTTAATCTCTTCTGCTTCTGTTAGGTCCATACCATTTCTGTCCTTTATTGTGCCCATCTTTGCATGAAATATTCCCTTGGTATCTATAATTGTCTTGAAGAGATCTCTAGTCTTTCCCATTCTATTGTTTTCCTCTATTTCTCTGCACTGATTACTGAGGAAGGCTTTCTTATCTTTCCTTGCTATTCTTTGGAACTCTGCATTCAAATGAGTATATCTTTCCTTTTCTCCTTTGCCTTTCACTTCTCTTCTTTTCACAGCTATTTGTAAGGTTAATAGAGTTTTGCCAAGAGAACTCACTGATCATAGCAAACACCCTCTTCCAACAACACAACAGAAGACTCTACACATGGATATCACCAGATGGTCAATACCGAAATTAGAGTGATTATATTCTTTGCAGCCCAAAATGGAGAAACTCTATACAGTCATCAAAAACAAGACCAGAAGCTGACTGTGGCTCAGATCATGAATGCCTTGTTGGAAAATTCAGACTTAATTTGAAGAAAGTAGGGAAAACCACTAGACCATTCAGGTATGACCTAAATCAAATCCCTTATGATTATACACTGGAAGTGAGAATAGATTCAAGAGATTAGATCTGATAGACAGAGTGCCCCAAGAACTATGGATGGAGGTTTGTGACACTGTACAAGAGGCAGCGATCAAGACCATCTCCAGAAAAAAGAAATACAGAAAGGCAAAATGGTTGTCTGAAGAGACCTTACAAATAGCTGTGAAAAGAAGAGAAGCTAAAGGTTTTAATACAAACTCCCCCAATATTTATCCTTCTGTTGTTAGCTCAGTGTCTCAGTGTCTTCCCCAGGACCTTCAGGGAAAGTTTCTCTATGTTTTCCCGGCACTTTGCTCCTCTCCCACAGAGGTCACAAACTGGGGACTCAAGTTCTCTTTTCTCCCCCTTATTTTCTCTAATTGACTACTACTACAGTAACAACAATAAACAATTATTACCATTTTCATTTATTAGTTGACAGTTCATAAGAAGTGCGAATGTTCATATAAAAATTCAGATTTCTAATATCTCCTGACCGGTTGGAAGACTCTAACTTTGTCTTGACACTTTTACTTGGCGATTGTAAGCCAGAGCTAAAAAATCGCCACCTGCTTCAGGAGGGCCTGCACCCTTGACCTGCTTCCCTTTTGTGTCACCTCCCTGGCTCTGATATGACTATTAGTGTTTCCATTATTTACAGAATTCCCAATTATGTTTGAGGAGGGGAGCTCATAGAGAATTTTTTGTTTGTTTTTTTAGAAAAAGTATACCAAGTCAGTGATATACAAGGAGACTACAGAGAAAAGTAGCAATAAAATATTTAAGCTATGTATGAAAGGCACTATTTGACTTTTGACTAAAGACAGTCTTTTAAAAAACCGACTTATTATTGAAAAGTCAAACTTAAGTGGCATGATGTTTTGATAAGGAGCAAAATTGGAAAAACTATTAGCAAACATGACTACTGTATTTGGGTTTTACTGGTTAAATAAGATAATCTGTTTAAATTAAGTGTTCCTTAGTCAATCACAGCCTGAAAGTCAGACTTAAAAAAAAAATTACACGTGTGCTTTTTTTTTTTTCCTTATCTCTTCAACTTGGTTGAGAATTCCCAGAGAATCTTGAGACATACTTCAATTGCCGCATATGGTGGAAATGTAAAGAATAATGGTTGTTCACATATCATGACAATGCTACAAAATGTATGATAAGAATAGTTCAATGGTGAAGAAGCAAGGAGGATTTAACCCTATTACATTATCTCCATGGGATGCCTCCTGTTGGCAACCTGAACCTACCTGACTGGTATCTATGGGGCATGGGATGAAAGATGCTTGGGAGAGGAACTGGGTGGTACCCAGCAGATCTCGAATTCCTTCAGCATCACGTTTATACTCTTTGACAGGCTCCAATCTCATCTTTTCTTTTGGAAGTAAGGCTTCATAGCAAGGGGCATAGCCAGAGGGAGGCAGGAACTTAAATTCTCCATGACGTCCACCCAGCAGGAAACGGACTCTGTGTTATTTGGAGAGACCAGGAAGAGAGAGGTTAAAAAATTATATGCCAGCCTAAATAAGTGAAAATTAAAGATTAGCTCCCCCCGTCCAAATTATTTTTTTGGGAAGTGAATGATGTCCGATTCATCACAGTGAACACCCTAAAGTACACATCACAGTGAACACCCTAAATTGGAGATAAAGGCAAGTATCAGTTCATACTGCCCACAATTCTCAATTGACCACGTCAGCTAAGTGAAATGAAGATACATTAAAAATGAAGATACATTAAAACTACTAGATTTTTTCCTTTTTCTTAATTAGAGTATAATTGCTTTACAATGGTGTGCTAGTTTCTGCTGCACAATGAAGTGAATCCGCTACATGTATACATATATCCCCTTTCTCTTGGGCCTCCCTCCCACCCACTCCTATCCCACCCCCCCAGGTCATCACAGAGCACTGAAAACAACCCAATCAAAACATGGGCAGAAGATCTAAATGGACAGTTCTCCAAAGAAGACATGTAGATGGCCAAGAGGCACAGGAAAAGATGCTCATCACGGCCAGTTATTGGAGAAATACAAATCAAAACTACAATGAGGTACCACCTCACACTCATCAAAATAGCCATCATCAAAAAAGTCTACAAACAATAAAGGCTGGAGAGGTGTGGAGAAAAGGGAACCCTCCCACACTGTTGGTGGGAATGTAAATTGATACAGTCACTATGGAGAAGAGTATGGAGGCACTTAAAAAAGTAAAAATAGAAGTATCATATGATCCAGAAATCCCACTCCTGGGCATATATACCTTGAGAAAACCATAATTCAAAAAGACATACACTCAATGTTCATTGCAGCACTATTTACAATAGCCAAGACATAGAAGCAACCTAAACGCCTATTGACAGATAAATGGATAAAGAAGATATGACTTATATACAATGGAATATTACTCAGCCATAAAAAGGAATGAAACTGTGTCATTTGTAGAGATGTGGATAGACCTAGAATCTGTCATACAGAGTGAAGTGAGTCGGAAAGAAAAAAAAAATCATATATTAAAATCACTAGATTTTACAAAATCAAGTTCATCCTTACCCTAGTTGGAGAATCATTACTATAGATATCATTAATATAGATATTATTACTATAGTTTGAAAAGAGTAACAGTGATAATGCCAGATTCTGGAAAGATCACATTGAAACAACAGTAGAGAACTTCAAGTCTTTTTACTTGAGAGAGATTACTCACACAACAACGAAAGAAAACATGCTATAAATATTTGGGGAAAATAGGAAATTCCTAGTTTAAGGTGCAAAAAGATCAAGTAACAAGAGAATATTAAACAGAAATGGTATACATGGCGGGAGATGTTAATAGAAAAGATACACTGAAGAGGCTGCAGTTCCCAAAGTAGCCATATGAGGGAGACTGTGAGCAAGTATCAGCAGCTGGTTACAGCCATGGGGGGCCAAACGGGCCTCCAGTGTTTGCTCCCTAGGGTTCCAAGAGCCTTCTAGGGGGCACCACTGCCTTGTTGGCACCCAGGCCTAGTGCCCTGGCCCACTCCAGCAGTGCCTACAGGGACCTCCCAAGGAAGGAAGAAGAATCCTTATGGGGCCACAGTCACGGCTGGCACTGATTACCAATAAGCTGAAATTTTAAAAATATTTTAATTTTGCATTCTGGCTGAATATCAGCCTCATATATATTGTTAAGTTAGGGTTAGAGCACAAAGTTCCTCTGCAAGAAGAGAGTGAAAATGAAGTATTTCAACGTGACACTTTATAGGCTTTCAGGTTTGAGACTAGAAATACAGCTTTTGCAAATCATCTGTAAACCATATTAAATTGATGAGAAAATATGACGGTAACATTAAGTATTTAGGACATGACAAGACACACAGTCCTGCAGGGTCACCAATAATCTTACACAGGAAAAACCCATCCACATACATAGCAGCTACAGGTATTCGCTCCCTCCCACTTCCCCTCAGCATAACCAACTATGATATTTACTGAGCCCACATGAACTGCACTGTTCTCCACACTGTGGATCCAGCAATAGAGAACACCCCGTCCCCCGTGTCCCAGAGCAGACATCCAACGAGGCAAACAGTCATAACAACTGATGGGGAGACATTTGATGAGGGAATAAAGAGGGAGACTGAAACAACTCAGGGAAGGAGGGGGTGCTAGACTGGGGCCTAGAAAGGCTTCTCTGAGGGGGAGATATTTCTGTTAACCCTAAAGGAAAAGGAGAAGCCCATGAGTTCAGAATCTGAGGAAGGGCATTCTGGGTGAAAGGAACAACACGTGCAAAGGCCCTGAGGTAGGGAAGATGTGGGTGGAGGGCGGTGTGAGCGAGAACATGGGCAGCCCGAGGGGTAAGAGACGAGGTGGCAGGGGTAAATCAGGCAGGGTCTGTTTCTTTCAGGTGAAGAGCTTCTGAGGGATTTAAGGAGAAGAAACACAGGCTTCTTTTCACCGTTTCATGTAGACAGGTCTGGGGCCAATTAGGAGGCACCTGACATTAATCTAGTCCCAGTGAGAGATGAGGGTGGGTTGGAACAAGATGATGAAGACCAAGCTGGAAAGCAGTGGTTAGAGTCCAATTTTGTTTTGGAATTTGGCTTGTTAGGGCCTTTGTGTGTGGAGGGATATGTGGGAACGTTATGACCTAGCAAAGCTCTCACAGCAATACTCTCCACTAGGTCTCACTTCCTTTAACTGGAATATTCTAGTGGGGGGAAGCCTTGCAGCAGAGTCTCAGTGTTGGCTGAATAACTGTGATTATGAGCAGCTAATGGTAAAACTGGAAAAGAAAAGGCTCTCCAAGTAACAGATATTAAGTTTCTTCCCCCCTTCCCAACATAAACAAATTCTTTAAAATGCTGTTTTAAAATTAATTACAGAAATCATATGAAGCCTCCCACTTTCCCATTGTAAAGTACTAAACAACAATAATAGAGAATTAGAACCACAATTAGTCCCTGTGAGTGTTCCTACATTAACCGTTATATAACAGGACACAATCTATGGGTATTAAGAATATGAACAATGATATTAGAACAAAATTGAGTCATTAGCTTGCAATGTTACTAATTTAGTAAACCTTAAGGAAATAATAATTAGGCCTTAATATTTGTGAACTTTCCAAAATTCAGTTGCAACAGAACAGACTGGATTACAGACATGCTGGAACATGCTGGAACTATGGGACAAAACTAAATCATTTTGAGCAAAGAATTTGTGTGGGAAGTTTTCTGCTTTTCCCTTCTGAGCATTCTTTTGGTGAAGAGCTGAACGTCCAAGAGGAGCTTGTACAACTGGTGTATTTCTTGTTACTCACTAGTGTATGGATTCTGCTGCTGCTGCTGCTAAGTCGCTTCAGTCATGTCCGACTCTGTGTGACCCCAGAGATGGCAGCCCACCAGGCTCTGCCGTCCCTGGGATTCTCCAGGCAAGAACACTGGAGTGGGTTGCCATTTCCCTCTCCAATGCATAAAAGTGAAAAGTGAAAGTGAAGTCGCTCAGTCACGTCTGACTCTTAGCGACCCCATGGACTGCAGCCTACCGGGCTCCTCCGTCCATGGGATTTTCCAGGCAAGAGTACTGGAGTGGGGTGCCATTGCCTTCTCCGGTATGGATCTAAGACCAACTAAATGATCTCTTACCAGGACGTCTAGATGGACTTAATTATTCATAAGCCCTATTGCCAGTTACATATAGTTTTAACATTTCTCTTATGCTTTAAAATCTGCTATTGTCCTCTGGATAGAGAACAAATTAATAAAGGTAGAAATCCATGTAGCACTTAGGGAGAACAATGCTGCTTTTATATTCAGTTATTAAAAGGAGAATGATAATTTGGTTGTAAATTTTAATCTTATCGCCTTGAATGGCCACAAAGATAGTAAAATAAAAATTAACATGTTTACTGCTTACTGAAGCATTCATCTTCCAGTGCCATTATGCTGTGCTTCGGTGGGAGCAAAGAAGGGTTCTGGGTGGCTTCCCAAGCCCTGTCAGACGGGAGCCCTGCTCCCCAGCAGGCGGGACTGGACAGGAGCCGGTGCGGGCACACCACCATCTGTGGCTCCTCCCCTCGCTGCCCAGAGTCTTCGGGAAGGGCTCCAACAAACCACCACGAAGGCCGGTGGTCCTCATAAACCCTCTCCTGGAGACCCACAGCAACCAGGTCAAAGGGAATAATTAGGGATAAAATACAGATGTAAAGGGAACAACCAAAAGCAAGAAAGAAAATACTTGAAGACCAGTTTAATGATGTAAGGATATTAAAATGGGATCCCCCTTTGTCTCTGGTTTAGCAGAGGTCCCAGATGTAAATAATTCAGAGGATGTCAATGTTTTCTCATCCTGAAATGAGGTGCTGGACCAACTATGAGGATCCATGAAAAAACTGTGAAATCAGTGCAGCTTTAGCCCACCCCTTACCTCCACACTGATAAGAAAGGTAAAGAATTCATTTGGAGAAAGTTGTCAGGAAGAAGGGGATGGGAGTCCTTTCTCATGTGGAGTCAAATGAGGGCTTAAAGGAACTACTCAGAAGCTTGTGAGTGTCCCTGGAATGCAGCAAGGGACATGTTTGCCTAGTGATGGCGCAGAGCAGAGGGACAGATGAGCCAGCTGCTAGCCATCAGAAAGGAATCCTGCCTGGAAAGGCAAATGACTAAGCAGAGATCAGAAACCCAGGGCTTGGGGGAGGCAGGAGGCCCACATAACTGGAGGGGGAAGGGGAACGGAGGAGGCTTGGGGTCAGCCAGAAGGGAGCAGCCAGCACAGGTGGGGAAGCCAAGTCAAGAGATTTGAAGTTGGATGCTCCCAGCCTGGGGCTCTCCAAGAAACCTACCAAAGAGCCTCAGAAGAGAAAGATGCAGCAATTACGTAGCAGCTACAAAAAGGCTTGATGTCACAAGGCAGCTGAACCAACTCCATGGAATGTGCTCACCCTTAAATCATCTTGAGTCTGGGCTGGACCCTAGGCACTGGAGGAGCCTGAGACAGGAGCTGGTGGCTGAGCAGGAGCCTGACTTCAAACTTCAGGGGGAGTAGGGGAGGGCTCAAATGGTAACTGGATACAAATCTAGAGTTTTTATACTTTTCAAAAGACGGAATTTTTAAGTATTGGCAAGATGGTTCCTGGTCTTAAAAGGAGTAATAAGGGCTACAGAACCTGCCCAAGAACTTATCCAGGAGTCCAGAGAAAGGATTTAAAGGCGTGGAGAGAGAGACAACAGTTACACCTATCTACTTTTTCTAATAAATCTGTTATCTGGCACTTACTGTTAATCTTTTAAATCCTTTGGCCTCATTCATCAATGAGAAATTTTCAATTAGAATATAAACCTCTCTTCCCTTGGTGTATTCTTCCCTGCTCCTTGGGTTCCACTGAATCTCTTAGTATCACAAAAAAATATTAAATTGAAAATAAAAAGATAATTTAAGAGGTCATTAAAATTAGTTCATCCTCTGATTTTTCTCTACATTAATAGATTTTGAAAATCAATTTCATTAATCAATTTAATCTCTTCCACTAAAGCACTTGTATCAGCTTCTAAGGTTCTTCCTATAACTCAGATGCACCATCAGCTCTCCAAGGCTTTTTTTTCTTCCTAAAGTGATTAGGATAAGGGAAGGTTCCTTAGATTTCTCTACTTTAAAGATGAGCAATAGATTCAGTAATAGTCACCTGGGAGTAGTGAAGTTTGAGGATGCATAGAGGAATTTTTTATTTACTAGGCTAATTTCATAAACAGAGAAAACGGCATTGAAAAAATCCCCACTAGCATTTACAATTTCATCTTTTAAGATTTGTGCATTTTTACTTACCAATTTGCAGAAGAGATGAAAAAACCTATCGTAAATCCCCAAGTTTGAAAGACTGACCCATGAATAAAAAATAGAGTAAAAATCAAGACAAACCTTTGCCATACTCAAAAAAGATGACTAAGTTTCCTTAATCATCCTGTACTAGCAAAGTGTGAAATCATTTTAGTCTTACTAGATGTCTCATTATTCTTACTGAATCCCTCCCAGGAGTTGGGACAGTGTTCCAAAGAAGAAAAAGATACAGGCTGTGGTTAGCAGCAGAAAGAAATGGTAAGCTTTTGTTGACCTGAATTCAACTCATAAGTCATGATTCATAATTGCATCTTTAGTCCACATTGCTAAGACAGGAGAACAATTTGAGTTATGTACATTCCCACATTCATATTTCTTTCTGGCCAGTGTTTGATGAAAGCCCAGGGCAATTCAGCCAGTGCTCATCATGTTCTCTGCAGAAGTATATTTATCTCAGCAATAATTTCCACAGCATTGACCACAGCAAGCTGGAAATAGCTAAGCTATTGGTTACCTGAATTTTAGCCAAGCCTGGTGCAGAAAACAAATAGCAACCGCAAATACCAACCATCTTTGGAGAGTGTTGTTTTAATAAATTAGAAAGGCTGGTAAAAGACTTACATATGAAGATTAATCGATGGGGAATTTGGGATTCTCAGGTGGCGCCAGTGGTAAAGAACTCACCTGCCAATGCAGGAGACTAAGAGACTCGGGTTTGATCCCTGGGTCAGGAAGATCCCCTGGAGAATGGCATGACAACCCACTCTAGTATTCTTGCCTGGAGAACCCCATGGACAGAGGAGCCTAGCGGGCTATGGTCCATAGGGTCACGAAGAGCTGGACATGACTGAAGTGACTCAGCACACACGCAAGGGGAATTTAACCATAGCTATAAAATATACTCTACTACAGCAAGTTAACTCATCAATTTTTGGCAAAACTAAGCACCCAAATTTCACTATATACTGTGGCTTTAGTGCAATGTTCTCTGTGTGGCACACACCATCATGCCATTTGGCAGGGTGAGATTACCTTTTAATAAAAGCTTTCTGATATCTAAGTAATTCAACCTTTTGGGTGGGCTCCAAGGTACACATGCTTCATCCCAAATTCTGTCCTAGAACAAATAGGGTTGTTACATTGAGGGTTTATTACACTCCTAATACCCTCCACAAACAAACTAGTGTGGGAAGGACACTAAGAAGGCACATTGATAATGGTTAGAAAAGAGAGCACATATTGATTTGTGGATTTTGTTAGTAATTACTCATACTGCTTTTGACTTCACTGTGGGTAAATCTAATTGAAAAAGATTTTTGCTCTCTGATGCCCCTGGCAGGAACATCCTGATCAGGTACTGTTAACAACATAGTTTGTAATTATAAAAATAATTGTGGGATCACAAATTCAAGACTATGACCTCAGTAAAGATGAATAAAGAGGAGGAAATGGGAGAAGTTAAATATGAGAAACAATTCTGAGTTCTTGTATGATGGGAGAAAAATCTCTGTCTTAATAGGAATAACCTTGCATCTTGCTGAGAATGACATTATAAAACTATGCAAGTATTCTACTATATTGGGTGAAAACACTAATTTCTTTTCAATTTTGTTACTAAATACATTTATTTTCAATAAGATACTTCAACTTGGAATTAATATCTTGCTTTCTTTTTCTAGCTTTTTGCAGAAGTGAACCAAAATAATACAGAGGGGAATGGCTGAGTTTCAGTACCAAATGATATTTTACCAGTTGAGGTGAAAGAGTAAGTACTGGTACGTTGATCCCTTTTGCTCAAAAGTGAAAATAAACAAATTGGTTACTTCAACAGAGGACTGGCATTGACCGTGAGTAAAGACATCATGTGATGGACTGTATGTATTTCAGTAAAATGTATTTCCCATGTATGCAACCCACTGTGATTCCACCTCTGCTCAGACCATATTGTGTTCTGAGAACCAAAGATAGGAATATGTCACAGGCAATATTTTTCCTGATAGCAAGGAGACTAAAGAGACATCAAGTTCCTGAGCACCACTCTTCAGTTTACGCTCCTTCAATTTCTGTAAGCAAGAAGTTCTTATGTTGAAGGTGTTAACTTTTAAAGTCCATGTATCTGGAATCCCCTCTCTCAAATTCTCTCAGCAATTATGCCTTCTAAATGGGTTAGATGTCTCATCATTCTTATCTTGGATCTTTGCTTCTCTTCCTCCTGTGTACTGAGAAGGATGCATGACCCACTGACCTAGTCACAAGATACTAGAAACATCTTCTCCATATGCATACCTTTCAGCCCCCTATGTCTTTCCCTGCTAGCCATGATCTTTACCAAGAGAAAGTGAAAGTGAAAGTGAAGTTGTGTCCAACTCTTTACCACCCCATGGACTGTAACCTACCAGGTTTCTCTGTCCATGGGGTTTTCCAGGCAAGAATACTGGAGTGGGCTGCCATTTCCTTCTCCAGGAGATGTTCCCGACGCAGTGATTGAACCCAGGTCTCCCGCATTGTAGGCATATGCTTTACCATCTGAGCCACCAGGAACTTTACCAAGAGAAGATTAAAAAAAAAAAAAAAGATCGCAAACAACAAAAATGTACATACTCTAAAAATCCTGCCTCATTGCTCTGAGGGAGACTGGATGGATGGGTTAATAACTAAAAATCATGCAACATGTGGGATCAGATGTATTGTTAGCTAAATACAGAATGCACAGAAAAATCCATTAGCCAGCAGATTGGAAAAGACATCTTCTCCAGAGATTTGACTACAAGCTAAGCACTTTTCTCACATGAGATTCTTGGGAAGTAGGTGAGCTTTCTTTGAAAATTTGCAAAACCCAGAGAGTTGGATGCGGTCAAACAAAACAGGGATGGCACTGATGCTGGGTGACCAAGGTCATTAACTACTCAGGCAAACATGGTCCTGAGAACTAACTGATCAGTGACCTTGCTTCTCCAGAGAGGACACCGAGCCAACAGGTGGATGATCCAAATGCTGTTATGTTGGATTTAGATTTCGGCACATTTCTCTCTATTCCCAGGGAATGGAGTGGGAAAGATGTACAGTGTGGCTTGTACTGGTTTTCCCTGATTGCCAGAGAATCTTGCCCAATCAATCTTTGTGTTTATAGTGGCTGTGTCTTTCAATAATGTTTTCTACATGCTCCTTATGGATTGCAATAGAAACGATACATTCTGTCACACTTCAAAAGGAAGAACTGGGGTGGCATTCTCAAGGAAATATTCTCAGCACAGAGAAACACAGGTAAAGAACTCTTTTTGTTTGTTTTTTTTTTAAATTTATTTATTTTAATTGGAGGCTAATTACTTTACAATATTGTGACTCTTAACTCTTTAGAATATAGTTTTTAATGCTGATGTTAGCATCTCTGGCTTGAACCTGTGGTGGGCAGATTTACAACCCTAGTCACTGACCAGGTGGCTCAGGACCAAAGAACCACCTGCCAAGCAGGAGATATGGGTTTGATCCCTGGATCAGGAAGATCCCCTGGAGAATGAAATGACTACCCACTCCAGTATTCTTACTTGGAAAATTCTATGGACAGAGTAGTTTGATGGGCTACAGTCCATGGGGTAGCAAAAGAGTAGGACATGATTTAGCAATTAGAGCAAGGTTTTACTATACTTGTTCTTCTTTTGTTACAAGAACCTCAAACAATGAAAATGCTTAATTTCAATATATTATATACATCCACATGGCTATATTTATAAATATGCCTGTACATGTGTATGCATACGTGTGCTGGTACGTGTGTTGCAAACATACATTACAGGCGTACCTTGGAGATATTATGAGTTTGGTTCTAGACATCACAAAAGCAAATATCACAATAAAGTGAGTCACACAAATACTTTGGCTTCCAAGTACATGTAAAAGTTACATTTACACTATACTGCAGTCTGTTATCGGAGAAGGCAATGGCACCCCACTCCAGTACTCCTGCCTGGAAAATCCCATGGACAGAGGAGCCTGGTAGGCTGCAGTCCATGGGGTCACTGAGGGTCGGACATGACTAAGCGACTTCACTTTCACTTTTCACTTTCATGCATTGGAGAAAGTAATGGCAACCCACTCCAGTGTTCTTGCCTGGAGAATCCCAGGGACGGGGGAGCCTGGTGGCCTGCCGTCTATGGGGTCACACAGAGTCGGACACGACTGAAGTGACTTAGCAGCAGCAGCAGCAGTCTGTTATGCACTATAGCATTCTGTCTTGAAAAACAATGTACATACATTAATGAATAAATAATGCTGTTGGAAAAATAGGCTTGCTTGATGCAGGGTTGCCACAAACCTACAAATTGTAAAAACTGCAATAAAGTGAAGGGCAATAAAACAAGGTACAACTGTACTGCCTACTATGCATGCATGCATGTGTGCTAAGTTGCTTCGATCATTTCCAACTTTTTGCAACCCTATGGACTGCAGCCCGCCTGGCTCCTCTGTCCATGGGATTCCCCGGGCAAGAATACTGGAGTGGGTTGCCATGCCCTCTTTCAGGGAATCTTCATGACCCAAGGATTGAACTTGCATCTCTTAGATCTCCTGCATTGGCAGGCAGGTTCTTTACCAGTAGTGCCACCTGGGAAGCCCTATATACGATATATGTTTGCATATCTGTGGCAAATTCCAAAGGCTAAATATTATACCCAAAGGATAACTCTTTACTCCTAAATAGTTTATTTAACTGAAACAGAAAGTTATGTCCATTTTTTGGGGGGGAATACTTGCATATGCCTTGGTTTATCAACCTTCGGGAGGTACTAAGATCTGTCACAGTGGTGTCACAGTGGTATCACTCTGGAAGTCCCATCACTAGGGTACTAGAAGTTCTCAGATGGATTTTTTTTGTGGTCCCAGATCTAAGTGTATGCTCTCCACTGCTGCTGCTGCTGCTAAGTCACTTCAGTCGTGTCCAACTCTGTGCAACCCCATAGATGGCAGCTCACCAGGCTCCCCCATCCCTGGGGATTCTCCAGGCAAGAACACTGGAGTGGGTTGCCATTTCCTCCTCAAATGCATGAAAGTGAGAAGTGAAAGTGAAGTCGCTCAGTCATGTCTGACTCTTCGCGACCCCATGGACTGCAGCCTACCAGGCTCTTCCATCCATGGGATTTTCCAGGCAGGAGTACTGGAGTGGGGTGCCATTGCCTTCTCCACAACTCTCCTCTTTTCATGACCCTTTTAAAATGGAAATCAACATGATTTTAAATGTATTTACTCTAGTTTCCCACTCAATTATGAGCTCTTTAGCAAGCAGGGATCAAGAATGGATAAGAAAATTTTGCAACAAGAGCGTTATAATGAAGTCTTGCCTTAAAAATGTTAAAGTGTATTCTCAGACTAAAATAATACAGCATCCAACTGGTACAAGGAAAGGGACAGAACAATGAACATGATTGTTGGCATTGTTAAAGTATGAAGGACAACAGTAGGCACAGTACAAGCCCAATGTAATGTAAAATTATTGAGATGTCTAAGTAAAAAGTAATATGATTATCTCTGGATGGTACAATTATGGGTTCTTGGTATTTCTTTTCTTTGGACTTGCATCACTTTTGTAAAAGGGAAAAAATAGGGGAAAAAACAGTGTTAAAAAGGTAAATCACAAACTAGGAAAATACATGAAAGCAATAATAGTTTAATAACCTTAATATATAAAAATTGCTCATGAAATGAATACCAGAAAGGCAGGGAAGACAAAAATTTTAAAAAATACTGGGCTGAAATAGTATGTAAGAGTAGTAAGCATAAAAGATGTTTAACCACATCAGTAATCAAAGAACTAGGAACCTAAAACTTTAAGATACAATTTCTTCAAATTGGCAAAGATTAAAAATAACCAGTAACAGTAAAAGTTAACGAGGAGCCAATCAGTTGGGTTACTTTAAATGATACCACAGGCACAAATCCTTTTTCTGAAACTTTTGCAGCTGTTCTTCAGACTTGGGACTTTAGATTTTTAAAAAGACAGGGGTTCCTAGATGGTCCAGTGGCTTATACTCTCTGATACCAGTGCAGGGGCCAGGTTCCACCCTTGGTCAGAAAACTAGATCTCACATGCCACAGCTAAAAGTTCTGCCAAAGCTAAAGATCCCGCATGCTGCAGCTAAGAAGATCCTGCATACTGCAGGGAAGATCGAAGATCCCATGTGCCACAAATAAGACCTGGAGCTGCCAATTCAAATGATAATAATAAATAAAAAAGAACAAAGATAAGATGTAGTATATATTAAGCAGAACTTCCAGCTAGGTGAGAGGCTGTACTCCATAATTAAACACACTGACATTTTTGCAGTTACACGTAAATATTCACAAGAAATAGAATACACGAAAAATTGAAAACAGTCTGATTTCTGTTGATGACGGTTTTTGCCATAAAATGAGTTCAGGTCAGATTTTGCAGTGAAATCAGTTAAAGAACAAATGGATGCTTTTCAGAGCTTTTTAGATTTTAGAATTGTTGATCATGAATTCTGAATGTTTATACAATCTTTCTGAAAGTCTTTTCAGCCAAGCAACTATAAGGTTAGACTTTAAAAATATTATACCTTTTAATCTGCTTCTGGGAGGAACTAAACAGAAATGCAGACAATGAGTTATCCTCAAGGATGTTGATAATAATTTCATTTGTGACAATAAAAATGAAATCAGCATGAAAGTCTAACACAAAGTAATGGTTATATTATGGATGGCCAAATAAAAGGGTATTATTGGCCATAAAAATCATTTTGAGGAAGATACTTAATAACTCAGGAAAAAACTTACTACTTATTGTTGAATAAAAAATAATCAAGACATAAAACTTCCTACTTAGTATGATGTTAATTTAAAAATACATGTATCTATAATATAAAAATCTTGATGAAAATACACCAAAATAGTAATAGAGATTATAAGTAAACACTGGGATTATGGGTGGTATTTATTGTCTTATTTATAATGGTATCTTTGAAATTTTTTTATAAAGAGCATAAAATACTTGCTATAATTATGAAGGTCATTTTCTATGTAAGATTTATCTTATTCATCTTACTATTTATCAGAGGACATTATATATAAACCCAGGCAGGAGGTATGTGTCCAAAAAGTATATACACGTGACTCTAAATTGCTTCTCCCCTTTCTCCATTGCTTTCTTGGGGGAGTTTGGTTCATGGTGCTGAAACCCTGAAGGAGATTGCCATGCTTGCCAGCTCATAGGAATGATGGGGAGGTGGGGGAACAACTACTCTCCATAAAATCACAGCCATAACTTACTTGACACCTGCTGAAAAGCTCACCACAGGGAAGAAGAGCCCATCTGTGTTGAAGTTCTCAAACATCCCCTGCACAGGCTGCCCGTTGATGCGGAAAGAGATGCTGGGTGCCCCCAGGTCCAGGCAACAGCTTACCACGTCGTCTGACTTCAGGAGGTGCTGGTTGATGGAGGCCACGGCTCTGGGTATGCGACCTGGTGAGCGAAGAACAGGAGGAAGGCATGTGGGACTCTGGGGACACATTCACAGGCCACCCTGGCGGGGAGGAGGGACAGAGGTCTGGATACACTGCATTTAAATGCGACTTTGCCTTTCCTGTGTGAGGTGAGCAATGAGCAGTGGTTTCCTAAGCTCTGCGAATGGACAGCCATGATGAGATGAGTCCCAGAGCAAACGCTCAGGCTGCCAGGAATGAGAACAAAGGAGAATTCAACCCATTCAATGTGTGCTCAGATTCTGGCCTGGTGTCTAAGGTAATGGGCGAACTGCATTGCTAGGGATGGCTGAGAGAGAGAGAGAAAGAGAGAGAGCGTGAGCGAGCGTGCGTGCGTGCGTGCGTGCGTGTGTGTATTCACAGATACTCAAAGACCTTCCCCTCTTCCCTGTCCTCTAAAAGACATGGCTGCTTCAGCACTGGATGAAGGAGCTGTCCAAGTGAGTAGGGCAAGACTATCTAGTCACCAACAGTTTACTTGCTAGTTCTAAAGAATTTTATTACTTTACTGAGGCAGGGAAACCCACTGTCAGTTATTTGCTGTACTGCTGATTTCTTTTATTGTTGCTTATCTTTTGTAAGATGATTTATCATTTCCTGACCTAACTTGAAGTAGTAGGAAAATCATCTCTTAAGTTGTCTATGTTATACCATCTAATTCTGAAAGGTTTAGAAGTAAATTATTGGAACCACTCTGCCCATCCCCCTACCAACTTTTCAGTTCAGTTGGGGGCAATGAAGGGGCAAAAGGTTTCGTCAAAAACCCTTGAACAGGGTTTCAAGCAAAGCTCTTAGAAGTGTATATCGTGTTTCTTGATCATGGAAGCAGTACACGTTTTTATAAATGTTAACTGTATATATAGAAAATTATAAATAATGGAAAAATGTAAAATAAAAATTTTTAACTTTTTCATATATTAATATTCAAACTGGGATATTGTAGGTTTTGTAACTTGTTTTTTCCATTTATCACATTGCAAATATTTAATTTTATAATGGAATATTCATCAGAAAATAGAGTTTAATGACAATAACACACCATTAAAAGGTAATTTAAAAATCCCTTTATGATGAGTATATGAGCTGTTCATAAATCTTGTACATACATCTATGCTATGTAATATTTCTAATCTCTGTTTAGAACTCTTTAATGTTTTCAGTGGTTATTACTATTCTAGTAATAGATTCCAAACCAAGTGGTGGATTTTAAAATAGTGAAACTACTACATTCTCCTTAATGAAAAATTAGGTACCCACTTCTGGTTATTTTGGGTAATTGACAAAACCATACTATATTCCCTCCCACCCTTCCACAAACAGTAATGAGGCAGATATTGAACTTGGGGCTGGGGATCAAAGACAGAGGACCCAGTTCCAGTCCTGAAGAAATTCGTAGTTCAAATAAAGAACTACAGTTCAGTGTAACAGTTTGAGTGAAGGTGTACATGATGAGATGTCTTTAAAGGCAGAAGATGCTAAGTCAGCCTGGGAGTGTGCAACAAGTTTAAAATGAAGAAAGAAAGGTTCACTAGATAAATGAGAAAGAAATGAGCATTCCAGACAGAAGGAACAGCTTGTGCAAAAGGAGTATATGAGTGTATGACATATCTGCAGAATGGCTAGAGTTTGGAGAGGCTGGGCTTGATGACGGGTGGTCGGGGAATAAAGAACCTGGACCACCAGCACAGTAACAGCACAACAGCATCTGAAACATTCAATGCACACTGGCAAATTCAGTCGCTCAGTCGTGTCTGACCCTTTGCGACCCCATGAATCGCAGCACGCCAGGCCTCCCTGTCCATCACCATCTCCCAGAGTTCACTCAAACTCAGGTCCATCGACTCAGTGATGCCATCCAGCCATCTCATCCTCTGTCATCCCCTTTTCCTCCTGCCCCCAATCCCTCCCAGCATCAGAGTCTTTTCCAATGAGTCAACTCTTCACATGAGGTGACCAAAGTACTAGAGTTTCAGCTGTAGCATCATTCCTTCCAAAGAACACCCAGGGCTGATCTCCTTTAGAATGGACTGGTTGGATCTCCATGCAGTCCAAGGGACTCACGAAAGTCTTCTCCAACACCACAGTTCAAAAGCATCAATTCTTCAGCGCTCAGCTTTCTTCACAGTCCAGCTCTCACATCCATACATGACTAGTGGTAAAACCATAGCCTTGACTAAATGGACCTTTGTTGGCAAAGTAATGTCTCTGCTTTTGAATATGCTATCTAGGTTGGTCATAACTTTCCTTCCAAGGAGTAAGCGTCTTTTAATTTCATGGCTGCAGTCACCATCTGCAGTGATTTTGGAGCCCCAAAAAATAAAGTCTGACACTGTTTCCACTGTTTCCCCATCTACTTCCCATGAAGTGATGGGACCAGATGCCATGATCTTTGTTTTCTGAATGTTGATCTTTAAGCCAACTTTTTCACTCTCCACTTTCACTTTCATCAAGAGGCTTTTTAGTTCCTCTTCACTTTCTGCCATAAGGGTGGTGTCATCTGTATATCTGAGGTTATTGATATTTCTCCCGGCAATCTTGATTTAAGCTTGTGCTTCTTCCAGCCCAGGGTTTCTCATGATGTACTCTGCATAGAAGTTAAATAAGCATGGTGACAATATACAGCCATGACATACTCCCTTTCCTATTTGGAACCAGTCTGTTATTCCATGTCCAGTTCTAACTGTTGATTTCTGACCTGCATACAGGTTTCTCAAGAGGCCTCAGCAAACCTTGCCATAATTATCTCATTCTTAAGAGCTCTTGTTTTTCCATTAAAAACCAATCTTTCCTGTGTCAACTGTTTCTTTTTCAATTAGTTTAACTTCTGGAAAATATCACTGCAGTCATTTCAATAAATCCCAAGAGATTTCTATGGATTTGTGAAAACCAGGAATTAATTGAAATGCTGAGTTAGACAACTAACTTCAAAAGTATCCATATCCTTACTGGATAAAGATACAAATGAAGGGACTTCCCTGGTGGCCAAGGGGTTAAGAATCTGCCTTTCAGTGCAGGGGACATGGGTTCAATCCTTGGTCAGCGAACTAAGATCCCACTTGCTGAGAAGCAACTAAGCCCGCATGCCACACTAGAGAGAGCCCACGTGCCGCAACTAAGGCCTGACACAGCTGAGAAAACAAAGATACTAACAGATCTCACCTTTCTGAGATCCACATTAACTGGGACAAAACTGACCGTATTGAATTGTGACTCTGGCACCCTCATCCCACCCTCTCAGAGTTTACTCCTGGCTTCTGTGCCAGTCTGAGACTCAGCCAGTAAAAAGATGAAGAGTAGCCTTCATGGTGGATGTTCTTCACACAGCAGTGCTTTGATGCCATCAGAAACCAAGCTTCCAAGCTTTATTTATACCACAGCACCAGGGGCCTTCCTGAGGAAGGATGGCTGGGAGAGTTTCTGTCCAGTGTGCTCCCTCGGTTGAAAGCCACCACCAGGATGAGCAACTGTGTCCTTGTGGTGAAGGACATTGTCTTTTATCTTCCTTATTTTAAGAGGCTGCGAGCCTAGAAGTTGCCATTGGAACATTTGTTAAGAGCATCTGTAGGCAAGCTGAAATCGTAGTCTGAGCCTATATTTAAAACATATAGAGACTATAGAGTTGGGATCAGTATTATCCAGAAACTGAAGGGAGTCTGTGGTTAATCACTGGATATAAAGCATGTGCTTAGGGCAATGTAATGAGAAGTCTATTTGAATAAGAGAGTCCATTTCATGTAACATTCATGTTGTAAAAGGTCATTTGATAAAGTACATCAGCTCTAAAACGTGAGTAAAGATTTGAAACTAGAAAATTGGAATTGTGAGACTGCTTTTGTACATTCTGTTTCATAAAACCGTTCCCATCTGCAAGAAGCAATCTCTACCTGAGGAGAGTATTCATGACTCCAGATGATTCTGAAGGGTTCTACATCCACATTTAAACAATATGCTTGTTTTTCCAACTGCCTGTAATGAGGTGGCATGGGGGTTGGGTGGGGGTGAGAGCGGTCTCAGAGCCACAGAAAGGGCTGAGTTCAAATACCCAGTCTTTACCTGCTGTGATTTCATTAAAAAGTCAGCTTCTATGTCCACAAAATGGGGAAAGTAATGCTCCCAGTGATGCTGTCAAGAGGTTTTTTAAGGTACGGTTATTATTCCCTAGAGAAGGAAATGGCAACTCACTCCAGTAACCTTGCTGGGATAGTCCCACGGACAGTGGAGCTTGATGGGTTACAGTCCATGGGGTTACAAAGAATCAGACATGACTGAGCGACTGAGCACAGCAAATTATTATTCCCATGATTTTGACAAGACAATGACTTACGTCCTGTGTACCTCTCGAGAGGCAGTTGCACGTAGCAGGAAAGGGTGTTTCTAGAACCAGGCTCCCTGGGCTTGAGTCCTGGTGCTGCCACTTACTGCGTGAGCTTGGGCAAGTCACTTACCTTTGTGAACTCAGGTTCCTCATCTATCTAATGAAAATAATAATGTCCAGGGGTGACTGTGAGTTTTGAATGAATTATTCCATAAGAGTAACTGGAAGAGCCTGACACAGTGCAACCTACAATAAATGCTATTTCTATTGCTCGTGTAACTCCAGACACTTCCATTACTAGGTTAATAGGAGATAAGCTTACTAGCATATTGTTGGGATAGTATGTCCTTTATAATATTAGGTAAAAACAACAGTACAGAGAATCATAGCATTGAGGACTGAGTCCAGGAAAGTGACTTGAAAATTGAGTTACTGAAAAATCAGTAAATATCTATTGAAAGACCATGCTCTAAACAGGCACTTTCAAATACATTTAAAATGTACTGGATGCTTTTGGCACAACCAACAGGCATGTGATGCTGTAGAAAGGAGAAGCAAATATGACATGGAGAGTTTTTCTAAATCACTTTAACTGCTTTGCCAGATATTAGGAACTCTGAGTAATCCTAGAGACCACCTATTGGGACAGTCTGGGAAGACTTGCGGCTTCTGTAAGTCTGAAGAAAACCCCTGACTTACAGGCTCAGGACCGTTGGAAGGTCCCAGAGGGCTTGGAAAGGCCATTCCAAGCCTAGGAATTTTAAGATGAAGGAAAAAGCCACTTAATCACATGCCACACATCTTCAAATGAACCTAAGGATGTGTTACTGCAGGCTTTTATTTCTTCTGATGAGTCATGTAGACAATTGGAAACACTGACGCTCAGCATTTCCATCGCCCCAGGCACCGCAGAGTTTGGTGTTATAACGTAAACACAAATACTCAGGCATTTGGAAACAGAGAAGATCCAGATACATCAAAACTGTGGTGTCCTACAGCTAACTTCTTGAATCCTCTACATATAGCACTGTGGTTGGAAAAGTCCAAGTCACAGTGGGCTGTGTTTTGATAGATGAACCAATACCCTGGAGCTCGTCCTAGTAGGGATGCAGGAGCCCTCTCATCAAATTGTCCTGATGAGTCAGAAGTGCTAAGGAATCAGCAAAGAATTTTATTCCATTCATTTACTTTCTGTATCACTTTATCTCTTGAGAAGGTGAATTCCTTTGCTTATTCAAAATTTTCAAGGGGAAAATTTACAACAAGGGAAGAGGGGGTGTGATTTCCTCCTATGAAATTGCTCCCTAACCAGTGATGTACTGTATGGCTGTGTGTGTGTGTGTGTATATGTGTTTGCATGCTCAGTCATGTCCAACTTTTTGTGACCCCCATGGACTGTAGCCCGCCAGGCCCCTCTGTCCATGGAATTTCCCAGGCAAGAATACTGTACTGGGTTGCCATTTCCTACTTCAAGGGATCTTCCCAACCCAGGGGTTGAATCCCCATATCTTGCATCTCCTGCATTGGCAGACAAATTCTTTACCACTGAACCACCTAGGAAGCCCTACTATATAGGCTCAGTTCAGTTCAGTTGCTCAGTCGTGTCCGACTCTTTGCGACCCCATGAATCGCAGCACGCCAGGCCTCCGTGTCCATCACCAACTCCTGGAGTTCACTCAAACTCACGTCCATCGAGTTGGTGATGCCATCCAGCCATCTCATCCTCTGTCGTCCCCTTTTCCTCCTGCCCCTAATCCCTCCCAACATCAGAGTCTTTTCCAATGAGTCAACTCTTCTCATGAGGTGGCCAAAGTACTGGAGTTTCAGCTTTAGCATCATTCCTTCCAAAGGACACCCAGGACTGATCTCCGTTAGAATGGACTGGTTGGAGACAGCCAAATTCACCCCCAACTGCAGTTCTGAAAGGCTACATATGTAAAGGCTGTATCAGGAGAGGGAAAGTGATGCGAGGACAAGAAAAGAGCCATTCCTCTGAAAGGATATTCACAGTGGCTGGGCTGACTCAGGAGCCTGTAGGGAGGGTTGGGCAGGGTTCAAATGGGGGCTATTTGTACAGCTGATGATTGAAAGAAACTTCATAGGCTTGGTGAAGACCTATGAAGGCTGCCCTCCTCCTACACAGAGGAAAAACTCATTCATATTTCCCAGGATGTCACTTTGAAACCTTCTTCCCCATTCAGCATGGAACCTGGGCTCTGTTTCCTCTCAGGATGGAGCTAATCTCATGGTCTCGAGGGAGGTACCCGGAACTCTGCACTTGGTCTCTATGATAGTTGACTTCATAGACAATGAAAGTAGGGAAGAGATATTTATTTTGCATTTAGTGTGTGTCAAGAACTTCACATCCTTCATCTCATTTAAATTTCCTAAAAGTTTTGTATCATCTTCATTTTATCTGAGGAAACCAAGTATCTGGGAGGTTAAGTAATTTACCTGATGTCAAAAAAACCAAGTAAGTGAAGAGCTGGGATTCAAACCCAGGCATAACTCCAAAGTCATGCTGCTGCTTCTTAAATTTCTCTATTGACAAAAGTATTAGGGGCTCTGCCATCCTTTCCAACTTCAGCAACATCCTTTGTGCTTTAATAAGTAGTAAAGTCCAGCTCAAGGCTGTGGCTTAATTTATGCATATAGATAAGTTTAAAGGTAATAGACCATCCATGCTGCAGTAAATGGCATTATTTTGTTCTTTTAATGGCTGAGTAATATTCCATTGTATATATGTACTACATCTTCTTTATTCATTTATCTGGCAATGGATATTTAAGTTGCTTCCATGCCCTGGATATTGTAAAATATGTTACTATGAACAGTGGGGTGCATGTACCTTTTTGAATTATGTTTTTCTCTGGGAATATGCCCAGTAGTGGGATCACTGGGTCATATGGTAGTTCTAATTTTAGTTTTTTTAAGGAACCTCCATACTGTTCTCCCTAGTGACAGTACCAATTTACATTCCCATCAATAGTATAAGAGGGTTCCCTTTTCTTCACACCCTTTTCAGTATTTGTTTGTGGATTTTTTGAGGATGGCTACTCTGACTGGTGTGAGGTGATACCTCATTGCAGTTTTGACTTGCTTTTCCCTATAACTGTGATGTTGAACATCTTTTCATTTGCCTTTGGCCATTTGTTTGTCTTCTTTGGAGAAATGTCAATTTAGATATTCCACTCATCTTTTGATTGGATTATTCATTCTTTTGATATTGAGCTGAATAAGCTGTTTGTATATTTTGGAGATTAATCCCTTGTTGGTTGCTTCACTTGCAAACATTTTCCCATTCCTAGAGATTGTTACACTGAGGGAAGTAAGTCCGACAGAGAAAGACAAATACATGATGTCACTTATAAGTGGAATCTAAAAAAAAAGGGTACTAATGAACTTGTTTACAAAACAGAAGTAGAGGCACAGTTGTAGAAAACAAACTTCTGGTTACCAGGGGATTGGGGGGCGGAGAGATAAATTGGGAGATTGGGATTGATATGTATTCATTACTATATACAAAATAGATAACTAATAAGAATACGCTGTGTAGCACAGAGAACTCTACTCAGTACTCTGTAACAGTTTATATGGAAAAACACTCTAAAAAAACCCCAAGTGAATATATGTATAACTGATTCACTTCACTGTGCCCTTGAAACTAACTTAACACGTAAATCAACTATACTCCAATAAGAAACACAGGCAGTGGACCCAGGCATTTACATCTCAAGGAAGGAAGAAAAATGGTCAGACTAGTATCCACCATTTCTCCCTAGCCACCCTCTATTCTCTCCTGTAGTAAGTTGGAGCATCACTTCCATTTCATTTCTCCATCAACTCTTAGACCTTTTCATCAGACAGTCCAAAATTCACTGCTGTCCTGGTGGGAGTCATTAACAGAAACCTTATTTCTTCCACTGGTGCACACGCTGACATATTTACCTGTTTTGCCTTCTGCAAGATAAATGTTACCTGGGCACAAGTTGGAGAATTCAGAATGATGCCCAGACCCAAGGAAGCTTTGCATTTTAGTGAGCATAAAAGATGCCAATTTTATGGATGCTGGTTTCTTGACATCTCACCAGATGCTGAAGATTGAGTGATGAAGACCCCCAAAATGCTCCTAGGTGAAGTTATATTACTATGTGGGTAATATTCACCTGGCTTTCTGGTCTTGACTGGATAAGAAGGAAAAGGGGAGCATTGTACATTCCTGGAATGACACACAATAGGATGGATTGATTCTACAACAGGATGGATGTCCAGGTCCTAAAATGCACTGACAGCAGTGCTTTCTGGATGTGCAATTTGTGGGTTCTCTGCCTCCTGACTCACTGTTGCATTTATTTTGCAAATTTTTATAAAGGGATATGTCAAGTGCCCCATGGAGGGCTGTGAAATCTGGAAAAGATGGAATAAATGTTTTGGTTTTTTTGGGGGGAATGGTTGGTTTTTCTTTGAAACTAGGGGCCAATCTGCTCCATCTAAGGGTCTTGGTAGACTTCATATTGCCTAAGTCAATCCAGAGTTCTCCATGAGTGAAGCCTGGGATCCAGGGAGGGCTTCCCAAGTAGTGAGGGGTAATGAATCCATCTGCCAATGCAGGAGGTGCAAGAGATGCAAATTCGACCCCTGGGTTGGGAAGATCCCCTGGAGTAGGAAATGGCAACCCACTCCAGTATTCTTGCCTGAAGAATTCCATGGACAGAGGAGCCTGATGGGCTACAGTCCATGTGACTGAAGAGAGTTGGACACAACTGAGTGCATGCACCTGGGATCCAGAGAATATGCTCGGGTTGTGGTGAAGAGAGGGCAGGGAGTGAGCAGCAACCAGCAGGCAGTGGGCAACACTTTTCTCTCATCAACCCCACTCATCCCCCTACAGGTTCAATTTTATTAAACTCAGGAGCTGTAAGTATATGAGAATAGTGATTTTTTGTTTTCAAATCACTTCCCCAGAGATAACTTTCTGAGATCCTTATGCCATCTGATGATAACCTAAGCTAAATGTTACTACAACTGTATGACCACAGAAACCATGCCTCTACAGTGCGGCTCTGTGAATCCAGAGAAGACCCACCTTCATCCCTCATGAAATGGAAAGTTAAACTGTGAGGATAAGAGAACAAGACATTCACTTCACTCTATCATCCTGCCATTTTGTACCCACTTTTGTCTGCAACACACTGTCCCCTGGGATACACAAAACACAGAATCAGGCAATTTCTTCTTATAAATGATCCCAGATACATATATAAACAAACATATTTGCATCATTCCTAAGAGGTAAAAAAATGTTTATACTGAATATAAAATAGCACAAATATTAAAAAATATTGATCAGTTGAAAGTAAAGATCAACTGTAAGAAACGTCACTAGGACCTGAGCTATTGGTTTTAGCTGGAAGCTAAAAGGAGGAGGAAAATGTGATGGATTTTGTAGTTCTCGGTTACAAATGAAAATACATAGGTCTGCCTTGTACATACAAACTTTCCCCTTGTACTGGATTTACAGAGGATTGTATGTCCTGGTTCCTTATGCAAGAGGCACACAGCACAATGCTTACCTAAGAAATTTCTATAAGGAACACTATATCTCCAGTTCCAGTTTTGCAAAAGATACAGATAAGACAAGCTGTAGATAGGAGAGGGGAGGGGTAGAGCCTCTGCTGTGGGTAAAAGTATGAGGGTTAGTCTTACATTTCCACCCATTCAGAAGCCAACTCACTTCTCCACAGGCAACCACCACGGACATTTCTGGGGAAAGTGTAACTGTATATTTAAAAAGGAAGTTTTGAAATCTTTTAAGAGATTAGCAACTACTGTGTGTCAGGTACAGATCCAGACACCTTATAAGGTGTATGACAAGGCGGCATGTTACAGCCACCAGATGACAGACTTGTAGTCAGATATGGAGGCTTCTCTGCATGACTGAGAGTAAGTTAACTAAACATCTTTGTGTTCAGTTTCCATGTCTGTAGTATGAGATCAATATTATCCACTGTAGGGGGTCATTGTAAGGATAAAATGAGAGGAAAAAGGTACAAAAGATATGCAGCTTACTGCAAAGTCAATAAATGCTCAGTCTTTTTCTCCTTTCCTGTTGGCCCATGTAACCTTGACAAATCCATGCAATTAGGATTGTAAAGCAGCAGACACTGAGCTTGAGAAAAGTTAAGGGATCTGTACTAGATGATGTAACTGAAGTACAGACTCGTGGTTTAAAAGAGGACAGTCTCAGGCTTCTCTGGTGGCTCAGTGGTAACGAATCCACCTGTCAGTGCAGGAGACGTGGGTACGATCACTGGTCCGGGAAGATCCCATAGGCCTTGGAGCAACTTAGCCTCAACTACTGAGTAGTTGCCACTACTCAATTCAGTAGCTGCCACAACTACTGAAGCTGTGCTCTAGAGCCTGGGAACTGCAGCTACTGAGCCTTAGTGCCACAACTAAGCTACTGAAGCCCATGCACCCTAGAGCCTGTGATCTGCAGAAGACAAGCCACCACAATGAGAAGCCTGTGCACCACAGCCAGAGAGCAGCCCCCACCTGTCACACAACTGGAGAAAACCCCATGCAGCAATGCAGACCCAGCACAGCTAACAAACACATAAAATCATATATACAAAAGACCCAGCACAGCCAACAAACACATAAAATCATACATACAAAAAAGCAGGGCAGTCTCATTTCAGATGTGGTGCTCTTCCTACTTAACCATCTACTTAGTTGAGACTTGAGCCTGTATCATTTCAACAAGAAGTAACCATTTCCATTTGAACAATCAGGGGCCGAAGCCCCGGCAAGGTGCTCACCTGACCAAAGGTGAAGTCCATCAAAGCCATAGGAGTATAGGTCATCACCAACACCATTGCCCCCCCATCCTTCTCCGCCTCCAGGGTAAGGAGCGTAGCCAGAGGAAGAGGCCCAGCCCACCCGCAGATGCGTGGGCTCTGCTGTGAGGAAGGGGTCCACCTGGTCGATGATAAGCTCGAAGTACCACTTCTTGTACTGTGCTGAGCCTTCAGCAACTCCCAGGAAGATGTTTGGCCGAATACTGAAATTAAACATGAGACAGGTGGCACCTACAGACTCTTAAGAAATAGGAAAGCAAACTGAACCAGACCATAGGAGGCACGGGCCCAATTAAACCAAAAAGTGAACGTGACAGTCGCTCAGTCATGTCTGACTCTTTGCGACCCTATGGGATCCGCAAAGCCCACCAGGATCCTCTGTCCATGGGATTCTCCAGGCAAGAATATTGGAGTGGGTTGCCATTCTCTTCTCCAGGGCATCTTCACAATCCAGGGTCTCCTGCATTGCAGGTGGATTCTTTATGGTCTGAGCCACCAGGAAAGCCCAATTAAACTGAGAGCAAGGGCAATTTCATGATTTTTGTCTTGTTCTAAAGCAGAATAATCTTCAAGCCTCCAACACTTGATCAAGTTCTTAGTGGGAGATGTCAGGACAACATTAATTCCGTTATAAAATATAAAAGATATATGTTCCAATATTCAAGGCAGCACACATTTACTGAGTGCCAACCATAGGTAAAGATGCTGAAAACATCGTGTAGAGTTGTATGATTGCAAACTCCTCTTTCTTTCTATAAGTGTAAGAAATGACTTACTCAGGTTCCATCTTCTGGTAAATTGATTTAAGCTTTTCCCCATAGGCATTATTAATAATAATGGCCTCTTAAAAGCATTAAGAAGTCACTATTAGAAATAATCCAGACAAATACTGCATAGTATCGCTTACACATGGAATCTAAAAAAAATAGTCCAACTCCTAGAAAGGGAGAAATGAAAAGCAGTTCTGGAGAGTAGGGGCAGGGGGATAGCGAGAAGTTGATAAAAGGGCACAAACTTTCACTTATCAGATGAGTAAAGTCTGAGGATATAACATGGTGACTTTGTTGATAATGGGCTTCCCATCATGGCTTAGTGAGTAAAGAATCCTCCTGCAATGCAGGAGATGCCTGTTCAACCCCTGGGTTGGGAAGATCCCCTGGAAGAGGGCACAGCAACCTACTCCAATATTCTTGCCTGGAAAATCCTCATGGACAGAGGAGACTGGTGGGCTAACGTCCATGGGGTCACATGGGGACACGACTGAAGTGACTGAGCATGCAGGCATGCACAGTTGATAACACTGTATTATAAAACTGAAATTCACTAAGAGAGTAGGACTCACATGTTCTCATTTAAAAATGGTAAATGTGTGAAGTGATGGAAGTGTTAATTAACTTCATGGGGAGAGAGAATCCTTTCATAATATTTATATGTGTTGAATCATCACATTGTATACTTTGCATATCTTACACTTTTGTTTGTCAATTATACCTCAATAAAGCTGAAAAAAATTCAACCTCTATGACAAAAAAGGTGGGGGGCAGATACATCAGTATTAGGCAACCCTGTTAAGAAATAGAGATTCTAATGTATCCAGAAAAAAATGGTTAAAAGCTTGGGAGTTTTAACCCGTGCATGCTCACTTGGAGTTTTTCTTCTTGGAATCCTACTCTTAGAGGTCCACTGTCCTGGGATAAGACTGTGTCCATTTTGGGTGGGCAAGGGAAGAACCAGACTGATACCCAGAAGAAAGCCTGTGTGATGTCCACAGACCCGAACCTGCTCTGCACTTTGGAGGGGACGTCATTTTCTCACGTTGCAGAGTAGGGAGGGAGCCCAAGTGGAGAGCTGCTGAAGTTGCTCCCTAGTCCAGGTCCAGTGAGTTCATGACTCCCAGGGTTCTTCATGAGCCCATTCTGGACTTCACAGATGGCCCTGGGGGTAAATGGCCAAGTGCCAGAGGATAAAAGAAACCATGGTCTCAACATGGGACATCCATGCTATCAAAAGATTTAAAAAAAAATGTTGGCATATCAAAATAAAATATGTTATGAAGAAGGTATAAGATATACATTCATGTTTAAAATAAAACATGGTAGATCACTCCCTTAGGCCAAATTCTTTAGTCCTCAGGTGGTGTATTTACTCCATGGGGAGAAGTTTGAGAAATTCAGCTGAAGGGGTTGGAGTACAAGGCACTAAAAGATGTGCATATTTGCTGGTCTTATCTTATGTGGTCACATCAGAATGGAGATGATGGGTAGGTGGCTTTGGAGTTGAGATCAGCACTCTTTCTTTCCTTTCTGAGGACAAGATGGGCATTTGCAATGATGGTGGTGGCCTTACCTTGTTACGTCATTAATCAGCCGCGTCTGCAGGAGCAGGTTTCTCCGGGGCAGCAAGTTGTCACAGATGAGATTCTGGTTGGCTCTCACTGCGACCCCATCACAGAGACAGAGGGAACACAGCACATCCAGAACCTGCAGCAGGACACACCCCAGCCAACCTTAGGACCCGAGGAGGGTGCATAGTGGGCAGGACCTGACGGCCACAGCACAGGAAGGAAGCCCGCCTCACGAAGGTGAGGGCCAAGGTGACAGGTGTGAGCACCTGTTCAGAGTCAAGGAAGCCACACCTGCCTCACCAGACATGAGTGAGTGATGCCCAGGTGCCTACTGGCCCTTGGGGAAATGAGTTTGGGTTCCTTTCTAGCTACTCTGCTCTAGTCTTGTGACCCATCCCTCCAAACTAGGCACGCCACCTGTGGTCACTGTTCTGTTAAAGAGGGTAAGAGTCTGAGCTCTGAAGATAGCCTGTCTAGGTTTCTTTTCCAGCGAGGTCCAGGACTAGGGTGAGGTGAGGCAACAACTTCCTCTCAGGGTAGGTGCTGGGAGGGCCCCCATGGACCTCAGGCTGAAGCACGTGCTCCTGCCTGGGCTTGGGGGCCCTCTGCACAAGGTCAGCAGGCACTCACACAGGGCTTCCTGAAGGACACTCAGATTCCCATCTGGCTAAAGTCCCTTGCTTGTGGCAGGCTTGGGATCCTCGCATGGGTCGGGTAGAGGGGACGACAGGGAAGATTCCGAGTGCTGGTCTTCTGCTATGATACCATGAAAGCTCACTAAGATATCCCTATCTTCCTAGAAATACCTATTCAGAAACATTTCACCTGCTTTTTTCCCCCGTAGAGTGAGAGTAAACCATAAGAGCGAGCAAACCAGGCAGACCCTGAATCTACCAGATCCACCACGAGCTGTGCCTAAACCACCTCATATGCCAGCTGCCGGGGAAGTGGGAACAGCCTCTGGCCACCTCTCCCACGCACTGGCCTGCCCGCCCAGTCTCCTTGTGCTGAATCCTCATTCATCCGTATTTCATGTTCCTAATGTGGCAGAGCAAACATGCTGGGCCAGGCACTGCTCCTCCCTGTCTCCCCCATGGGGAGGAGTGTGCAAACGGCAGTGGATGAATAACAGCCAGGACCGTGGCAGGCTGCGCTGATAAGGAGGGGGCAGCCCCAGTTCAGTCTTACAAAGTGGCCACCGGAGACTCCATGCTTAGTGGGGTTGGATAGCTTCACGTTGTTGATGGGATTTGTATCCATAATTCTCACAAATCAGTTTTCTACCTGGCTCGCTGAATGTCAACTTCATTCCAAATAAATACAGAGCACATTAATGGGACAGGCCGAAAAGAACTGCAAAGGCGGTTTTATGGAGGACTCTCACCATTACCACTCCATGAAACATTTGACCGTGGCACTGGAAATCCAGAGGATAATTTGTCCCTCTAAGAAAAGAGCCCATAGATGGCCAGGAAATTAAATACTTATCATCCAGCCTAGCGCACATTTTCATCTGTTTTGCCTTGAAGTGACGGCTGTAGGAGCCTTGCTGTCAAGCCGGAAGGAAAGTAGAGCTTAATCCACATACAATAGGATCAGGGAGGAGAAAAAAGGCTCTGAAAAGCACATAGCCTAATGGGATAGTACATCACCTACAAATAAACGATGCCATCAAGAATGTGCTGACAGTGTTCAGGCTTTATTTTACCAGGCGTTTCTTGGGGTCATGCACCCTAACATTCACTGCAGCGCTGTTTACAACAGCCAGGATGTGGAAGCAACCTAGGTGTCCATTCACAGATGAATGGATAAAGAAGATGTGGCATGCATACACACACACACACACACACACACACAATGGAATACTATTGAGCCATAAAAAGAATGAAACATTGCCATTTGCAATGGACTTAGAGATTGTCATACTGAGTGAAGTTAAGTCAGATAGAGAAAGACAAATATCATATGATATCACTCATATGTGGAATCTAATTTTAAAAATGATATGTGAACTTATTTACAAAAGAGAAATAGACTCAGATTTCAAAAACAAACTTATCGTTACCAAAGGAGAAACGTTGTATGGGGGGATAAATTTGAAGCTGGGGATTAACACATGTACAGTATTGTATATAAAACAGACAACCAACAAGGACCTACTGTATAGCACAGGGAACTCTACTCGATATTCTGTAACAAGCTATGTGTGAAAAGAATTTGAAAAAGAACTAATACATGTATAACTGAATCACTTTTGCTGTACACCTGAAACTAACACAACATTGTAAATCAACTATATCCCAATAAATTTTTCTTGAAAAGTGAAGGGCATGTAGATGGGTCAGTCCACCCTGGGGAAATGCAAACACAGTCCTTAGGGGTCATCTGTACTTCCTGATGGAGATGAAGCATCTCAGTGACCTCTGGGGTGCTTGTTGGCTGTGGCGGGTACTTCCCAGTGGTCACCAGACTCTGCCTCCTTCTCGTCCTATGCACAGAGCCTACATTTCCCAGGCACATCTGCAGTGTTGTGGAGTCATGTGACTGAGTTCTGGCCAGTGGAAAGTGGGTGGATGTGATGTCCACTGCTTTCAGGGCTGGCCCCTATACTCTCCCTTTCCAGTGGGATGTGGAGATCCAAGGAAGGATTACCAATCCCAAGGGTTTCCTTACTCCAAGTGAGATCCTGCAGCACTGGAATCATGTAGGAACTTGCCAGAAATACAAATGCTCAGACTTACCCCCAGAAACCTATCAGATCCGAGCCTTCAGTTTGACACAATTCTCAAGAGATTCACAAGCACATAAAATCTGTGAAGTCCTGTCCTAGGGGACAGTGAGGCTGCTAGATGGAAGAAAAGTGTGTCTCTGAATGACCACACAGCATGGAGCCCTCCCACTGGCCAGCCTCAGACAGTAACTTCACCGTGAGAATCTGGGGTTATCTGTCTTGGAATTAGGCTTCTCTAATCTAACAGAAGCAGAAGATATTAAGAAGAGGCGGCAAGAATACACAGAAGAATTATACAAAAAAAGAGCTCCATGACCCAGATAATCATGATGGTGTGATCACTCACCTAGAGCCAGACATCCTAGAATGTGAAGTCAAGTGGGCCTTAGAAAGCATCACTACGAACAAAGTTAGTGGAGGTGATGGAATTCCAGTTGAGCTATTCCAAATCCTGACAGATGATGCTATGAAAGTGATGCACTCAATATGCCAGCAAATTTGGAAAACTCAGCAGTGGCCACAGGACTGGAAAAGGTCAGTTTTCATTCCAATCCCAAAGAAAGGCAATGCCAAAGAATGCTCAAAGTACTGCACAATTGCACTCATGTCACATGCTAGTAAAGTAATGCTCAAAATTCTCCAAGCCAGGCTTCAGCAATACGTGAACCGTGAACTTCCAGGTGTTTAAGCTGGTTTTAGAAAAGGCAGAGGAACCAGAGATCAAATTGCCAACATCCATTGGATCATCAAAAAAGGAAGACAGTTCCAGAAAAACATCTATTTCTGTTTTATTGACTATGCCAAAGCCTTTGACTGTGTGGATCACAATAAACTGTGGAAAATTCTGAAAGAGATGGGAATACCAGACCACCTGACCTGCCTCTTGAGAAACCTGTATGCAGATCAGGAAGCAACAGTTAGAACTGGACATGGAACAACAGACTGGTTCCAAATTGGAAAAGGAGTACGTCAAGGCTGTGTATTGTCACCCTGCTTATTTAACTTATATGCAGAGTACATCATGAGCAATCCCGGGCTGGAAGAAGCACAAGCTTAAATCAAGATTGCTGGGAGAAATACCAATAACCTCAGATATGCAGATGACAGCATGCTTATGGCAAAAAGTGAAGAGGAACTAAAAAGCCTCTTGATAAAAGTGAAAAAGGAGAGTGAAAAAGTTGGCTTAAAGCTCAACATTCAGAAAACTAAGATCATGGCATCTGGTCCTATCACTTCATGGCAAACAGATGGGGAAACAGTGGAAACAGTGTCAGACTTTATTTTTTGGGGCTCCAAAATCACTGCAGATGGTGACTGCAGCCATGAAATTAAAAGTTGCTTACTCCTTGGAAAGAAAATTATGACCAACTTAGACAGCGTGTTAAAAAGCAGAGATATTACTTTGCCAACAAAGGTCCATCTAGTCAAGGCTATGGTTTTTCCAGTGGTTATGTATGGATGTGAGAGTTGGACTGTGAAAAAGACTGAGCACCAAAGAATCGATGCTTTTGAATTGTGGTGTTGGAGAAGACTCTTGAGAGTCCCTTGGACTGCAAGGAGATCCAACCAGTCAATCTTAAAGGAGACCAGTCCTGGGTGTTCACTGGAAGGACTGATGCTAAAGCTGAAACTCCAATACTTTGGCTACCTCATGTGAAGATTTGACCCATTGGAAAAGACTCTGATGCTGGGAGGGTTTGGGGGCAGGAGGAGAAGGGGACGACAGAGGATGAGATGGCTGGATGGCATCACTGACTCGATGGACGTGAGTTTGAGTGAACTCCGGGAGTTGGTGATGGACAGGGAGGCCTGGAGTGCTGTGATTCATGGGGTTGCAGAGCCAGACATGACTAAGCAACTGAACTGAACTGAAATGAATCTATACACTGGTCCAACTTGAGAATTTCCCTGGCCCACTCTGTGAAATTCATTTGCTGCTTAATTGTAAAGCCATTTTCACCACTGGCACCACATTTCATCCAAGATCTTTCCTTGCACATTTAATCTCCATTAGTCAACTACCCCAAACACAGGCTCACATGGGAATTCTGATTTAAAGGTAAGAAAGAGGCATTGCATATCCATGGAAATAGCATTTGGCTCTTGCATTTTGTCCTCAGCTTTCTATTAAAATAGCTTTATTTTTTAAAATACAAAAGGTACTTAATGTGGTGAATTTTTATTTGATAAATGAGTGCTGTCTCTCTGCAGAACAGATTCTGTTCTCCCTGTGGTGTGAGCTGAGTGGTTTGGAGCACTTCTATCTTGCCTTGACTGCCTGGGATCTCAGAGGTGATTTTGTGGAGCTATTACAGCAAGTCTGTGGGAGTTAATGGTTTCCTTACCTTGGTACTCTTCTGTGCCATGCCCACCCCACCTACCTGTTAGGGCTAACATCTCAGTTCTGATTTACACTTTCTCAGGACCAATGATATGACTATTTTACTATATATATATATATATGTATTTTATCACAGGTGGCTCCAAATCCGTGTGAAACAAAGAATAAAAAAATATTCATCTGTGATAACATGGAGCAGGTGTGAAGTACGTTAGGTTGCAGGGACGAGGGAAAAGGGCATACTTTATTTGTATTATTAGAATCTTACTTCATGGAAAAATTAGAGGGTTGCTGTCAGAATATTCAACAGTTGTCCTTTTTACTCTATAAAATTGGTGCCACCAACATAGTAAGTGTGTCTCTTACTACCAACAGCCATCTGTTGGATGAGATGAGACTTGGGTGCATTTGTGAGCTTCCATCCATTCAAGATGAGACAGGAGGAGATGGTGGGTCTACTCATCCATTCCTCTTTTTTTTTAATCACACCCTCAAAAACATGTATTAGATGCCTGCTGTGTGTAACATGTGAGCTGAGCACTACAGGGATCACAAGGTCCTTAGTCTCTGAGAGAAATATACACATAATATATCTGGAAAGGCAGATTGGAAACACCATGGAACAAAGTGCATGGTGTACAGGGGAGGAGAGGAGATCACATCCAGCTGGGATTCAGAGAAAGATTCATGGAGAGGGTGGCATCTGAACTGTTCTGAAGGCAAAGAGAATTTTGATGGGATCTGGAAAAGTAGAAAGTGAGGAGATGCTGAGGATGAGTAAGCCTCGTCACTTGTGAGGTCATGGGGGTAGAGTCCATTCAGAAACTGGGGCAGCACACCCCACTTCTGTTCTTTTTACTCCAAAGATTGTGCTTTCTCTCTAACTTTTTGACCTAAATTCGATCATGCTTTAGATGACTGGCAACACTTTCCACAGCCAGTATAGAGCTGAGAACTAAAATATTACTTGCCATATCAGTAAACAAAGGATGTCACAGCCATCACAGTATAGCTACTGGAATGGTGAGCCCCGAGGGAGCTCAGAACGGAAGCAAAGAACGCCTTTCCTTTCTAAACATATGAATGGAGGAGGCGCGGTACAGTAAGGATGTTTCTCAAACCCACTATATCTATAAACCTTTAACAAAAAATGTCATGGTCCTGAAGACCACCTTCATGGACCCACAGGAACTCTCAAATTCCAGTCTGAGAAATACTAACTTACTATACGAAATGGTTTCTGATTGTGAATTTTTTTACTGTGAAGAGTTTTATATTTATATAATAATAATAAAAAAAACTGGAACACAAAATTAAACATAGTCTCATAGAACATGCCAGACTACAGCTTGAGAAACACTGGAAAGAATACTGAACTTACTGTTGGAGACCTAAATTATGGTCCTGGTTTGTCTGGCAACCTTAGTTAATATTTTAAGGTGTCATATACACTGGCCTTGTTTTCGCCTCAAGTGGAAATAATACTTCATGGAATAATAACAAGGAAGAAAGAAAATGCATGCGAACACTGAGCACAGCACCTGGTATTTGTCAGAAGCAAAATAAACGTACACTATCATTATCATCACCATCACTGTTTTTGGAGGCGTTGTGAGGTGCCCTGGGCTCTAAAATTCTATGTATTTTGAATCACTCTCTTCACAGAAACCTAAGTGAATAGGTCAGAGGTGTCTGGACACCTGGGACTATGGAAAACAGAGCAGCCTGGATAGGAAAACATTGCTTTGGCATTTTCCAAGTTAAGATACAATGCTGCAATGGAGGTCTAGTCTGCACCCAGCATTCTTTGCCAAGCTACCACAAATATCCCTGGTAATGATCTGAGACTAGGTTTCCCTTGAAAATAAAAGTCATGTACATGAATAACTCTAATGGAACTGAATTCATGACAAGCCAGTCCCCATCCAAAAAATCCATCAGAAAACAAAAAAATGGGACATTCTAGAAGAGATTCTTTTTGTACCACAATCACATTGCCTCAGCTTTGACATCATTGCCCAGAACTTCTCAGTCTGGAAGATGTAAGAGTACTATGCTACTACATTCAGGTAACGTATCAGGCCAGGCATGGATTCCTAGCACAATAATAAAGCTCCCTAGCCCTCAGTCCCTAGGCATTGAGAGTTCCTTGGACAGCAAGGAGATCAAACTAGTCAGTCCTAAAGGAAATCAACTCTGAATATTCATTGGAAGGTCTGGTGTTGAAGCTGAAGCTCCAACACTTTGGCCACCTGATGCGAAGAGTCAATTAATTGGAAAAGACCCTGATGCTGGGAAAGATTGAAGGCAGGAGAAGAAGAGGTGACAGAGGATATGATGGTTGGATAGCATCATCGACTCAATGGACGTGAGTTTGAGCATACGCCAGGAGATAGTGAAGGACAGGAATGCCTGGCGTGCTGCAGCCCATGGGGTCACAAAGAGTCAGATACAACTAAGCGACTGAACAACAACAACAACAGGTTTCAGTATTCTCAACCGTGGAATACTCATACCGTGGTCAGAACAGTATTCAGCTGCCATTACTGAGCGACAATCCAGTAAGGGCTTGTGGCTTTTGGCTGAAAGAAGCCATCACAAAGTTCGTCATCTACTAAGTGTGTTCTGCAGTATGATCACAAAGCAGCCCCAGGAGCAATGAAAGGAGAGCAGCTTTGCTTTCTAAGAGCTCCTCTTGACGTGTGCCCATGGCTCCCGACTCAGGCCATGGGTTACTCGGGTGCTTATCAATTACTCTTATTACACTTCGCAGATGGGACGGGGCATGTTCAGACATAGTGAAGCTGGGCTGAAGCAGGAGCCTCATGCCTGCTTTTGATTTACCACATTTGGGAAAGCAATTACCAACCCCCCATATTTCTTTCTGTTTTTCGCCAAGCAATTTCATAGATGCAAAGGCCCATGGATTGTTTGTTTCCTAAGGATGATACATATCATCTGAGCAGTGCTGCAGAGGCTTGTTCTCCTGGACCCCCCACTCCAAGACATGTCTCCGATGTGCAGTGGCCCCCAGCTGAGGTTGAGCAGAGAGGGCCAGTGACCAAGCTGTGTTCTCTCCACTCTGCCTGAGCCCAGCTGCTGTCCCTCACATCCAAATATGCCACCTGATCTTGAAATGCTCCTCTTCAGCCTTATAGTACCTGCCTGCTCACTAATGAGTCAGTAAGATATCGCCTTCCATGTACGGGGCAGATATCAGTGGGTCAGGATAAGACATATTTTAATAGACTTTCCTGAGATCATGCTTCCCTCATAGCTCAGATAGTTAAGAATCTGCCTGTAATGTGGAAGACCCAGGTTTGATCCCTGGGTTGGGAAGATCCCCTGGAGATGGGAATGGCAACCCACTCCAGTATTCTCACCTGGAAAATTCCATGGACAGAGGAGCCTGGAGGGGTACGGTCCATAGGGTCAGAAAGAGTCGGACACGACTGAGCAGCTAACACTAATCCCCAGAGATCATGGTGTCTTAGAAATGTAATTCCATACAAATAGAGAAATTAGAACTTTAAGAGAACTTAAAAAAAAAACAAAAAACTTGACCCAGAATTCTGCCTTTGTAAGTGAGGTGGCGTTGTCTTCATTTTACAGCTGAAATGATGGGGGCTCAAGGTCATGCAACTGTTTTCTCTCAGGGGACAGCCCTACCGCTCATCCCCTCTGGCTTGTTCATGAAAACCCCCCCTTTTTTTTTTCCACCTGCTTTGACTCATGGCAACTCTGATTTCATTTAAGAACATGCCATGTTGCCAAAACTTTCTACATTATCCTAAATCTGATTTCTGTGTAGCTTCTTTATAAAGTTGGCACTAGCTGTTTCATTTCTAAGCTCCTAGACTCGAGGGTGGGATCAGTTCCTGCAGCCGACCCTGTATAGAGCTGAATGCCTCGCAAACCAGCTGGGTGTTAAGGGGGTAATGATGAGCCAGACTTGGGAAGCTGGTGGAAACTGAGGGGACCACCCAAGGGCCTGTGTGACTGGCTCAGAGTGTGCTCCTAAGAAGGAAAGGTCTTTCAGGATTTCAGTTTCCAGAGATTTTTTTTTTTAATTTATTTTTAAATCAAAGCCAAGAAAGAGAGTAGTCATCACTCTCTCTCTTTTAGGATCTCAGTTTCCAGAGGTTTTTTTTTGTTGTTGTTGTTGTTATTTTTAAATTTGTTTTAAAAAAAAATCAAAGCCAAGAAAGAGAGTAGTCAATACTCTCTCCATAACACACAAGGGTTACTAAGCAGCAGGGAAGGAAAAGTCAGGTAAAGTCAATCCCTGTTCCGAATTCCTTCCACACCTACCTTGTGATTCCGTCCGTGCTTATCCAACAGGGAGATGATGGACTTGATGTGGCCCTCTGCTATCAGGTTTAAGGCTTCTGGGCTTTCAATGAGGATGCAGTGCAAAACTTCCAAGATACCTGCATGTATGCCACAAAAATCATTTGGACATTAAATAACTGGCAGAGCTAATTATAACTAGAAACCTGAGAGAGAAATGATCCTCCTAAGGGGACAGAATACCATCATTCTTTGGATCTATTAAATATTTCCAGCCAGAAGAAAGATGTGGCCATCTCGGATAGACTTCAGGAGCCCCTGGGGCAACACTCTGTAATTTAGAGGTGAGTTTATTTATTACTAACCCCTCCTCCCTCTTCCTGGACGAAGACATGATCCTTCTGGGTCAAAATATAGAGAAGCAGCTTTAGAACAGAATTTTTAACCCAATAAAACCAAGCAATACTTAATTTAAAAACAGAAAAAGGGATACCTAGTTTACTAAAAATTCTAAAGGTCATTCAAATAATTTAGAAAATGCTTTGAATGTTCCTTGAAAAAGAATTTTTCTAGGAATTACTCCAGAATATTTTTAGATGCACTGGTATGGTATATGAGTAATCTGTAAGCTCACCAAATAAAGATTACTGGGCTTTGTCCCCTCTTCTGGGCACAGTGGATGGTTTTCTGTATTAAGCGAAGGTGTAAGAAAAATGATCAGGTGGCCTTGCAGCCTGGCACCTGCATGTAACACTGGGGTGGAAATGCACAGAAAGTTGTTGGCTAATATCTTTATAGGTTTCATTGAGAAGAGTCCTCTTGATTCTCTTTTTTCCCCAAGGTTTTCATAAATTACCCTAAAATGTGGTCTGGCCCTGAAAGGAGGTACTGAAGGAAACAGAGGCTTAAGAAGAAGATATATGTGGAGGCGGATGATCATTAGAGGAGCTTTCCCTTGGCTTGTCTGTTCAAGCTCCTGTCATCTCTAAATGATGAAAAGAGCACTGAAACCTTTCAGCTTCCCAGAGGGGGACCCACACCTGTCACGTTCTCTTATCTCTGAGGAAGCAAACTGCAGAGCCTCTTGGCATGGTCACTTAGTAACGATGACCACTTTTCTTGGCTCAAGTTCTCTGTGAATCATCAAGAAGGGCTCTAGATATGATGTTGAGGGTGACTCGGGGGTACGAGGCGTATCATTTCCTGTAAGTTCTTGGTCATTTTTCAGTCCTGCTTCTAAATAGTTGAGAGGACCACGTTCAGACTGGGTGGGGAATGATTCAAGGACCCAGGGAGAGGAGATGAGGGCACAAAGTGAAAAATGAAGCAGGAAAAGAAAGAGTTTGGACGCTGGCTTGAAGTTGATCAACAAAGTTTTAAGAGTGCCAGGAAGATTTAGGGTTATGTTTCTTTTGTTGAAGTAATTACTGAGGATTGCTTGCAATCCAGTGTGTGTGTGTTGGGGGGTGGGGGGTGGGGCAGAATTGTTCAGAGATTAAACTTTCTCTCTCTTTTAAACAGAAACAAACAAACGAAAAACCCCACCTTCTCCCATTGTGTTTCCTGTCAAATCCTACCTGAGGAAGATTCTAGTCTGTCCAATTTGCTGATCAGCCAATCAAGGTTATTGGAGAATTGAGCACAGTTGTTTCTGTTTCCACGAATAAGAGCAGCTGTGAATGAGAACATGTTTGATCATGTAGGTTAAAGGGCACAGTGATGGGAACGGGATGCTGTTGAATACTCCATCTGCTTAGCAATTAGAAAGAATGAAACAGTCCCCTTCCCCTCCCAAGCCTTTTGATACATTCCTGTCTCTACATTTCGAAGAGCAAAAAAAAATCTACCATTCATTCAAATATTTCCAGAGATTCCACTGTGTATGAGGCATCTGTCTACTTGCTGGGAAAAGTCAGTGGGAACACAACAACAGATTCCCTGCCTTTGTGAAATGGGAGAGAGAGACAAAATATACACAGATTAAAAAAAAAATTATTTTAGGTAATGATAAGCAAGAAAACAATATCTGCTTGGTTGCTGGCTTCAGAACTCAATTTCCTCTAACGTTTTCTTAAATCTAGCTGCTGCTGCTGCTGCTGTCACTTCAGTTGTGTCTGACTCTGTGTGACCCCAAAGATGGTAGCCCACCAGGCTCCCCCGTCCCTGGGATTCTCCTGGCAAGAACACTGGAGTGGGTTGCCATTTCCTTTTCCAATGCATGAAAATGAAAAGTGAAAGTGAAGTCGCTCAGTCGTGACCAACTCTTCGCAACCCCATGGACTGCAGCCTTCCAGGCTCCTCCGCCCATGGGATTTTCCAGGCAAGAGTACTGGAGTGGGTTGCCATTGCCTTCTCCATAAATCTAGCTAAATACTTGCTATTCTTTACTGCTAAAAGAAGGCATCCAAATGAGTACAACTGAAAGGGTTGGCTAAACTAGGCAAGTAATAACAAAACATGAAACTCTAAAATATCTAAAATGCATCAGTACACAACAGTGGTTCTCAAAGTGTGATCCCCGGATAGGAATGTCAGTATCACCTGAGAACGTGTTAAAAAACACAAATTCGTGGCCTTGTCCTATGTCTACTGAACCAGAAACTCCAGGAATGGGCCCAGTATCTGTGTTCTAACCAGCCCTCCAGCTAATTCTGAGGCCTGTTCATCTTTGAGGACCACTGGTAGATGATACTGAAAAGGTAGACAGAGAATATGCTGTCACTAGATTTTCACTATAAGACCAAGTAGCCTTCCCTCCATAGGCCAGTACTATGGACGGGACTCTGGAACAAGTCCATGTAAACTGATTGGCCCTGAGGCTTTCTCATCATGCTGCTGGTTTTCAAAGACTGTGGTATTCACAGACATTTGTAAGGTATTTGGATAAGGAAATTCTTCCTCAGGACCTCTGCTTCGTACCTCCACAGCCATCAAAGGGCAGAATTCAGTCTGATCTCCTATCCTGCTTCTCAGATCAGCCATAACAAGATCAAACCAGTCAATCCCAAAGGAAATCAACCCTGAATATTCATTGGAAAGACTGATGCTGAAGCTGAAGCTCCTATACTTTGGCCACCTGATGTGAAGAACAGACTCACTGAAAAAGACCCTGATGCTGGGAAAGAAAGAGAGCAGGAAGAGAAGGGGGTGACAGAGGATGCGATGGTTGGATGGCATCATTGATTCAATGGGTATGAGTTTGAGCAAACTCTGGGAGATAGTGAGAGACAGGGAAGCCTGGCATGTGGTAACCTATGGGGTTGCAAAGAGTCAGACGTGATTTAGTGAATGAACAACAAGGGGGTTGACCTTGAGGCTCTGCAGCCAGGCTGTCTGGACTCAAGCCATAGTTCCATCACTCTTCTAACATGTATGACCCTGGATGAGTTATGAACATTTCTGAGCATCAGATTCTTCAATAAAATGGTCAGAGTACCTACACCTCACAGTGTTGCTCTGAGGATCAAAAAGAGATATCCTACTGCCTGGCATCAACAAATGTTAGCTACTATTGTTGTAATAATTACTACTGAGTTTAAGCCATATCATAAAATGTTAAGAGTTGGAAGAGACTTTATGAGGTCACTCAGTACAGTCACAATCTAATCAGCTTGACCCTTGACAACTTGAATGAATCTGACCTGATTTCTCCAGGCTTCCCTCTGACCTGCTCAACTTTCCATGGATTTCCTCTCAATGGAACATTTACATCAGAGAAAAGCCCTAAAATGCTGCCCTGTTACCATGGCCAAATCATTATCGGCGGCCACCTTCTTGCAGAGGCCAATACTATCTTGCACTGTCTTCTTCCCACAGGCTGGCAGCCTGGGCCGATGTGGCATTGGTTACAGCAGGCACTGGAAGGTCACCATGCATTCAGAGTTGTGAGAAGAAAGATTGGATGCTGGAACATCTCTCTACTCAATTTCCTTTTTCTTTCCACCAAAAAGAAATAAAAACAGGCCAAAACAGCAGGAATCATGACTGCCCAACAAGTGGACAGTGAAAGGGTACACTTTTGAAGAGAGTAGACATCCTCTGACTGCAGGTGTCAGAAGTCTGGAACTGGAGGGTATGTTAAACATATTTTTGCCTTGTTCTCTCATTTTAATGATGAGGTTCAGGGAGTGTAAGAAACTGCCAAGTGCTTCACAGGTAGTTTGATAAAACCAATTACCATTTGCTTCCAGTTGCTGTCATTTTGGAAAGTAAAATAAGTTACCAGTTAACACAATGAATGGCTGGGTTAGTTGTTGTTCAGTCACCAACTCATGTCTGACTCTCTGTAACCCCATCAACTGCAGCACACCAGGCTTCTCTGTCCTTCACTATCTCCCAGAGCTTGCTCAAACTCATGTCCATTGAGTCAGTGATGCCATCCAACCATCTCATCCTGTCTCCCCCTTCTCTTCTTGTGCTCAATCTTTTCCAGCATCAGGGTCTTTCCAGTGAATTGGCTCTTCGCATCAGGTGGCCAAAGTATTGGAGCATCAGCTTCAGCATGTCCTTCCAATGAATATTCAGGGTTGATTTGATAATCCACTGGGTTAGAATCAAGTGGTTAACACAATCTTCCAAGGAATGAGGCTGGATGACAATAGCAGTTTGTTCCATGAAAATGTTAAGGGAAACATTGGCTGAAACCACCCACCCTGGCCAGGCACCACAGTAATCAGTTGCATGAGTTATTTTACAATAGGAGATCCTGGTAAGGAACATAGAACTAACAAAGCACCACCAACAGGAAGAATTTTGGAAAGGTCAAAAGGAGACATCACATATCCTACTGACCTCCCAGAATCCTCCTTGCTGGAATCCATCTTGGCTGAGCAATGCATGCACGACCAGGGAGAACGCGAGTAAGAGTGATTGGCCAGAGACAACCTGGAAACTAATCCCATTACCATAGGACCCTAGACTGTGAGCCACATGACAGAGCAGTCCTCCCGGGTTCCCTAACTCTCCTCTCCGTCCAGGTGCCCCTTCCCAACAAATTCTCTTGTTTTGTTAGCACATATATCTAGACCACTCATTTCTGAATGTTAGATAAGAGTCCCCCTTTTGGGCTCCCCCTTCCCGGAACAAAAATGCCTATAGACCTCCACAGCCACCTGCCCAGGGAGAGAGCTCTGGGCATGTACTTACCGAGCAATTTGTAGAGAAGGTTCAGAATTTCTTTCCAGGCCATCCCACTCTCCTCCCTGGCGATCCCTGCAAAGTGTGCTATGCTATTGTAGATATTTAAGCGATCAATGCAGTTTAACACAAGGGCTAACATTCCCTGTGAAGGCGAGTTGGGAAAAAAGTAAAAATACGTAAGATCTCAGGATCCCTTTTGTTCTTTCCTCTCCCATATCATTCACCTTTCAAAGCTGGTGATACTAATGTACAAACAGACCTTCACGGTGCCAATTTGGGTTTTGTTTTTTCCTCCCCAAAACAAAATATGCATGTCTATGCCTCAGAGACCTAAATAGCATCCATTCTGGAAGTGAGTCAGCAGTCTCCTCTGACAGGCTTGCCCCCACGTGTTTAACTTAAACCAAGGACGTAGTGAGGAAGAGGGAACACGAATGAGTCTCACAGAAGCCTGCTCTGTCTGGTGTGAAATGATTCTGACTCACCTAGAAACAGCCCTTGGATATAGGATCTATTTTTCTTTAAGATGCAAACTTGTGCATCTCCCCATCTGCTCCAAAAAGGGAATTTAGAGACAATAAGACTAAAAGAGGATTTTCTAAAACGACCTTTCCATCTAATTTACAGTACTATGCCACCCACTAAAAACATCTGTGCCCAGTTGTTCTTAAAGAGCAGGAGGGAAATGTTAAGTGTAGTTTCAGCAGCCTATAAAGGCACACAGAAAGTTCCCCCAGCCAAAGTCTGCTCACATCAGAAGGCTCAGTAGGGACAGGTCTACTTCCCACACTTTAGAAATGCCCAAAGGACAAGCCCTGTCCACAGGAATGCAAGGCCGCAGGAATATGACCATGGCCTTAAAATTAATGCCAAATCATCATGTCCAAGCTCAGAAAAGCCATGTGATCTAAGATCACACACAGCCAGGGATGAAGCCAGAACTAGGGCCAGGACTCCTTGAGCCCCAAGTTAGTATTTTCCCCATATCTATGCCCATCCCTCGTGACTCAGATGCTCAAGTTCACCTTGAGACATAGTAGCATCCGTATCTCTTAAACCAGCTCTCCAGGCATTTCTGATGTGGTGGAACCTGGGAATTCATATTTTTCCAACAAAGTTCTAAGATAATTCTCATACCTTCCAAAATTTGGGAATCACAGCTAATGCCATACTGTCATAGCTGAGATTTTACGGAAGACCAATTTTGGATACATAGGTGACACTGAAGCTTTAAATTAATCTGGTTTGAATGTACCAAAGTACAAGCATGACAATGTTTGCTGCTAATGTGATCCGGGTGCTGACAGGAAAGGGTAACTCCCAATGGATCTTTTTCTTTCCAACTTTCTCTCTTTGCTCTTCTCTCTTTCTAGAACACATGCATGCATGGAGACAGAGACTGCATGGAGACTCTAAATTGCAGTCATCAGGGTACTTTTAGCTCTGGACACAAAAAGCATCTCACTTTTTAATGTTTTGGACTTACCTCTTCCTTGAAAAGATTCTGTCTGTTTTTGAGTGAGCGGAGCTTGTTCTGCTTGCCTTCATGCTGCATCCCCTCCTCCGGGGGCTGGAAGTAGGCAATCAGGTCATGTAAGGTCTGCAGGACCTCTTCTATTGGCAGGGTGACCGGGGCAGCTGTGCGACTGTTTCCACTGAAACCACAGATGGACATGGCTTAGGCAGCGGGTCTCTAGCAGGACCCTGACGAGCGTCCACTAGGTCCTAGCTCCTCCCTGCCCTGAACTGGGCACAGCGACTGGTATGGTTGTTGGGCACCTGGGATAGTCGCTGTACAGATAACCTCCAATTGAAGTTTGCTGACAAACAGCATAATGGGAAGGAATTGCTGATTCAATTTTCAAACCATTTTATAAATCAATGGAAAGGATCCCTGGCTGTCTGCCAGGTCTTCCTTTTTAGGTAGAAGTACTTTTATAGATAATTATTAACCCATAGTTCTTTTAGACTACCACATGTTCCTGAGACAGGTTAAGCATCAGCTGGAAGGGGTTTCATCACTGGTCTCTTCCTCCATCTACATCTTTGTCTTTTGTCTCCCCATGTGTCTTTGTGATATCTCTGTGGGTGTTTTCCTCTTAATGTTTGTATGTTTGCAGGCGCCCTATTTGTTGATGTGTTGATGTCTTCCCTGCTCTGTCTCTCCTTTCAACTTCCTCTGTGTGCCCTGTCTCTGTTTTTCCACCCCCCACCAGTGTCCCATCTCTCAACATTCTTCTTCTCTGCTTCAACACCCCCACCATCTCCCCCTGTTGTGTTCCTCCTATCCTATATGTATGTGGGTCTGACTCCCTATGTCATAATTTTCCAAACAAATCTTATAACTGAGTCTTTCCAACACAGAGAGGCCACAAACCTCCACAGATGACAAAATGACCCTTTGTTTTCCCGTCTCCTTGAGAAGTACACTGGTGAGCTTTTCAGAGGCCAAGGCTAAGAAGAGAAGGGGGAGTGGATGCAGTCCATGAAACTGAATCTGAGACCCCACTGTCGAGACCCTAGTGGAATGGGAACTTATTCCGTGAGTAAATAACATCAGGGGTTTTCCTCTGTGGTCAATTTCTAATGAGCCGTCCTTTACATTTACTGAAGATGTGCTTACATATCTGTCTGGACACAAGCTAAAGAAAATATTGTGGGAAAAAAAAAAAAAGAAAAGATTGTGAGCTAGGCCTCAGACAAAGCTTATAAACAAGTCCTGAAAATATTCAGGTTATGAGATGACAGTAATTCCACTTCTGTATAAAAATGCCAAGTGCACACAATGAGAGAAAGAGTGAATTACAGGCAGGAGGCACTTCTCAGCAGTGTGTCCTCTGCCCATGGCAGGTGCTCAGGAAGTGATTATTAAACATTCTCTGGGATATTATTGGATTCAGAGACAGTGAGGAAGAGAATCCCACATGGATATGAGGTGAAGGTTTGGGAAAGAGAACTCAATCAGGAATGACTCCCCAGTTTCACATTCAGTAAGAATGAATACGTTTTCCTCAATATTTCTGAGCTAGTTGCAAAGTTTTTTTTCTCTCCCTCTCTCTCTTTTTAAAAATTTAATACTTTCCATATATCAGAGACACTCAGGCCAGTCAAGTGAAGAGTATGTCCTCGTGTGATGAGAAATGAGGATGAGAGAAGAGGTCTGTAGGCATTTCTGTAGCTTGATGGGGCAGCACATCAGTATACAGAGGGTGGGAAAGCCCAGGTTACAGTCACTGCCATTTAACTGTGAGGTCCTTGGAGTGCCGCTAAGACTCCTGTGCTTCAATTTAACTGAAACATAGGAAGGTAGACACTATGTTTGCCAGGATCCTTCTGGGGCTAATTTTTTTTTTCCTGTGGGTTCTAAGTGCTGGATCACTTCATCTTGCCTCTTGAAGAAACATCAATCTGACAGTCCTCCAGGGAGAATGCCTCCTTCCTTCAAAGGAGAACACATAATACGTGCTTGGCATTGAGGACGCATCCTCTGAATGGCTTCAAGATGCTCGAAGTCTACTCTAGAACCTTGGGGGAGGAGACCCAGATGGATCTAGATGGACAGGGACAAGAGGATGCCGCAGTTCAGAACTAATTACAACTGGCCCCCATCTCAGTTCAGCCTTCCTCCGGCCCCTACAGCCACTGTCCCATTATGTTCTCAGATCTTTGACAAGGACTTCTTTTCCTAAGTAAAAGCTCAGGTGATTCTGAGTATTTACCACACTGCTGCTGCTGCTGCTAAGTCGCTTCAGTCGTGTCTGACTCTGTGCGACCCCATGGACTGCAGCCTACCAGGCTTCTCCATCCATGGGATTCTCCAGGCAAGAACACTGGAGTGGGTTGCCATTTCCTTCTCTAATGCATGAAAGTGGAAAGTGAAAGTGAAGTCACCTCAGTCGTATCTGACTCTGTGTGACCCCGTGGACTGCAGCCTACCAGGCTCCTCCATCCATGGGATTTTCTGGGCAACAGTACTGGAGTGGGGTGCCATTGCCTTCTCCCATTTACCATACAGTTACCATAATTATTTATATATCATTCCCCTCCAAAAGCGAAACTCAGAGGACAGCTGGATAGCATCTTCTCTCTCCAGCAGGACATCTGAGACTCCTCGGTCCATCACACTGTTCATTTGTCCTATGGGACATTTCCCAACAACCACACAGGGGATGATGAGACAGTACAGGAAACTTAAACATTATCTTCTTCATTGTTATTCTTCATTCTTTATTCCTTTAACTTGTTCTTGCAGAAGGTCAATCTCTCTGGTTTCCATTTGTACATCACATGCACTGTTGGTTTCTCAAAAGGGGTGAGAGAGGAGAATTTATTTCCAAATTATGCAGTCATCCATCACTTTCCAACTCTTGCAAAATGTAAGCACCGTGGCTTTTGTAGCCCTCACCTCTGCTGTACTGGTTTGCTATTCATTAGCCCTCCTTTCTTGTAAAACATCCTGTGTCAGGGAGAATCAAGAATCTCTTCCACTGAAGGTGGGGCTTCCAGAAATGAGGAGCTCAGTGAGTTCTTTCTCCCAATAAAAGTGACAAAATTGGACAAAATCATCCAAAAAAACTGTTTTAGGATTCTGGAAATTGACCAAAGGTATACAGGAAATTGAGAAGTATTTTTTTTTTTTTTAAATAATGAACCTTGGTAAGAACAGTGGGAATCTATGATATTTCAACCTGAGATAGGTCCCATCCTCTCCCCTGCTGCTGCTAAGTCGCTTCAGGCGTGTCCGACTCTGTTCAACCCCATAGATGGCAGCCCACTAGGCTCCCCCGTCCCTGGGATTCTCCAGGCAAGAACACTGGAGCGGGTTGCCATTTCCTCCTCCAATGCATGAAAGTGAAAAGTGAAAGTGAAGTCGCTCAGTCGTGTCTGACTCTTAGCAACCCCATGGACCGTAGCCTACCAGGCTCCTCCATCCATGGGATTTTCCAGGCAAGAGTCCTGGAGTGGGGTGCCATTGCCTTCTCCGGTCCTCTCCCCTAGCTCCAAGGAAAAGAAGGTCTAACAGGGTGAGGCAGGCCATGTGCAAGGTCCCAGACAGACACACTCCGGAAGAACCAGAGGGGGCCCCAGGTATTATTCATCTCTGGCTGAATATGATGAAGCCTTGTGCAAGCAGAAAGTAAAACTCAGGATGAACTTAAAACTGCCTGACCTTTGGACATATTATCCAACCCACACACAGGTCTATCAGCAAAGGGTAGGAGGCTTGCCCCACAAGAAATAAGTACTCCAAGCTGAAAGTCAATGACATGAGACACTTACTAAAATCCATCCTGAGAAATAAAGAGCAGTGGTAAAGGTTACTATGCAGTTCAATGTAAAACAATATGAATATGTACCAATGTTTCTCTTTTTTGTTCTTATACCTAATTAAAAATGCATAAAACAATAATTATAAAACTGTATTGCTGGGCTTATACCACATGAAGCTATAATATATATATATATATATATATATATATATATATCAGTATTGTCACAAAGGAGTTGAGAGAAGAGAACAATATTGGAGCAAAGTTGATTTACTTGTTAAATTCATATTAATGTGAAGTAGATTATTTCGTATCAAAGACATACTAAGTTCCCTAGAGCAACTAAGAATATAACTTAAAAAAGTAGTTAAAAACACTCAAAGGAATTAAAATAGTACTAGAAAATGTCAATTTAACACAAAAGAAAGCAGCTAAGGAAGAATAGAGGAACAAAAAGACATATAAAAATCAAATAGCAAAATGGCACACATGAAACCAATCATCTGAATAATTACACTATCTATAAATTGATTACACACACCAGTAAAAGGAAGAGACAGTCAGACGGCATTTTGGGGGAAAAAAAAGGTTCACGGTATGCTATCTACAAGACACATTTCCAATTCAAAGACGCAAATAAGTTGAGAGTGAAAGGACTGAGATACACCATGCAAACAGTAACTGTAACTAGCGTGTGAGACAGCTGGAGCGGCTCTACAAAATAAATTGAGACAAAAAATATTCACATAAAGAGGGACTCAGCCATAAAAAAGAATAATCTTCTGCCATTTACAGCAAAACAGATGGGCCTAGAGAATATTATTCAGGGTGAAACAAGTCACACAGGAAAACACAAATACTATATAATATCGCTTATATGTGGAACCTAAAAAAATAATACAAATCAATGTATATATAACACAGACTCACAGACACAGAAAACAAATTTGTAGTTAACAAAGGGGAAAAGGATGTGGGGAGGGGCAAAATAGGGGTATGGGATTATCAGATACAAACTATTACGTATAAAATACATAAGCAACAAAGATATATTGCATAGCACAGGAAGTTATAGCCATTATCCTGTGATAACTTATAATGAAATGTAATCTTCAAAATTGAGTCATCACAGTGTACATCTGAAACCAATATAATATTGTAAATCAACTATTTCAATTTCAAAGAAAAGAAACACTTGGGGATAATTTAAAAAAAAAAGAAAAGAGGGCGATATTTTATAAGAATGAGTTTGGGAGGAAGATATATTTATTATAAACTCCTTGGTGGCTCAGATGGTAAAGAATCTGCATGCAGTGTGGGAAATCTAGGTTTGATCCCTGCATTGAGAAGATCCCCTGGAGAAGGGAAAGGCTACCCACGCCAGTATTCTTGCCTGGAAAATTCCATGGACAGAGGAGCCTGATGGGCTACACTCCATGGGACTGTAGAGTCGGATGTGACTGAGTGACTAATACTTTCACTTTCAAAGCACCCAGTAACAGAGACCAAAATATGTGCAGTAAAAATTGACAGAATTGAGGGAGAAATAGACAATTCAACAATAATACTGATTTCAATCACATTCTCAAGCAGATAATGTAATAAACTATATAAATAAAGGACAAAACCACACCATCAACTCAATAGACAGAAACAATTTGACAAAATCTAACTAACATTCATTCAATATAAAAAGCTCTCATCAAGCTAGAAGTAGAAGAGAACTTCCTCAACTTGACAAAAGACATCTACGAAAATTCTGCAAGTAAGTACCAAACTTAATAGTCAAAGACCAAATGTTTTCCCACTAAGATCAAGAACAAGACAAGGATGTCTGTTCTCTCTACTTTATTTCATATTGTAGTAGATGTTCTATCCAGGGCAATCATGCAAAATAAAATAGAAATGAAGGGCATTCATTCTTATTGGAAAGGAAAAAACCACTCCTTTTATTCACAGATGACACGATCCTGTATGTAGAAAATTCTAAAGAATCCACACCAAAAAATACCCTCGCTATAATAAAAAATTTCATCTAGGTCATAGGATACATGGCTGACATGTTAAAAACTCAGTTTCTCCATGTCAGTATTTATAGACACCAGCAGTGAACAATCTGAAATGAAATTAAGAAAAAAATGAATGAAATTAAGAAAACACCTCCATTTGTAGTTGCATCAAAAATAAATACTGTATAGGTTTCATAAAAAAAGTGTAAGATTTACATACTGGAAATTCTAATATCGTGTTGAAAGGAATCCAAGAAGAATAAATGAATGGACAGACATTCTGTGTTTATGGACTGAAAGATTTATTAAGATAAAAGTTTCCCAAAATTGATGTGTAGATCCTTTGCAATATCTATCAAAATCCCTGCAGGCTTTCTTACAAAAATGGATAAATTCACCCTTAAATTTATATGGGAATGCAAAGGATTAAAATAATATCAAAAAAAGTACAACATTGTAGGAGGACTCTATCTGATTTTAATAATTATAAAGGTATATTAATCAAGATAGTGCTATTTTACTATAAACATGTTTTAGTATGTGAGATGAGTATACTTGTGTATCTCTCTCTCTCCATATATATATACACACACACACACACACACACACAATCATATATATATACACATACATGTATATGTTTTTGTCAGAGAAGGCGATGGCACCAACTCCAGTACGCTTGCCTGGAAAGTCCCATGGATGGAGGAGCCTGGAAGGCTGCAGTCCATGGGGTCGCTGAGGGTCGGACATGACTGAGCGACTTCACTTTCACTTTTCACTTTCATGCATTGGAGAAGGAAATGGCAACCCACTCCAGTGTTCTTGCCTGGAGAATCCCAGGGACGGGGGAGCCTGGTGGGCTGTCGTCTATGGGGTTGCACAGAGTCGGACACGACTGAAGCGACTTAGCAGCAGCAGCATACCTTTTGTGTATGTATGTGTGTACAATTTATATATGTAATACGTATTTAAAACATACTCACAGAAATACTTTTTAGCAATAAGAAGGAACAGAACACCATTACATATTGCAATAGGGATGAACCTCAAAAACGTAATGCTAAATGTAAAGGCCAGATTCAACAGACCACATATTGTATGGTTTATCAATTTAATGCATTAAAATGTGAGAGAAGCAGATGATTGGTTGCCTGGGGCCGGGAGTGGTAACTAGTATAAACTGCAATAGGCATAAGGAATCCTTTTGGGGTGATGAAAGTGTTCTAAAACTGAATAGTAATAATGGCTGTACAGCTGTATACATTTATTAAAATTCACTGAGTTGTACACTTAAAGGGATGGATTTTATGATATGCAAATTATAACCCAATAAAGCTGTTTAAAAATAATTTTCCCATTGTTAGGCATGTAACTCCCACTGAATTTTTAAAAATAACAGCTTTATTGAAATATAGTTCATGTATTATACCATAATCTATTCAAACGGTACAATTGAATTGTTTTAAGTATATTTACAGAGTTGTGCAACCATGACCTAAGTCAATTTTAGAATTTTTCATCAGCTTTTCCTCAAATCCCATCCCCCTTATCACCTGCTATCATACCATTCCCAGATGTACTTTGTTTCTACAGATTTGTCTATTTCAGATATTTCATATAAATGCAGTAATACAATATGTAGTCTTTTGCGACTGGCTTTTTTTCACTGAGCATGTTTACAAGGTTCATTTATGTTGTAGTGTGTGTTAGAACTTCATACCTTTTTACAGACATATAATATTCTGGTATATGGATATAGCACCTTTTATTTATTCATTCATCAGTTGATAGACATTTACATTGCTATCACTTTTTGTCTATTATGAGTAATGCTGCTTCGAACATTTGTGTACAAGTTTTTGTTTGGTTATCTGAGGAGGCCTTACAAATAGCTGAGAAAAGAAGAGAAGCGAAAGGCAAAAGAGAAAAGGAAAAATATACACATCTGAATGCAGAATTCCAAAGGACAGCAAGGAGAGATAAGAAAGCCTTTCTAAGTGATCAATACTAGGAAATAGAGGAAAACAATAGAATGAGAAAGACTAGAGAGCTCTTCAAGAAAGATAGAGATACCAAGGGAATATTTCATACAAAGATGGGCATAATAAAGGGCAGAAATGGTACGGACCTAACAGAAGCAGAAGATATTAAGAAGAGGTGGCAAGAATACACAGAAGGACTAAACAAAAAAGATCTTAAAGATAACCATGATGGTGTGATCACTCACCTAGAGCCAGACATCCTGGAGTTTGAAGTCAAGTGGGCCTTCCGAAGCATCACTATGAACAAAGCTAGTGGAAGTGATAGAATTCCAGCTGAGCTATTTCAAGTCCTAAAAGACGATGCTGTTAAACTCTTGCACTCAATATGCCAGCAAATTTGGAAAACTCAGCAGTGGCCACAGGACAGGAAAAGGTCGGTTTTCACTCCAATCCCAAAGAAAGGCAATGTCAAAGAATGTTCAAACTACTGCACAACTGCACTCATCATACATGCAAAGTAATGCTTAAAATTCTCCAAGTCAGGCTTCAACAGTACATGAACCAAGAGGTTCCAGATGTTCAAGCTGGATTTAGAAAAGGCAGAGGAACCAGAGGTCAAATTGCCAACATCCATTGGATAATCAAAAAAGCAAGAGAATTCCAGAAAATCATCTACTTCTGCTTCATTGACTATGTTAAAGCCTTTGACTGTGTGGATCATGATAAACCATGGAAAATTCTTAAGGAGATGGGAATACCAGACTACCTTACCTGCCTTCTGAGAAACCTGTATGCAGGTCAAGAAGCAATAGTTAGAACTGGACATGGAACAATGCACTGGTTCAAAATTGGGAAATGAGTATGTCGAGGCTGTATATTGTCCCCCTGCTTATTTAACTTATATGCAGAGTCCATCATGAGAAATGCCGGGCTGGATGAAGCACAAGCTGGAATGAAGATTATGGGGAGAAATATCAATAACCTCGGATATGCAGATGATACCACCCTTATGGCAGAAAATGAAGAGAACTAAATAGCCTCTTGATGAAGGTAAAACAGGAAGGTGAAAAAGCTGGCTTAAAACTCAACATTCAGAAAACAAAGATCATGGCATCTGGTCTGATCACTTCATGGCAAATAGATGGGCAAACAATGGAAACAGTAAGAGACTTTATTTCCTTGGGCTCCAAAACCACTGCAGATGGTGACGGCAGCCATGAAATTAAAAGACACGTGTTCCCTGGAAGAAAAGCTATCACAAACCTAGACAGTATATTAAAATGCAGAGATATTACTTTGCTGACAAAGGTCCGTCTAGTCAAAGCTATGGTTTTTCCAGTAGTCATGTATGGATGTGAGAGTTGGACCATAAAGAAGGCTGGGCACTGGAGAACTGATGCTTTTGAACTGTGGTGCTGGAGAAGATTCTTGAGTCTCTTGGACTGCAAGGAGTTCAAACCAGTCAATCCTAAAGGAAATCAGTTCTAAATATTCATTGGAAGGACTAATGCTAAAACTGAAGTTCCAATACTTTGGCCACTTGATGTGAAGAACAGACTCATTGGAAAAGACCCTGATGCTGGGAAGGATCAAAGGCAGGAAGAGAAGGGAATGACAGTGGATGAAGTCATTGGATGGCACCACCAACTCGATGGACATGGGTTTGAGCAAACTCTGGGAGATGGTGAAGGACAGGGAAACCTGGCATGACGCTGGACATGGTTGAGCAACTGATCAATATTTAACATCTCTTGGGCACATACTGAGGAATGAAATTGCTGAGTCATCTGGTAACTCTATGCTTAAAATTTTGAGGAATTCCCAGACTGTATTCCATAGTGACTACAACATTTTACATTCCCCCAGCAGTGTAGGTTCAATTTCTCCACATCCTGCCCCACATTTCTAATTGATAGCCCTTTTTTATTATAGCCATCCTAGTGAGAACGAAGGATTATCTCATTGTGGTTCTGATTTAATTTTTTCTGATGGCTGATAGTATTGAACATCTTTTCATATGCTTATGGTCATTTGTATATCATCTTTGGAGAAATGTCTGTTTAGATCCTTCATCCATTTTTCAGTTGGTCTATTTGTCTTTTTAATGTTGGGATGTGAGATTTCTTTATTCTAGATACAATTCCCTTATCAGATCTATGATTTGCAAATATTCATGAATTGTTTTTTCACTTTCTCCATGGTGCCCTTCACAGTAAAAAAGATTTTGATTTTGATGAAGTCCAATTTACCTAATTTTTCTTCTGTAGGTTTTGTTTTTGGTATGATATTGAATAAAAGATTGCTGAACTCAAGGTCATGATGATTTGAGCCTATGTTTTCTCATACAGGTTTTATAATTTTAAGTTTTACAATAATGTCTTTAATCCATTTTGAATTAATTTTTGTAAATGTGTGAATTAGGGGCCTTGACTTAAGAAAGATATAAGGGCAGAAGTTGAGAGAATTGAGAATTAGATAAAACTATCCACTCCCTATAGTAATGGTTGTGGTCTAGTAGAGACTACATGCAAAATTCATGTATGCATGTAGCTAATTTTTTCTACCTATACCAAGCCATTCAATCTTACACTCTTTCTGTGAAGAAGGGGAGCAATTCGGATGTAATGCAGAATGGAAAGGAGGATATATTTTGCTCAAGAATCATGGGAAACCAGTGGCAGAGTCAAAATCAGGCAAAGATAATTGATTTTCAGGCCTCAGTCCCACCTTGTGGCAAGAATACCCCTACCATCTGCTTTTCTTCCTTCAATTAGTATCAAGACACTCTGGTTGTAACCCACCAGAGATATTTCTCAGCCTTCTTTAGCTAGGTGTGGCCATGTGACTAGTGTTAGCTAACAGAGTATAAGATAAGGCGATCTACTTCTGGGTTATATTTTTAAAAAAAATAAATGGCTTGCCCTCTATTTCCTCTCTCATCTTTTCAGGTCAGACCTCAGACATGGTGCTAGTACACTATTTTTAATCACACGGTTGAAGAATACATACCAGGACAGTTGGTTCTCAACTGTGACTGAGTATTAGAATTATCCAGGGGGCTCTTGTGTTTGGACCCCACCTCAGAGATTCTGAGGCTCAGACAGTAAAGCGTTTGCCTACAAGGCAGGAGACCTGGGTTCAACCCCTGGGTCAGGAAGATCTCCTGGAGAAGGAAATGGCAACCCACTCCAGTATTCTTGCCTGGAAAATTCCATGGACGGAGGAGCCTGGAAGGCTACAGTCCAGGGGTCGCAAAGAGTCGGATACGACTGAGTGACTTCACTTTCACTTTCCAGAGATTCTGATGTAATTGATTGAAGATGCTACTTTGGCATCAGGATGTTAAAAGCTTCCCAGATGAATCTAATACCTGGCCAAGGGCAGGTACCTTTATTCCAGGGCAGTAGTTTGTAAACTTTAGCATGCATCGGCATCAACTGGAGGACCCATCAAAACTCAACTTTTCTGAGGCACCACTCTTAGGTGTCTGATTAGGTCTATCTGGGATAAACCCCAAGAATATGTATTTTTGACAAGTTCCCAGGTGATGCTGCTGGACTGGACATACTTTAAGAACCTACAGAGATTTCAAAGCAGCAAGACAGAAGGAAACTGTCCCAGTAGCAGGATGGTCTGTTTTCCCTAAACCACTTGCCTCCCCTATACTATTACTTGAAAAAGAAATAAGTTTATTCTGAACCACAATAGCAGCTTAGCCTGTATCCTAACTAATACATATCCCTTGGATCACAGTGACTCAACAGGAAGGAAAATAAAGGTATAGTGGGACCTTAACAAAGGTTTTTCTCATTTCATGCAGATCCACAAATGCAATTGAAATCCTTTAGGCTTTAGAGAGATTTTCCTATGAGAGAAGGATGGCTTGCAACACTGCACTGTTTACAACAGAATCTGTTTTTGTGTGTGTGTGTGTGTGTGTGTGTGGTAATTGGTGAATACAATCCAGAATTCTATTTTAGCAGCACTGTTGAGGCTGGAAGGATTACGATCCAAGTAGGTAGTTAAGTTACTTTCCCCATTTAAGTCCCAGTCGTAGGTGGGTGACCCAAGCATTCCATGCAAATCTTCTCGTGTCCAAACCATAGCAACAATTTTGAAAGATGTAGAAAACCTTTCTAAATAGCACAGAGGTTGTAGATCCATTTTTTTTTCTCTCTCCTCTCCTGTTCATGCGCTAATACAAAGGGGACTTACAGCACTCCATCTCTTTCCATTTAATTTTCATAAGAAGACCTTGGCTGTTTATGGCGCCAACCTGAATGCCAACTAATGACACCAACTGAAGAGTCTTGGGCATTTGTTGGGCCAAGAGTGAAGCTGGTAGGAGCTCGCCTAGTGGGAAATAAGTTTCAATCCCAAGCTCTTTCTGGTAGAACTCTTCGCTGGTACATAATTATTTCCTGAAAATCCATAGTATTAAAAGGGGGTGGTCTGTGGGATCGGATGGCTGCAAAATAGAAACCAACAAGTAGAGAAAAAGAAGGAGCTCACGTACCTTACAAACTGGCTGAATAAGGCGGTCGTGTTCCGGATGATCCGAGCAGCCTGGGACTCCTCACGCTGGCATCTCTGCAGGGTTAATCCATCATCCATGTGGCCTTCCTGATGGAGTATGACCTATCCCGGGGCCAAGGACACCAGGGCCAGGTTACATTGGACAGTCAATGTTTTTTGCAGTATTTTCCTCATCCCTTGTATTCCTTCAATGGACCAAGTTCCCCTGTGTTCATTTTGAAAGTGGGACATTAACAAAGTTATTTTGTCCATATACCCTATTACTGATATATGATTCATTCCTGAGACACAGTGCTTTGATGAAAATGAAATTTTATGTGCCACTATGGTTTGAGTTACAATAAATTCCTTGGGCCGGTATGGCCAATTTGAATGGGTGAAAACAAGTTTTATGATAGATTTTTCTCTTAAAATGAACACAAAAACTTATCTCTGGAAATGAGAAAAATCACTATATTCAGAGCCTTTTTCTCCAGAGATAAACCAAGGAAGTGGAAAGACAAATTAAAGTAAAATCCTCTAAAACTTTCTACTGGGATGAGGTGTGGCTTTCTCTCCTGAAGGATGATGGCCACACTGGGTTAGTTGACTGGAACCAGGGAAGCAGCTTGAGACAGTGGTTTGCTTCTCATGGAGCTAGAGAGGGGGTTTGAAAGCATGGGCTTAGGTACCAGCCAACCTGACTTCTAATCCCTCTAGGTCACTTCTCAGCAGTGTGACTTTCAGCAAATTATTTAACCTCTCTCTGCTCTGACTTCACCATCTGCAGGAGGACTTATTTTAGTGGTTTGTTTGGAAGACTAGACGATTTACATGTCAGTCATTTAGCATGTTACCTACAATATAAAAGGTATTCAATGAATATTTGTTTTAAGGGACAGCATATTACTGATCTCAAATCAGTTGTTAGGAAGTTAAGTATACTTATTGCTCACAAATGACATCATGATACATTGTTGTTGTTTTTTTTTTTTAAGATGGGGCTAGCAGCTTTTGGTGTGGAGGTCAGTGCTTTGTTTTTTCTCTTGAAAGGGCCAACCAAATATGTGTGGTTATTAACTGGGATGGTTTGACCCTGATTCAGGTCAGGGTCAAATTCTGATTCAACTTCCTGGCATGGTTTCCTCTTGATGTGAGTAAGTGAAGTGAGACCATCTGTAGGTCCTAGGGAAGTGGGGTGGGAATCAGTCAGTTTATATGTCAATTAAACAAAACATGTGGCTCCAAAAAATATCTTTAGAATAAGGGTTTTTGGTATCTCTCATTTTTAGCACAAATAAACAACCTATTTCCTCATTTCCAGGTGAAAATCTCTCATTTGTATTCTTCTGAAAATGCACCCTCATTTAATGAATTCACCCAGGAAGAAGCATGCTGGCTTGCATAAATTTATGTTCATTTTTGAAGAGACCTGCATCTCATCTATATACCGTAGCTTAAGCATTAGCAAAGGATGCCCTTACTATTGGATTCACCAACTCTTTCAAAACATTACTTTGAGATTCCCAGCAACTGCTTATCAGTGTTGCATTTAGATTTGGCAATACATCTCACTAGGTTTACTCTGGCCTTAGTCCCAGCTTTTGGGTCCCTAAAGACCCACCTCCTTATGTTTTGCTTGTTCAGATAACACATTCAAACCGGCCAGTCAAACAAGAATGTAATGAGAAATGGGGGAAATGCAGCTGTTAGAACGTTGTTATGATGTGTCCTATTGATTGCTGCAGCTCACGTCCTAAGGTCCTTTTTTCTTTCCTGGAGGAATTCCATTACTGACAGCAGAAAGCAGAAGCCCAAGATGGCAATGGAAAGAGGGTGCTTCCTTAAAGGTGGCTACCATTCATCAGGTTTCTCACTATGTCTATTTCCCACTGGTTTTTCTAAATTCCTATTTTGTTTCATAAACCAATTAACAAGATTGGACATCCTTTGTATTGTTAGAGGAGAACTTAACTTGTTCTTCAGGAAATGGAGCTGGGAAGCCCTGACAAAGGCTTAGCATTAGGGCATCATTAGAGAGAGTTTCTGAAAGCATCTCCCAAATCCACATTCCAGCAGTTAGATGGACCTACGGACTATGGTCCCAGAAGAAAAAGGCAGGGAGAGGCACAATAAACCAACATCATAAACTGGGGTCTCCCCTAGTTGACAGGGTCCTTCAAGTGCGTCCCCACCTACCCAGAGTTAGAGCCCAGATCCACAAATTCTACTCTCTTTCAATATCATCTTTATCTTAGTAGGTGTGAAAAATTGTGGAAACTCTGGATGATATTATCATACTCTTCAGAGGATTGCATTTTCTTCTGATAGGCTGTTAGGGTAGATGATCAGGTTTTGGCATCTATTTTCCATTTGCCCTTACTCCTGGGGTATAGCCCTTATTTGGAATTCAATTGAAAGTCCACTGTATTTTCAAGGCCATTCCAGCCCGAGGGACTTTGTACTCCAGCCTCTGTCTCCCTAGCACCGTCACACTGTTCACATCTCTGCTTTGCTCTTCTCCACCATAGAGAAATATCATTTTCTGTTTGCCATCTTAGCTTTATACCCTATTCCTGGTCTGCTTAAGATACTAGGAGAAACCGCATTTGGAATTTCAAGTTCATGCTTCTGTGGCTTCCTCCACTCTGGAATATGGTCCCTTAAGTCTCAGAAACCTCGGCTGACCTTACCACAATTATGGCTCTCCAACCCACAGAACTAACAGGCGATCCCATTTCTTGTGTGGTATCTCAGCAAGACACTGAGGGCAAAGTGGTGATACAGGAGGAACTCACTTTAGTGCACTTCCATTCTAGTGGGATCTTCAGCACTCACGTCCTGGGTGTCTTGCTGTTGAAGTCTTCCAATGTTTCCATGTTTAGTCCAGCCTTTACAATTGTTGGCAGAGGAAGCTCTGGGCTCCTACAAGCAGTCTTTGTGGTCTCGTATTCTGTTTTCTACAAGCGAGTCTCTGTGGCCTCGTGTTCTATTTTCTATCTCCTTTTCATAATTTTCCCCTTTCCTCGTAAATTTTACTTTGCACAAAAATAAGCTATTACCTTATGGGTTCCCCCCAACCTCCTTTCTTACAATAACCAGCATTCTGGGAAAATTTTCATCATCTCCATATTAGGCTGACCTACACAAACTACATTGTACAATGTTTCCTAGAACCTTATCATGGGCCTCCTTGCCTATCCAAACCTGTGCTTTGTAAGGGCTTTTTTTTTAAAGCATGACTTGAGCATCTGTTTCCTGATTCCTATCAAAAGAAACCCTACTATGGCAGTTGACTTTCTGGAAAAAAAAAAAGATGTTCTGTGTATTCAAGCTGGATTTCCCACTGTCACAGGCTGTAACAGATCTCTGAGACCTGGATCCATTCTCTGTGGATACGGTATCATTCAACAGTATCTCATCTTTCTGCATGTTGGTTCCTGTGTGCTTGTTATCATGCAATCTGCATCTCTCTGTAGGGATTCTGTTTAGTCTGTATATTATGAAAACTGCATAGTAACTCAATTATCCACTTAAATGAAAGGAGAAATGATGTGGATAATCCCCAAATAGCATTCTACCAAAAGTCATTTAGTACAGGTTCTAGAGCACAAGGATCGTATTGTATCCCCTCTTCACAGATTTGTCATCTATTTAACTTTTTCTTTTTCACACTGAATATGAAGTCAAAGTAACCACACTAGGCTACACACTCTGTTACAGAAATAATTCTTCAGAATAGTAAGAATTTTTGCTTAGTTGCTGTGTCCAACTCTTTTGTGACCCCTTGGACTTGTAGCCTGCCAGTCTCTTCTGTCCATGGAATTCTAGAGGCAAAAATACTGGAGTGGGTTGTCATTTCCTTCTCCAGGGGATCTTCCTGACCTAGGGATCCAACCCACACCTGCATTGGCAGGCTGATTCTTTGCCACTGAGCCATCTGGGAAGCTGAGTAGTAAAAATCCATCATGCCCACCTTATTTCCACAATCACTTCTCATGCCTAGTTGCTTCAGCCTTTCTGACCCCTCACCTTTCTTTTCAGAGGTCCCAGGCGGGATGTCTTGGCATCTTGTGCTTTGTAGGTCACCCACAGACCACTGGCTATATGTTGGACAAAGCAGACAGAGTCTCCATACTTGATTTCTGGGACTCCCATGCCTTCTATATCTCGCTTGTGACTGGAATCCAATTTCTCCTTGATTTCCTATTTCACAGAAAATGAAACAAACGTAGGCATGTCTGATTAAATAGAAATGCAATGTATAAAACAGGTCACTGGTGCAGAATTTGTAAGCCAAGGAACCGATTACCACAAAAATCATGATACGCCTGTCCATGCCAGGATTTTAGAAAGGCTTGCTTCCCTTATCTGCTGCTAATTGTAAAATCAATGGATTTCATGTTTTGGCTACTTTAGTGATTATTTATATCCATGGGAAATGGAGGCAGCCTATAGTGTCTCTCTTTGGTTCTGGTTTTATATAATTCCCCATTATGTTTTTTTTACTTTTCCTCATCCTGACTTAGATAATAACTCACCCTTAATGGCCAAATAACTTATTTTCAGCAAGTTGTACCTTTGATAATTTTAATAGTTATATAAAAGCCTTCATTTGGGGCTTTAAATATATCTGTTAAAATCATATAAATATCTTTTATAGAAATCAGCAGAGGAAACAGACTCTTGCAGAAGGTAGGGGGCTACTGTGCCTTACGTCTAATGCAGTAATTGTTGTATTAGTTTATTTTATATTTTTTAGTTTTTTTTTTAATATTTATTTGGCTGTGCTGGGTCTTAGTTCCACATGTGGGACCTTTGATCTTCATTGGGGCATATGGGATCTAGTTTCCTGACTAGGGATTGAACCCGGGGCCTCCTGCATTGGGAGCATGGAGTCTTAGCCACTGACACACCAGGGAAGCCCAATATTAGTTCCTATGGCCTCAGTTGTATGTTGCAGTCAGTGGATTTCATTCTTCAATTGCCACTGTTTCACAAAACTCATTGCTAGTACAGAAGAGGGAATTTCTGTGTACCAGGTATGCATCCTCCCTTTGTGCATCAAGTATCCATTGTTTCATAGAATAAATGCTCGTTGACCATTTCCCTATGGAGAAATCTAGGCACACCTAAGATGCCTGTCAAAGTGAGTCAAGAAGTAGTCTGGTAACTCTGTCCCCCTCCTCATTAATCAGGGCCTCTGAATGGCCCTATCCTATTTCCATTTCTTCTCTACATCTTGTGTTAAATTGCTGGGCATATTTTAAATTTTTCATGGAATAAAAATGCAGCATGCTGTTTCCTCTGCTTGTGCCAACCTTACTCTCATTCTTAATGATGGAACAACAGGAACATAGGCATTGAGCTCTTTGCATGTGCAAGGCAGTGTTCTAAGTCTGTTACGTATGCCAGCTCTTCATAATGGCCTCAGATGTAGCTACAAATATTCCAGTTTTACAGAGGAGCAAATGAAGGAACAAAGAAACAGCTTGTCCACAGTCACTCAAGAAGCAGTGAAAGAGGAAGAGTTAAACCAGGAAGTCTGATTCCAGAGACCATGCCCGTCCCATGGCCCCAGCTCCTACTCATCCTCAATACCCTGCTCAGGTGTCACCTTCTTTGTGAAGGCAGAGTTAGTTTCTCCTGCTGTATTTCTCCAGCAGAGTCTCATCCCTCTATTGAGGACTTAACAGACTATAATGTAAATATGCTTGTTTATATGATGTTTCCTTTTGCCAGGCTATGAGAATGAAGGGTTTGGGCCAGATGATTGTTAGTTTTGGATTCCTAATGAAGAGCTGCAGTCCATGGGGTCACAAAGAGTCAGACACGACTTAGCGATGGAACAACAATGCAGAGAATCCAGCACCTATCAATTATTTAACAAACATATGTTGAAGGAACAAATGTATACAACTGAGTCATTTTTCTTTCAAATGTATATTTTTTTCATTTCAGCTCTTATTTCTTTCCTTCAAACCCTCAAGAAAGCAAAATTAGTTATTCTGCACACATTTATAGGATCATTTTGAGCAATATTAATACACTACAAGAACATTCTTATTTTAAGCATATGTTGAAGCACTGGTTGGATTGTTCAAAATGACATTTCTCAAAATGAACATTTCCAAAGGAAAATATTTCTGATTTTATAACATAGTCAATGGGAAAACAGAATTTGATATTTAAGGATTTATCCACAGGCAAGTGGTCAAGAATGCATTTATTCTATAAAATACTGGATACTTCATTTTCATTTCAAAAATGTCCATAGTGGTACAGACACTCAAACCAATAGATGTAATTAAAATATGCCAAAGGTTTCATCTCTAGCTTATTTCCTAACCAAAGACAATGCAGCAAAGTAAACATATTATACACTACAACTGTTAAATATGAATAATTATGGTGATTACCAAGAGGTCATAGTTAAAATAGCACATATTCCCCAATGATGAATGACTATAATTTCACTTGTTTTATCACTTGTCATTAATTTAAATATGACTTTGCCAAAATAAAATAAATACTAAGATTTGTTTTTTTAGAGTCTCTAAAATAAATGGATCATTATTGATAATAGAATGGACTGTCTCTCTGTGTCTTTGCTTTTGCAAAACAGCATCAACTCCCAAAGTTCTATGGCCAGCATTGTTGGGACTGCTTCTAATTTAAAGAAAAACAAGAGCAACAAAAATGAAAACCAAAACATAGAAACAACCCAACACTAAAGCCAACTCTACCCAAAACTACACAACAATGACACAGCTTAAAGAAATGAGAGTGTCCTGAGGCAGAGAAGCTGGACTTGGCTGGCCACAGGTGGGTGAGCTTCCGACTCAAGTCATGAACTAATGCTCTACCCTCTGTCTTCATTTGAATGTGGCCCAGATGTATTTACTCTATGGCTGGAACCTTCCTCTATTGAATCTTCCTATGGGAACCTTCCCATATGATAGGGGTCTTTTGATCACTCCCTTCAGTAACTCCCTGATTCCTACAGAATATAATTCTCACCTCTAAAGTTCTTATATGCCACATGCTTTAACCAAACTGGATTATGTTTGTGTGCTATACCAAGTATTCCCTCCCTCAGGGCTTCTACTGACATTACACTCCTTGCTTGGAAGGCCTCTACTTTATCTCTGAATTTTTACATCTTATCCATCAGCCTTTCCCAGATCCAACTGTGCATGTCCTCTGATTTCACGGCACCTCCCTTACTCTCTCTCAAGGCTCTTTACCATCTTCTGTGATAGGAATCTTTTGCTGGTAGACTTCCTGTCCTCTGCCTGGTTGGAAATTCTCCAAGGGCAAGACTGAGGTTTGTTGGTCTTTACATTTCACACTAAGCTCTGCTAGGCTGCAAATAATTTGTTTTTGTTTTATTGGTCAGTGGGCATCAATTTATCTGTGTATCTGCACCAACCTTTCATATCTTAGATGATGAGTGGATTCTGAGAAGGAACAAGTTACTTGGCCCTAACAAAGTTTTGAAGAGGAATAATCATCATTATCCCTTGTCTCCACTGAGAGTTTATAAGGAAATGGTTGTGACCACATAATAATTGTCACATAAACATGTATTTAGTTTAGATGGTAAGTTGCTGCTCTCCAGATTGATTTAAAATTTCTGAGACAAGAAAGGTAACTGGAATGAGTGTTTATTTAATGCCTACTTTGAGCAAAGCATTTTTGCCAAGTACTTTATAATAACAACACCATCATGAATTTACCAAGGGCCTACATAGTGATATGTGTTATACATGACATTTTAAAAACATTTTCTCTAAACCTTTCACTGGACCTGCTGTTTTTATTTCTCCTACTTTATAGATGATAAAACTGAGGCTTGTAGAGTTGGAGCAATTTGTTCAAAGCCCTGTAGCTTGTAAGTAATGAAAGGGAATGCAAAACCAAGTGTAAATCCAAAGCCTGTTGGTCATGTGAACATAATTTTTGGAATGGTAACCATCAGCACAGTTAAGCATTGGTTATATTAATGTTTTAGGTATTAGGATGCTGTTACAAAGAAGTTGAAAATATGTTATTATTTTATGAAAAATAACTCTGGGTTCTAACGTATAAGCTTTAGGAGTCCCACACACCAACCACTAATGACAACAAAGTGATGGAGTTCATACTGAAGGTGCAACTGGAATTTGGAAGAGAGAAAAATTCACCATGCCTGGGGACTTCAGGATGCTTTTATACCAATTTCTGCTTGATGTGAGCATGGATAGGGGAAAGAGGAGAGATGAGGAATATGGAAGGGGACAACACTGTAGGAAGGTAGGAGTAGTGTGGCAGGAAGAGTGACGAAGTCCAGAAAAGACCTGAACAAGGACTGACTTTCTCCTACAGGTGCATGTTTCCCAAACTCACGCCATTTGCAGACTTTCTGTGGGAAAAGAGGACTTCCGACAGTACCGTATTTTCTTTCAGGAGGTAAAGGGAATGTTAGGATAGTATAAACTAGATTGTTATGAGTCTTACAGTAAAAAACAAAGAAGAACAAAAGGAACCAAAACAACCTATTCAACTGTTTCACATAAGCATTTTAAATCTTTTTCATAAATCATTGTTTGGAACACCTCTAGGGAAAAGCTATTGCAGGTACTGGGAATCCACCGAGAATTTTAAGCGGGGAAAACACAAGGGTTGTATCTTAGAACAATTGTTCCAGCCACAAGGTGAATGATGGGTTGAAAAGAAATGAAGACACAGAGACAGACCAGTTTTTGCCATGGTAATAGAAATCGAGCATGATATTTGGAACAGAGTAGGTCCTAATTCCGGAGAAGGTGATGGCACCCCACTCCAGTACTCTTGCCTGGAAAATCCCATGGACGGAGGAGCCTGGTAGGCTGCAGTCCATGGGGTCGCAGAGAGTCGGACATGACTGAGCGACTTCACTTTCACTTTTCACTTTCATGCATTGGAGAAGGAAATGGCAACTCACTCCAGCGTTCTTGCCTGGAGAATCCCAGGGACGGGGGAGCCTGGTGGGCTGCCGTCTATGGAGTCGCACAGAGTTGGACACGACTGAAGTGACTTAGCAGCAGCAGGTTCTAATTCATGCTTATTACTTAGACAGGAATTTGTTGAACTTGACATATTTAAGCCACCTATGTCCACAGAGGACAAGAAAGTAGCTTTCCACAGACAGGAAGCAACCAAAAAAGATTCAGAGAAAAAGGAAACATGGGAAGATGGACCTCATTCATGGATGCTGGGGTCAGCCACCAATACTGTGCTGGTTAGATCACTGCTTCCTAAAACTCCCAGGACTAACTTTCAGAAATTACCTTTAGAGTCACTTTGCCATGAATACAGTCCCCCTTTGAGCTTATGATTTCGAGTGGGATGTCTTAGAATGGCCTTAAAAAAATCGCACACTGCAGGACACTGCTAGGAGCCTGACTGGCCCCAAGGCTGGCTGCAGAGCCTCTGCTGGTGGGAGGCCAAGGGCAGCCCTCCGCTGTTTCCAGCATGCTAGGGGAGCGGGCTTGTCTGTCTCATCAGGGAAGGTGCATGTCCTGAGCAGGTCACTGTGCTGGGCTCTTTCCTCCCTTTTTCTCGTCAGTCCCTCTCTACACAATCACCTTCAGGTAAGCAGCACTCCTGCCATTTCATGGATAAGGAAACAGTCTCTTAGGTCATCTTCCTGGTCTCACAAGAGTCCTTCAAGACACACTTCTTCACTCCTGTTTTTTGTTTGTTTGTTTCGCTTTTACAATCAGGGACAGGAAGGCTAAACAGCAAAGGCAGAGCCAGGATTCAAACCCAGGTTTCTTCTACTCCAAAGCTCAAGGCTCTTCTTGACTACCTCTCTGTCTGGCCCACTTGAAACAATTAAGACTTGGGAAATTGTCAGTTTAAATTTTTTAAATGCTTTGTAGATTTTATTTAAAATTGAACTGCAGGGACTTCCCTGGCAGTCCAGTGGTTAAGAATCCGCCTGCCAATGCAGGGAACATGAGTTTGATCCCTGATCTGCGAAGATCCCACATGCCATGGACCAACTAAGCCCATGTGCCACAACTACTGAGTCTGTGCTCTAGAGCCCGGGCACCGCAACCACTGAGCCCAAGTGCTGCAACTACTCAAGCCCGTGTGCCTAGAGCCTGTACGCTGCAAGAAGAGAAGCCACCACAATGGGAAGCCCATGCGCGGCAATGAAGACCCAGCACAACCAAAAATAAATACTTAAAAAAAAAAAAACTGAAACTGCAGGAAGTGGTGTGGTCTGGCGACGACTGAATCTCAAGGTCCATGTTTTGCTCTTTCCCCTTCCCTCCATACCCTCTCTTTCCCCAACTGAGAACTTGCAGAGCAAGCAAGGGGACATGCGCAAACAGCACTACATCAGTGCCCATGATTTCACAGAGGGATATGCTGTGAACCCAGCTGCCCTCTTGTTTCCGACAGGACCACTGAGGTTAAAGAGTATAAGAGGATCCGGTCTACAAGCATGCTTTCTGCACACAGTAGAGAGAGCGGTGGGCAGTTTTTAAAGGAAACATCATTTTTGGCCAAGAACACAGATCTCAGGATATAGCAGGCAACATTTGACAAATGTTGACTGATTTGAATTGTTTTTACACACTGAAAAAAAATTTCCTCTAATTGAGAACAGTGATAGCTCTCTGGCTTTCTGTAATAAAGGAGGCAAAATCTGAGATTCTATCTCAATCATTCTGGACTTATGGTAGAGTCATTAAAAAAATAGCTAAAAAGTGAATGGCTTCATATAATAAGGCTTGCTTTAACATTATTAATTCATCCTTCCCTGAAAGGAAGTGAGTGTTATAAACTGACTCGGAGACGTGACATCTAAATAGACAGCATTGCTGCGCCAGAGTAAATATTAAATCACATTACCGGATGATCCTTGGGGAATGGCCTTGCAATGTCAAGACCATGGGAAAATGATGCGAAATCAAGTTCACAGAAATTTGACTTTGATGTTCAAATTAATGAATCTCTCTCCTTGAATGTTTGCGGAGTTGTGTTGTGATTGAAAATGATTACACAATGACTATAAAATTCTGTGAAGAGGATGGAGGTTAAAATGGAAAGGATTTTGCTGTACGACCACACTTACATAACCTTTTGGTGAGTGATATTCAAACTTACTACACGCTCCACACTGCATGGGGTGCAGAGGTGCAGAAAAGGCGGGCGGAGGGATGTGTGCTCCTTGTCATTTAGGGGCTTCCAGTCAAGTGAGTGATGGCTATAATGGAGTCACGAAAAGGGCCCTACAGGGAAAGGCCTTCTTCCCATGAGGGGCACTTGACACTTGTCTGAAGAATGAGGAGGAGTTTGCTGATTATGGTACATGGAGGGTTAAAAGGTATTCTAGCTACACGTTTAGCTGTGAGAAAAGATACCATGTTCAAACACAGTATGTACTTAGTATGTTAGAGCTCAAGGCAAACATGAGCTGGTGGCCAGAGATATTACGGAAGGGTAGGCAGGGGTTGGCTCTTCAAAGTCTTCATTCAATTTGTTACAATATTGTTTCTGTTTAATGTTTTTGGGTTTTTGGCTTGGAGGCATGTGAGATCTTAGCTCCCTGCCTAGAGATCGACCCCGTACCCTCCGCACTGGAAAGTGAAGTCTTAACCACGGGACTGCCAGGGAAGTCCCCAGGGGTCGGCTCTCAGAGCATCTTTCACGACAGACTTCAAATGAGGTGCAGCTAGAATAAGAATTGTGTTCAAGGTCCCACAGAGGGTAGATGGGAGTCAAGGCCAGATCTAGGTGACTTGGAAGCCATGCTCTATCTGACACCCTACTCCTTCCAGACTGAGGGGACAGGTACAAGGCTGTAATTCAGAGCCCTCAACAGCTCCCAGACCTCCACTTTGATTTGGATCTCCTGGTGAAGGAGAGGAATGCGAGCTCTGACCAAGATCCCTTTCTGCTCAGTCACACAGTTTTCTCAGAGCCCACAGTTTGATTCCATTTGAACCAAGCAACACTGCAGCCGATGCTTGACCTCGACCCCTCCCAGTAAGGCTCAGTCATATCCCTGTCCTGTTCTGTGGGTACAAGATTCACATGGATACCTGCCATCCTCCTTGTAAGGGCATCTTGCTGAGGATGTGAACATGCACCTGCAGCTGTCCCCAGGCCCCTGATCATGTAGTCATAGCTGTCATGGGTTAACACAACTTGACAGGAAACGTGGGGTAAGAAGCCCATCACTGCCAATGACTCACAGCCCAGCTTCCCCAATGTCCTCCTAGAAATGTAGGAGCCTAAACGGCACTCCTTCCAGGAGTCTCTTCTCTTGTTTTTCAGATTCTCCAGCATACAGAGAAGATCAGATAATCAGATAATCCCCCACTCAATCTCGTTCACAGAGGCACAAAGAACACACTATCTCTTCCTCTCAGCCTTCCCAGTTGGGGAGTTTCCCCAACCCCTGTGCCACCTTTCAGAACCTGGGCCACTGTTTCAGACAACTTTCTGCTGTCTGCTCCATCACCTAGCACCTGGTACAGCCGAGAGCTAGAAAGACAGTGTAACACCTTTCGGCTGTTGAAAACCAAAGCCAACTAATCCCTCTGTTGGGGAACATCACTATTCCCAAGTGAGGGGAAGCACAGTGGAGAGTGTATTTAAGGCAGAGGCCCTGTGCCAAGAATGGTAAAAAGACATTTACTAGGACTTCCCTGGTGGTCCGGTAGATAAGAATCCACCTGCCAACGTAGGGGATATGGTTCGATTCCTGGTCCGGGAAGATTTCACATGTCATGGGCCAACTAAGCAGTGCACTGCAACTACTGAAGCCCTCGAGCCCACGCTCCTCAACAAGAGAAGCTCCCGCAAGGCAACTAGAGAGTAGCCCTCTGCTCATGGCAACTAGAGAAAGCCAGCACATAGCTGTGATGACCCACTGCAGCCAAAAATAAAAGAAGTTAAAAAAAGACATTTACCGAGGAGGAGTCTGCAGGCCCAGAGAAATCAAGGCATCTCTAGAGTTCTTCCCCAGGAGCTCTTCAGATTGCTGGTGACAGAGCTATGGGCTCCTGCATGTTCTTCCTTCCTGTGCAGCTTCGTAGCTAAGATGCCCAATGCCCTGCCCACACAATATCCCAAGGAATCCCGGATCTCCTGGGGGAAGCAGCCTTATCTTGATCAGATATGGAGACTAGGACATTTTAATTTCAGTTTCTTTCAAATTAAAATAAAGGTAACTGGGCTGAATACCACTGCACTGAGAGTTATCTAAACCTCTAACATCGTGACGCCAATGAAATGCAAGTGCATCGCCAAGTGCGCAGGACAATGTGACTCACGGGCGGCTTTCTGTCCAGCCCTGCCACGTGGGCAGGCCCCTGGTACCACGACGGCTTTCAGCCATCCGCTGCTGGCCTCCCTGTGCATGGGAATCGGGGGGAGATATGCAACGAGCCTTTTGAGGGTAAATTGTGCTTATAGGCTGGAAGTGGTGCCAAGTGAAAGGAGTGTTATGGAGACTCTCTGTGGTGTTCTGAGCCTTTCTGGCTTCCCACAGAGGCCGCAGCACAGCGCCGAGCCATGCTCCGTGAGGCTGAGCCAAGAAAGGAATGGAAGGGAAGAGTCCCCTTGGAACAGGATCCTGCCAGCTGCCTGGAAGGCCATCTGACTTTTCTGCTGTCACAAGAGAAGCCTCTTTCTGCAGTGGTAAAGGTCTCCAAGTCGGGGTTTGTCCAGGGCTGAGAAGACCAGGAGGGAATGCTCGAAGAGGGGACAAGCCAAGTTGGCATTCTTAGAAAGGCATTTCCTTGGTCATAGGCCACGATGAGTCACCTCTTATCTTCCGCTCCTCCCTGGCTTCCCCTGCCTGCCCTCCCTCCACATCCCACATCCAAGGTGTCTCTCAGGGAAGAATGGGAAGACTCCTCTCTGCTCTTAGGACTTTCCTGTTGTTTTCTTTCGCTGCTCCTTTTAGCCAATTGCAATGCCCTAACTCATTTCCTGGAGGTAAAAATCTTTTACTCCATGGTCATAAAATTGAATTTAAAATCCTTGTGTGGGGAATCTTAAAAAAATAAAAGTGACAGTAACATATGGAGATGTGTTCTGAGAACCTGAATGGAGTCAAGGAGCTAACGCGCCATTAGAGAGAAGCAAAGAGAAGGAGATGCTTGAAGGAAATTTAGGGCAGAAAGCTCTCTTTTCTTCTTTTTTTTTTGGCCACACTACACAGCATATGGGATCTTTTCCCCTGATCAGGCATCAACCCCTTGCCTTTGTGCTGGAAGCTTGGAGTCTTAACCACTGAACTACCAGGGAAGTCCCAGGAAGCTCTCATTTCTTAATCTTTGAACGATGGGTGCAGGAAAGCCTAAATCTGATACAGGGTAACTAGGGGAGAAAAACCTCTAAGCCAAAGAGATTCACTGCTTCAAAAACTTTAGGACTATAAGAGAGGGGAAAAGGAGTCTGACCCCCTGCTTCAATGAAGGTGGTGCTGAAAAACTGGCCTCTTTTGATTCATTATGAAACAGAGATATCCCCATGGAAATTCAGCTGTAAGCCTGACACCAAGTCCTACACGAACAGAATCATCAATAACCCTTTATGGAAATCATGTTGAGAACACAAATCAAGATCTGTGTCTGGAAAGGAGCAAAGAAGAGTGAAGCTAGAGATGAAGCTCCCGACGGAGATGCTGAGCCCCTTAGAAAGTGTGGGCTGCTATAACTATGGATACACTGTGCAAGCCTGTCTCATGCTTGGGTGCTCTTTCCAGAACAATCATAAAGTGGCAGAGCACCAAACTGTACATCAGGAGCTAGCTCAGTGTGTGATTCTGACCATCCAGCTAGATCAGACTCTGAGTGACACAGAGTCAAAACTTGGCTGACTGTTAAAGACAGAAGTTTAAAAAAATATTTTTCTCTCTACACATCAAATGGCAAATCTACATGTTTGAGGTGAACCTAGCTACCACAGAATGTGCTCTTCGTGGAGGCAGGTGAGGCACAGTGGAGCTAAGAGATCTGCAGAAAACACATGACAAGGAAAAGGAACTAGTAATTCTGTATAATACGAATAACTGCAAGACGATGCCATGTCCAGAATTAAGCCTTCTCTGCACCTCTCTGAGAGAAATTACTTCTTTGATTTAAATAAACATAACACCGAAACTCATGTCTCCACGTTATCTTTGCTGTATGGGAGTGAAGCAATAAGACTTAAGTGAAAGTGTTAGTTGGCTCAGTCGTATCTGACTCTTTGCAACTCCATGGACTGTAGCCTACCAGGCTCCTCTGTCCATGGGATTTTCCAGGAAAGAGTACTGGAGTGGGTTGCCATTTCCTTCTCCAGGGGATCTTCCTGACCCAGGGATTGAACCCGGGTCTCCCGCATTGCAGGCAGACGCTTTACCATCTGAGCCACCAGGGAAGCCCTAATAAGACTTAAAAGTAGTAAAAACAATTCAGAACATATTAAGCAACAATAACATTTTCCAGTAGCCTCAGAGCAACACTGTCCATTCTTGTGATCCTTTTTGTTTTTTAGGGCTTTCCACTTTCCATTCAAGCCTTTCTCTCTTAAGACTTCAGTCTTCATCCAGGGTACACATTCCTCTATGAATTCAGTTTAAAAGATAAAAGAACTAAGTATTTATCATTGGTCTAATTTCCAACTCCGTTTTGTTCCAGCCTATTTTCTTTGCAGTCATAGTTCTACCTGGAGGTTTCAGAGCTTTCACTTTGAGAATAAAGTCAAAATTCACCTCACCTTGGATGCTCGAAAAGAGAAGGCCGTGGACTTGGTGTCCGACTTTCCCCGGTCTTGCAGTATAAGGCCTTGGTCTTCTGTCAAGGCCAGGTAGTGGCCTGTGGTGAGATGCCGGAGTCGGAAAGCCTGTCCCCATCTGATGTTACTGCCACTCCAGCTGGACAGATGGAAGAGAGAAGAAATTGCATTTACACAAAAAAATAGGTCTTTTTCAATATTTACCCTGTGCATTTTTACATATGTTCTGACTCAGTACCCTTCTACGGTACATCCCCTGACTCCTGGCTTGCTCTAGGACTGTGTTTCTGCCTCCAACTCATCACTTCTCAGTCTTCTGGCTAAGATCAAGTGTCTGTCTACAACCCAGCACGGCATTCTCTTGTGAGCTCTCTTCTAACATTTAAGATCACCAACAAGGAACATCGCCCTCTGGGCAGGTCCATGGTTTAATGTAACTGGAAGTTACAAGCTTCCAAGTTTTCCTTCATTTCACTGAAATGTCTTGATGCCAAAATTACACACAAAAATGAGAAGCCCGCTTTTGAAGAGAAACTTGTTTCTGGGAAAGTGAGGCATTTCCAAATGCACGGTCTCCACTCAAGTATTTTACTACCACCACTAATTTGAAAAGACATATGCACCCCTACGTTCATTGCAGCATTATTTATAATAGCCAAGATATGGGAACAACCTAAGTGTTTATCAATAAAAAAATGTGGCATATATGCATACACGATGGAATAGTATTCAGTCATAAAAAAGAATGAAATTGTTCCATTTGTGATAACATGGATGGATATTAAGGGTACTATCTAAGTAAAATAAATCAGACAGAGTAAGACAAATGCCATATAATTTCACTCATATGTGGCATCTGAAAAACAAAACAAATGGGCAAACAAAACAACATAAAATTCAGAGAAACAGAATAGATTGGTGGTTGTCAGAGAGAAGGGAGGTTGGGGAGGTGGGAGAAATGGTTAAAGGGGATCAAGAGGTACACACTTCTAGTTATAAAACAAGTCATGGGGATGTATGTAAAGTGCAGCATGGTAGTAATATATATATTATATATAGTAATAGTAATATATATATATTATTGACTATCATCACAATTTGAAAGTTGCTAAGAAAGTAAGTCTTAAGAGCTCTTATTGCTAGAAAAATTGCAATTCTGTAATGGTGACATATAATAACTAAACTTACTTCAGTAATCATTTTGCAATGTAAACAAATGTCAAATCATTATACTGTACACATAAAACTAATATAATACTGTATGTCAATCCTACTTTAATAATGAAAAGAATCCTCTCTTTAAGAGAAATATTTATGCAGTTTACACTCACCAGGGAGAGACAAATAATAAACAAACATAAATAAGTAAATATTGTGGAATGTTACAAGACATTAAATTCCATGGGAAAAAGTAAAGCAGAATAAGATGATTGCGATAAGTGAGAGTCCATGCTGAATGGGTTGTAGAACCATATGGTCCTACATCAAAAGGCTGGCATTCAATAAAAGTCATGGTAAGTGCTAGGGCAGAAATTATTCACTGAATAATCTGTATCTAATTATATTTTCAGTTAGAACAAAATGTTTCAGAAATACATGTATCAATTTTTAAAATTACTCTCCCCTTGATCTAATTCTTTGGAGTACCAAAGAATCTAATTACATTAATAGAAGCCTTAAATTCTTCATGTTTAAGACTCTGGGGAAATAAAGAACCATAACTGGAACTATATATACATACTTATTTTTATTTTTTAAAAAGTTCATTAAACAAGAACCAAGCCTTAATATCCTGAAAAAAACAGAGTATGTTGCTATAAAAACTTCAACAGGCTTGAAAGAGAATATAAATGCCACAAGCCAGCTAACAAGTGGGTACTCCTTAGGACACCATACCCTTTCAGTCAGCCTCTTCTAGAGTTCCTCAATAAAAAAAAAATTGAATGTACCTGTATGTGTGTGTAAGAGAAATTCTAATATTTTCTCCTGATCACCAATGGATTATCTTGAGAACTCCCTGGAGGCACATACACCCCCACCCACTAGAGATTTTATTTTGAACATGTGTTCAGGCAGAGATGGAACAGAGAGCTAGAGGGGAAGGCAGAGAAAGAAAACAAAAAATGGCCACACTGACCCTCTGCTCTTACCCTGAGCAGTTTAGCTTGAGCCTAACTTGTGATCCCGCTCAGCAAAATAAAAGTCCAGAGCTTAACTGAACTCCTCTGCAGTAGAGATGCCATGCCTTTACTCAAGTCCCTGTCTCCAAAGTCTTGGTGTCCTGTTCCGTCCAGCCAATTGTTTCTGACAAGTTCTGGTAAATGTGGTTTCCTTCAGAGCTACATGTCCAGGGATATTTTAGTCTTCCCTACCTCATGCCATCACAGCCGCCACTCTGTCAATTAAAGCTAACTTTGCTTTGGAGCCAACAAGGCTACCGAGAGGAGGAAGACTCACCTGGGTACCAGAGAATCTATTTAAGAAAATAAATGGGAGAAGAGCTTTGATGGCTTTCAGTGGACATGTCTATGCTTGCCTTTTATAACATAGCCACTGCAAGGGTGGCAGGAGCTGGGGGCTTGGATCAAGCAATAGAGCCTGCTAACTTCAGAGTCAAAGCAGAAGTCTTGGAAATCGTGTGTGTGTGTGTGTGTGTGTGTGTGCACACGCACACATGTGTGTGCGCTGTGCTTTAAAAACAAAAGCAAAAGTCACAGACATTTCAGAATTTACCTCTGCCAAGTAACTTCTGAGAGTTTGCCAGCTAATGTAGAACAAATGTAACATTTAAGACAATAGGTTGTCCAGGAAAACAAACAAACAAACAAACAAAAAACCAATCTTGAAAAGAATGCAACCCTGAAGCTCCATTACCTTATCCGAAGGGGTTCCACTCTCCATAGCGATCTGGCTCTCGTGCCAGCTCCCCCAGCTTCATAGTATATCCTCCTGTGAACACAGGTGGAGATTAGATCTTCTGCATGTGATGTTGATCAGCACTGGGCAGGGGACAGTTCCCTGCAGAGGCTGCTCAGAACACGCTGTATTTCTCAGGACTCATAGTAAGCAAAATGAGAAACAAACCTCAAAGAAAGACACAATTTCCTATTCTCTCTTAAAAGGGAAAAAAGGTGCTAAAGGCGAGGGCAATGCTCACCACATACACGTCGTGGACACTCATGGACTGTCAGGCGTACAGTGAAAGGACTGTCTCCATCTCTACATCAGGAGTCAAAACAGTCCAGACACATATCATCAGATTAAGTACTGAATGCTCCGTTTCTTTCACATTCAGCTCCCTGATGCACTTTCACATCTTTAGAAAATGTATTTGTACTTGTAAAACACATAAAGTACAGGGTGAACTCATTTCCATTGTTCTAGGAAGCTGGGGACAAAGCTCTATGCTTAGCTACTGTGGTGTTCAGGGTTTTATTACTACACTGTTCTCCCCTTTCCCGCATTAATAATCATCTTTTAAAGTGTTTTTAACTAAAAGTTTTATTTTGAAATAACTGTAGATTTATAAAAATGTTGCAAAGATAGTCCAGAGAGCTTCTGTAAAGTCTCACTTAGGTTCCTTTATAGTTATCATCTTACAATATGAAGTAGAGTTGTCAGAACTAAGAAACCAACATTGGCTCATCACTGCTAATTAAACTCAAGACTTTATTTCGATTTTTCCAGTTTTTCTATAAATTTTGTTTCCTGTTCCAGAGTCCTATCCTGGATGTCACATTTCATTTAGTTGTTATGTTTTCCCTGTTTATTTTGGCCTGTTGGAGTTTCTTAGTATTTTCTTGTTTTTCATGCCTTTGCCAGGTTTGAAGAGTACAGGTCAGGCTTTTTGTAAAAATGGGTTTGTCTAATGTCTATCTGATGATTAGCAAAGTCTATTTTTTAAAATCTGCACAATAGGGAACAACTTATCTCTATCATATTATGATAAATTAAATGAACTATCCTCGTTTAAAGGTATGTCTCATGAATAGTGGTCCCTGATTACCGGGCATACTGAATCCAGATACTTTCTGAGAATACTGTGATTTTAGCTCAAGACTGATCATTTAACTTCATTTAATTTCACTAATTTAAAAAGATATCTCTACTGTAGAAGGTTTGGATGTATCACTACTGAATTACTCAAACCCCAGGAGAATCTTGACCTATGTCTTGAGACAACAGTTAATTAACAGAGGGGAAAGAGGAAAAGTGCAGTAATTATTTGTTTCTCCCAGGAAGTAATATAATTATGAGTTGCTTACAAATATTAATTTTGGGTGTCAGGTAGACCTGAATTTGAAGCTATTAGCTTCATGACTTTGCCAAGTTCTTTCAAATCTCTGTGCATCAGCTTCCTTGTCTGTAAAATGAACCTAATAGGGTATTTACGTCAAGGCATGGTTGTGAGCATTTAATGTGGTTTCTTTAAAGTAAGGAACATGTACAAAGATGTTCATGGATGTACAAAATATTGTGTACTATTGATTTATCCAAATTTTGTTTATAGACACTTATGAACATGCATAGAAAGCTACATTACATGGCACAAAAATATAATAAAACACTACATCAACCATAGTTAACTTTGGTTCGTAGGATTATAGAAGACATTCTAAACTTTTTGCAAATGTACATACTATCAGGAAATATGTAGTAAGTATTTAAAAGGGAGGTCTAGCATCCCAGGTGTCTCTGTGCCAGGCCCAGAGTAGTAATGAGGCTGCTCTGACCTAGCTCCACAGGAAAATTAGTTGAGATTTTCATGGATGTGTCTCCATCCTCAGTGAGAGCAAAAGGGTCTCTCAGGTAGAGAAGGTGGAGCAGGTCACCTTAGGTCACATGATTTGAGGACTCTTTCCCTTTGACATATAAAGAATTCTAGAAGGTTAGTTCTTCCCATCTAGGAAAAGGAGGCGGCTTGCTCCAGTGAATCTTGCAAGGTTACAGGGGTTGAAACAACCTGTTCCCATTCTCTAAAACAATAACCCCAGGAGAGGAGGTGAGTGGGTGGGGAACTGAGGCATTCTGAAAGCGTGGCTGACAGCTCAGCCTTGGCTTCAGTAAGTGACTTACCCCAGGGTGCTTGACAAGCCCGAGGCAGAGCCAAGAATCAGAGCTCAGAACGCTAGATTATCCTTTTGGCTTTGCACCCTGGGAGGGTCAGCCTCTCACGGGCCTGGCTGCTCTCAGGTTTTACAAGGAATACAAGCGATTTCCTCTGGAAAGCCAGCCCCATTACAGTGGAATCACTTGCATGATTTCTTGGCTGTGGGGACCTCCTAGAATATTCTCAACTTCCTATTTCTTTGCGCTCTCCCACATTTTGGTACTCCTGGCCATCCTGGCCCATTCTGGGGGTTTATCTGATGATTCATGACAATGATGAGGCTTATCACTCACCTCACAAAGACATCAAGTAATGCTAAAGCATCCTGTGTTGAATGAGAGACCAGTGACTACAAAGATCCAAGTTCCAGTACAAGGAGCCACTGCTGACAACCCAGTCTCAACCCTTTCATGCTTCCTTACAAATTTTTAAGTTTTTTTTATCTATTTCTTTTTTTATCTAGATTTTTAATCTATTTTATTTCAAAATACAAATTAGCTCACATGAAATCCTCAGTCAAAGGAAAGCTACCTTTACTCTTAACTCAATGATGGCATGCAAGCCTGGCTCGGGGGCCCATTCTGGGAATTCCTCTCCCCAGCATCTTCTTTCAAATTCTTGTCCAAACTTTCTTTTGGGTCAGGATCTTGTTGAACCACTCAACAGGAATGCCCAGAAAATGATAAGCTTCTCCAAGCAGCACAGTTTCTGCCTAGGCTGCTTCTAATTTCATTCTAAATGTAATGACATGTGAGTGTGTGTGTGTGTGTGCGTGCGCGCACGCATGTGTGCATGTGGAGGTGAGGGAGTGGGATAAAGGGCCATGTACAGGTTATTTTAATTTTTTCCAAATTTCTTTCCTTAAAAAAGAATAGGAATGAAAAAAAAAAAAAAAAAGAATGGGATGGAAAGAACTAGTGAGTTCCAACGTGTTCCATCTTAGATGTAGACAACTCTGCACAACCTACTCACAAAATTTCAGTTCTGCAAGCCTTCCCCTTAATGCAGCAGAATAAGATATTACAGAGACAGCACTTGGGCTACTGCACAACCTTACAGTTTAAAAACAAGGAAAAGAAAATCGCACCTGAATAGGATCATATAACGTCATTTAGCATAGGGAATCTTTAATTCCAATGGACATCAACTCAGCCTCTTTTCTACTCAGAGATAACCGTGAGCCACGGGATGAGAATTAATCAGGCACTTGCCAGAGGTCTGTGTTTTATGTGTCCTAAACACCATCTGGGTCACATCTGGTTCCCACAAACGGACACACAGAGGACAGAGTGAGTCGGGAGAGGCTCAGAACAATAGACATTGCTGATGGATGGGCTTCCCTGGTAGCTCAGATGGTAAAGTATTCGCCTGCAATGCAGGAGACCAGGGTTCGATTCCTGGGTTGGAAACATCCCCTAGAGGAGGGCCTGGCAACCCATTCCAGTATTCTTGCCTGGAGAATCCACATGGACAGAGGAGCCTGGGGTTGGCAAAACGTCAGACATGACTAAGCAACTAAGCACAGCACAGCATTGCCAAGGGATAGTTTCTAAGATGTACAATAACACACTCAAGCACAGTGCTCCTGAGTGTCATTTAGGACATGAAATAAGGAAGGAGCCCTGGCTAGAGAGTTAGCATCTCTGGTTTTCAGGGTCCCAACTGAAATCATCCAGTGTGTGATGTTTGGCAGGAGCCTGAGTTAGACGGTTTCTAACATGTGTAGATGTGAACCTGTGTTTCTAACAAAGTAAAGAAATGCTGTTAATGAGGTTCCCACAGGTGTCATGCAAAAACAACGGACGTATTAGACAACAGGGAGATCAGACTCACTGTTGTCTCAAGTGAAAAAGTGAAAGTGAAAGTTGCTCAGTCGCGTCTGACTCTTTGTGACCCCATGGACCACACAGTCCATGGAATTCTCCAAGCTAGAACACTGGAGTGGGTAGCCTCTCCATTCTCCAGGGGACCTTCCCAACCCAGGGATCGAACCCAGGTCTCCCGCATTGCAGGTGGATTCTTTACCAGCTGAGTCACAAGGGAAGGCCAAGAATATTGGAGTGGGTGGCCTATCGCTTCTTTAGCGGATTTTCTCGACCCAGGAATTGAACTGGGGTCTCTGGCATTGCAGGTGGATTCTTTGCTATATCAAGTTCAGTTTAATTTGGATCTGAGACTTGAGTTTTTAAAATATATCAGGGTTTCACAATTACAGAGGCCAAGTTTGTATACTCTGTTCCTCTGTATATAAACAGAATACAAAAGGATGCTTCAGCATGAAGTTAAGATCTAGATTAACATCTTCCATCTCCTGACTGAATTCTGGAAACGCATCCACCGAGAGGATAACTAGAGGACCAGAGAAAGCGCCATCCTCAGCAGCTCCTTCTACACACTCCCTTCGGCACTGTCCTCTGCTAAATCCAGCTCTGTCTGGATACTGACATTTGGTTTCTCCAATCCTATTTGGTGATAAGCAGAATGAAACCACTGAACTCCACCTTCATAGCACATAAAAGGGGGAGTAACAGAGATGATCTACCTTTGAAGAACCTGGTGAATAATGTATATAAGTGCACAGACTCACTAGAATGATTACCCTGATTTCCATCACCAAAATGGGGGCTTCAGTCTGCAATTAAAGCTACCAGAAACTCCTCAGATTCCAGAGTAACCAAAGAAAACAATGGGGTTGAAAAGCATGATGGAATTTCTTGCCTAAGAAGCAGCATGTGCATGCTATTCCTGTGAGCAAATTTGAGCACACTGCCTTTCCTGTTTTACAACTGCAACTCACGACTGGACAGAAGTCTGTCAGTTAACCAACACTTACAGAATTCATTGGCGGACATATCCAAATGCAAAATTTTTAGTCTGAGTCACTGGAGACAGGAGACAAGAGGAGGAGGAGGAAGCTATTGGCTTACCTGTGCTGGGAATCATTCTGGTCTGTAGATGGTATCGTCAAACACTCATCGTGACCATGGAAAAGACGTACTACATGCCCACCAAGTAGGTATCCTGTAACAGAATTATGTCCTACTATGAGCTGACAGGAAGCTGAATAATGAGAACATATTTGAGTCAGTTATTTTAGAAAACACAAAGAGAGAAGCATTTGGGAAACGACAGATTCCACGAGTTCAGGCCTCAGGTAGAAAAAAGCCAATTCTAACACTGAAAGTTAAATAGGGTTTCAGAGATGAACAAGCCCAGTATCAAAAGGGAAGGTGAAAACAATGTCAATTCATGTCATTAAAAGCCAAAAGGTTACCTGTAACTAATACAATGTATATCAACTATGCCTCAATAAAATAATACATTAAAAAAATACACATACACACACAACCAAAAGGAAATTTGACTTGCTGCTCTTAGGAAGATAAGGATTTTCCAATTGTTGAGGACATAAATAGACCCAACACCAAGTTCCTGGATAAGCTCTTACAATGTGGATGTGTACATTTTGTGGTAAGTTTCAAATAAAATTGCAGTCATGAGAAAGTAAGATGATACTGGGAAAGGAGAAGCAAACTTATTCTGAGCTTTCTTAGGAGTAGCTAGTTTTCGAACATGTTAAGTAAACACAGATCAAACCTGAATGTTATTCCAACACCAAGAGAAGGCAGAATGACATTCCAGAATCCCTGAGTGGCCAAGCAGAGAGGCAGCTGTCACCTAGCCCTTAGCTTTCACAATAAGGAAAGGAATCTCAATAGCCATGGAGTTCAGAGATGGATAGGAAATAATGAACTTCAAGGACATGATGACCAAATAGTCTTCAAATAAACGGCAAGTCTCCATTTAAAAAACATGGTAGCAGGGGAAGGGTCCCAGTATGAACTTTACTTTACATGAAGAAGTGGAATTTGTCATCCCTTTGAAATAAAAATTTCTCCCAACTAGTCTGTTCTCAGGAGACATATGGACTTAATATGTTCAATGTCTGTATCAGGATTTTGAGAAAATCACATAATTAGATCACTTCAGGGCCTGTGAAACTATTTCGAGTGTTGGATTATAATAGTAAGAAGGAAAAGTCATGCCAGGGGAGAAAAGGGTGTTATCAATACATCTTATACAGGGATAGTCTTGATATTCCCTAGTTCATTTTCTCCATCTGTCCAGGTAAGGCAAGTTCCTCTTAAGCTTTCCTCAAATGTTTACAAGTCATTTTCTCATCTTCCTCTCTTTTACTGTACAAATATTTACAATTGTATATTTTTTTGCATTAAAATAATTCATGATATACTGTAGGGGCACTGTTAACAGCCAACTTATTTAGAAAGTTAACCCCTTCCATGATCACGTTCTTGATTAAATGATCTATCATCTTACGACGGCACAGCCATGCTCCATTTGCAGCTCATCATTTACAGTCCCTAGGCTTCTCCAATCAATATTCTATGGCACGGAGGAAGCTGCCAAATGCTGGCGCATTACAACATTTCTTAATTGAAATATACCAGGGCAATAATCAGGAAAGAAGGGTCACGAGGAGGAGCACTCCTTTTCTCAAGGGCTGAAGTGGGTTTCTCACCAGCAGATGCTGAGAGAACATTTTGCAGAGTCAGATAACACAAGTGATCAGCTGCCCAAGCTCTACCACAAGGGCACTCAAAACTTTTAAAAGCATTGTTGTGAAATGATTTGCAATTAATCTCCACAAACCCTCTTGTGGGACTGGGCATTAATATTATCCCTATAGTGGAAATGAACAAAATTAACGCAGAGAAGATTCGGTCAAAACTTCCTCAGGGAATATTTTAACCTGGGATTCCTTGGTTCCTGAGAGAAAGGGAATGACTGACAAAACATTTAGAGCAGTGGGTGAATTCTGGTGTGAAAGAAGAGAGCTGAACACATCCTGCCTTTGAAAAGCCTTCCTTCAGTTGCCAAAAGAGTTAAAAATTTGCTGCTTACTCATTTTTCAAGTTAGCTGTGATGCCTCCTGAAACTGGGGTATCACCTTGACAACTCTCAATTTTCCATTTTCCAACATCATCTAATAGAAAGAGGTTTCACAGACTCAAGATTTAAAATAGGGTTAGAACCTGTGATATGAGTATTTTTAAAAAATTCTGATCTTGCTATAAAGTCCTAGAATGTGATGTGATAACCCTTAGGTCACTGGCATCTGATTATCCTGCTCAGCAGTGATATTACCCATGAGTAAAATAAGGCCAGTGTATTTATTATATAACTTGAAAGGTGTTATTGACTTTGCCTAGCTCCAAAAAATAGAATATGCTGAACAAACTTTGATGATCTTACTTCTAAGGGAGAAATAAAATATGGAGAAAATGCCATTTGTTATTTTTAAATGGACTTCCATAAATATAAGTAAAAACAAATGGCCAAACATCCTTTTATTATAGAGAAAGTCCTCCTCCCACCTGTAGAGAGAGATGCATTGGGGAGAAATATAAAAAATATCACCTTCTTGGCAAATAATGTCTTCTAAAATTGAACCTGCTAAGGTCTGTATACTTATAACCATAAATAAAACTGAAAAGTCAGTGGGAGAAGAAAGGTTTGTCTCCAAGGTCCTGAACGCACACAGTGCCAAAACAATGGTACATTGAAAGAATTGAAAAATCATGTCAGAAGTGCTCATGAAATCAGAAATCAGGACAGGAAATAATCCATATTAACATGAGAGAAAGGAATTCAGGTGAACCAAAAATCACACTAAGTGGGTACCGAGACACCCGTGCCAGAACTGGAAAGTCGCAAAATACGTCAATATACGTAGCACAAGACAAACAGGCGGGCTGAGAGCTGGACGCACAGAAAGAAGCACACCTTCTTCGATGCTACTTCCTGAGCACGTAGGATGTACATTCCAGAGTGTCTGCATAAAGGAGGCATCCACTTGTATGTTACCATTTGATATTGAGAGATGCTGCAGCAGAAACAGAAATGAGACATCCTTTAAATCACCAGGCCAGTCCTGACAGAAGCAGCTCACCTAGAATTTCAAGGATTACTCTCATCAGGCTTTTTCTACCTAGACTGTGGGAGAGTGCTCCACCCCATCTCGAAGCAGCTTCAAAGTGGGACACTTTATTCAGGGAAGAGGAAGTATGCAGCTACAGAGGTGGCAGACATGCTGACTTCATCCCCTCAGCTGGATCTCAAATTCAACAGGAAGTTACAAAATATCTATCCTTGGCAGGAGAAGGGGACTTACAATTGGGAAAAATTAATCCAGCCTTTGGTCTAGACAAAGTAAAATCTGCTGGCAGAACTGGTGCTGAGAAACTTAAAAACTTATCTCTGACATTTCTCTGATCTGTAAGGAATTGCCCCCATCCCTTAAGGGCCTGATGTCAATGCTGCTTGACATCTTGTATGGTATGCAAATACCACTACCAGGGGCAAAATTTCACCTGCCTTTTCCAACCACTGTGACATCCCACACTCTGAAACATGTCCAATTCTCTTTCTCCCTCCAATTATGTTTTTATATCCAACACTTTCTGGCTTGTTCCTAATTAGACAAGAGCTAACCAAAGTGATAAACTGAGTCCCTGGTGGCTCAGATGGTAAAGAATCTGCCTGCAATGCAGGAGATCCAGATTTGATCCCTGGGTCAGGAAGATCCCCTGGAGAAGGGAGTGGCTATCCACGCCAGTACGCTTGCCTGGAAAATTCCATGCACAGAGGAGCCTGGCAGGCTTACATCCCATGGGGTCACAAAGAGTTGGAAGACTGAACAACTAACACTACTATTAAAGGAAACTAATGTGTCAATTGTTGGCTTTTTAGGAAGTGCCTGGGGGCATTTAAGCTGGGAACATTGCTTTAATCTTAAAAAAAAAAAAAAAAAAGTTACATTTCAGGCCCCATGACAATATGGCAGGAGAGACAATTTAATCATGTCTCAAGTATACTGTGTAAAGGTAATCTTATCCTACCCAATCGGATGTGGTTCTGTTTTCCCTGGCCATCCATTCCTAAAAGAAGCAATTCTGGAAATGAAAGAGGCTTGTGTTAGGAGGTACTTACAAGGTATCTCTCAGAGGACACACTGACGAGGATGAGGTCATCACCAATTCGAACCTTTTCTCCCTCAGACCTCTGCTTGGAAGCGGGATGAATGGTCCACCAACAGGCTTCTCCTGCACAAAGGCTCCTTGAGTTAGTGACTGCATCACAGAAGTCAGTGTCCCTAACTCTGCCCCTCATCCTCCTTCCTCCTGTTCAGAATCCCTGAAACACACACACACACACACACACACATGCACACACCCTCCAGACCTCAATTTCTATTTATCTATAAGCATTCCAGTTACCCCCACGTCTGCTCTTGAGTATGTTTATCATTTTCATTTTCTTTACAAACAGAAAGACAGTGTTTGGAGAAGAACACTGGAGCCCAAAAGCTATAGAAGCCTTTGAGTATTTTTAATACATACAGAAAAACGATATTTTTTTCATATGCACCTACAAATATTTCAGAAATAACTTCATTGGTCTACTGACCACTTATAGACCGTTATCTTTGCCTCACCCCTTCCCCATGAAATTCTACTAAATCATCAGTAATTTCACTAGAAAAAAAAATCAGAAGTTTTCAAAAGGTCTAAATCTATAAGGTCTAAGACAGCAGGTGAGAAATACATAGCAAAGGAGAAAAATTGATATTTTGGGAAAAGGAATGTTGAAAGATGCTTTTAGCCAAGACAAAGCTACAACTGCAGTCTCTGGGTAAGAAAATGGATTGAGAAGTTGATCTTAAGAAGTAAGGCCATTCCTGCTACATATTCTCCAGAAATTCTGTGGAATTGGAGATAACAGTTCCTTATGAAGGCAACCATAGAAGATGGGGTTGAAAACAGGAGGAGTGGCTGAAAGCTTTAAGGGAACATTTGATCTTTTTCTCTATCCTGCATGCCAGGCAACTCTTCCTCCTCCAGTCTACAGAAGAATAGAAGTGATATCCATGGAATGACAAACCACTCCAGGTATCAGGCACTGTCAGACGTGGAACTAAAGAGTATCGCTGAAAAAGGAGAGTAATTGGAATTTGGTGCTCTGGTTAGTAAAATCTCAGCTCCCTTTCCTCTACCTCCGTTCCTCAGCTTCCAGAATGCCAGCCGTGATGCTGAACCATCCCCAATCCAAATGAAGATTACTGTTTAGTTTGGAAGCAAAACTACCCAACAAAAACCATACTGCTGTTTGGGCATATCCAGTGCAATGTCCAGGTCCCTGCTAGATTATCCCAAAGTGAAACTTAAGACACGGCAAGCCACTCACACAGTTGGGGCTTCCTGTCGGTTTTTACTGCCTCGATCTAAACATCAGCTGGGACCAGGGATAAGCTGACATGTAAGGAAAGTCTCTAACATGAACAACAGGAACAAACCAAAAAGTGAGGAAAGGGGAAAAATGAAGATTACAGAGAGCTAAAGATAACTTCAAACAATTCTTAGAATTAATCATCTCAGAGGCATAAGAAAAAGTAACATTCATGAAGCAGCTAGGAGAGTATCCATGAAGGGTCCCTTCAAAGAAAAAGAAATCTCTTTGATCCTGAAAAAGAGAGAAAGAAACAGGAAGGTTATAGGATAAAGTTGAAAATTTTTCCCACAATGAAGAATGAAGAAAAGCAGATTAGAAACAAGACTGCAAAGAAAATTAGAAAACCGACCTAGAGGAGTTTCAGAAAGCAGTAAGAGAACATAAAGGGAGAACATTAACTAAAAGATATTTGACTTTTCCCAAGGCTGAAAGACAAACATTTTTATAGTGAAGGGGCCCACAGAGTCCCTAGCACAGTGGAGAATGGACACACACACACACACACACACACACACACACACCAGGGTCCACTCCTGTGAGACTAAGAACAAGAAAGAAAGAAAAAAGAACAATAAAGATGCAGGACAAGACATCAGTGTGGAACTGTACACATCAGGGCCAAAGAGAAGATCCAGATATCTCAGAAAATATAAACAGGTCACACACCAAGGATCAGGAAGCATAATGTGGACAGACGTCTCAACAGCCAGACCAAAAGCTAGAAGAAAACAAAAAACCTTCAGGATGCTGAGAAAAGAATATTTCCCATGTAGAATGCTTCTATGAATTACTTGTGAAGCTGAAATTAAGAAACTTTCAGACAACAGTTTGTCTCCCATGGATATTTTCTGTAAAAGTTACGGGAAATGGGCTCCCCCAAAATGGTGTGATCAACCAATAAGGCAGGAAAACATGAGATCTGGAAAATACAGAATCTTGGAGAGAGGAAACAGGAGTTTCCCTCATGACGGTGTATGTTTCTAAGAAGATGTAACCAACAGAACAGCTACTGTGACTGGATCTAATCAGGGACAGTTACTGTTCTGTGGGGCAGTTTGGAAATAAATGACTAGGTCACGGAAAGTAAAGCAACCAACAAGACAATTATTAAGTAGTGGAAAGCACAAAAGTAATACCACAAAGTGAACTGACCATAGTATATCATGAGTCTCATTTGCAAATAAAAGTTACAGTTATGCCAATGTAAGTAGTTAATATTGACTTGATAGTTATATAAAAATTAGGTGCAAATATACTGGGCAGGTGGAAGGAGAAAATAGAGAAGAGAGGACCACAAGAGGTGTGTTTTTATTATTCATTTAGGACATCAATATATCATGCCCAATCTGGAAAGAATAACTAAAGATCAGTAAGCCATATGACTATGCACAGTGGGAAGCGTACTAAAGGAGCTGGACGTGGATGCCTGAGAGAGGTGGGGTCCAGAGCAGGGAGGCGCGGGGCAAGAGGTAGATGCTTTCGGTACGCAAAAGAGCACTATGTCTCTCTTTATGTACAGGTATTACTTTGATTCACTTTGGATAAATACATATGATGACATTGATTACACTAGACTTAAAATTTTGTAACAGAAGAGGCTGGTCTCTACATTCAAAGAGGAAAATGACAGGCGTGTATCCATCATGTGCACTGGACCACTGAGGGGGGTCAGGATGAAGGGGTCCTAAAGAGATGCATAGGCGAAGAGCACTGTTGCTCTCTCGCCCTCTCCTGGGGACAGGGCAGTGGTCTGGAGCCCAGGAATGGGCCAATCCCCAAGTCAGCAGGGTATGTGAGGGCCAGTTGAGGGTCCTAAAATACCTAACACCTTTTGGTGTTTTTTTCCTACCAAAATACCTTTCGGTGTTTTTTTCCCCCAATTCTAAACAAATCCTAAATCTATGTCTAGAAAACAACAAAAACTTTTCAAAGGGAAAAAAGAAAGAACTCCTTAAGCAAAACCAAGGGCAAAATGGTCATCAGTTCTGTTAAGTCAGTCAAATCATTTCACTGTGTAGGGGAAACACTTCCAGAAATATTCAAGAAACTGCTTCCAAACTTCTCCTCACATTCTCCTAGAGATTCAACTCAACTATTTGTTTTCAATTCAAAAGCGGCTTCTGAGTGAAAAGTGCATTCCCAGGATGACCTGGGTAAATGAAGCAATGCTATTCTGTCGGTTCCTGAGCAACCCTCCTCTTAAAGAGAGGAGACTCACCCCAGGCCTTACTGAACTGTATCTCAGCGGCCGGGAAGTTCTTCCCCTCTCCCACAGATACCAAGCTGACTCTCTTCAAGGAGAATATGAAATGGGTTGGGGATGAGGAAGGTAAAATAAATTATTTTAGGTTCTAGGTTTTCACAAACACCTGATCAACCCTGTCCCCCCGTCTTTCTGCCAACGTCAGCTTCTGAAAAGCCAGCTTGAACCTGGGCTGATGCATGTGTTTCCCTCATCTGTTAGCAGAATTCATACCCAGTTTGATTTTAGGAATTTGGGGTAAAAAAAGTGGTATAATGAGTAATATTCTCTGCTATTTCCCTATATTTTTATTGAAGCCTCTAGTAACTAAAAACAAAAAACAGGTTTCCTGAACACATGACTAGAAAGTGGTTATTTCTCAAATTTCTTCCCAAGTCTCAAAAAGTCTAAAGTCATTTTACTGGTATAAATAGTGTGACCATATATGACTTTTCTGATTATGTGCTCCAAGACAGACAGACAGTTTATATTTAGAGGTCAGTCAGCTTACACTCAGAATGTGTCACGTCACTCATTTTGTAATTTTCAGCAAAGGTTGACAACACCTTAGAGGAGATTATATTTTAAGAATAACACGCTTTAGCTGGAAACAAAGCAACCTCAGATCATATTCAACTATAATCTGACTTTAGTAAAACAAACAAACAAACAAAAAACCAAACCTAGTGGGCTGAGGCAGGCCCACTCTTCTGCTCTGTATAAAAAGGGGAAGAGGAGGAGAGGTAGGGGGCTTACGTCAGGTGTTCTTGGACATGACTATGTATGATCCAGAAATAACAGATCCAGGTAAACTCTAGATTCCTTCCCGCCAGATTAAATCTAGGTTAATCTCTAGATTTTTTAATTGATTTTATTATAAATTTATTTATTTAATTGGAGGCTAATTTTAAAACAGGTTAAACTATAAGTTTTTTTTTCTAAATCATATGTAAAATCAGATAATCTTGGACCATCTCCTTATGAACTGCTGTAGTTTTAGAATAATTACATGGACACGACTGAACTGAACTGAACTGTCCTTCTTTGACCCCAACAATGGAACTCCCCTCCTATTTGGGGGAAAATGTCATATTAAAGACTGTCTCCAATGAGACTCTTCCTGCCGTGTGACCTAGGCTGTTTGCTCTTCCCTGGCCTTTCTTCCTGCCCAATCTCTAAGCCTGGGGCTCAGCTTCAGAGGAAGTCTATGTAACATCCTTCCAGTAAACTCTCTTTCTGCTTGAGTTAACGGAGTCAGTTTCTGCTGTCTGCAACCAAGAATCCTGATTGGTCCTTAAGCCCAACCTCTAAACGGAGCAGAAATTACATACGTAATGCCCTTGGCAGACAGATTGCTCATGAATATTTCCAGCCACAGGAAACACCTTCCATCTCGAGGCCAGCTGTTCCTTTGCTGGATACTGCAGATATTACAAAGTGATTTCCTTCACTGAGATGAAACGGGCCTGTTTTCTACTTCTATCCATTGTTCCACTGGTCTTTGGAATAACCTACAGCAAGCCAGCCCCTTGTTTGATTAACTAGAAACATTTGTTGATAGTTATCTTAGTCTTCTGTTGTTCATTTAAACCTGCATCGTCCTGGTTACCATCTTTTTTAGGATCCACCACTTGACTGTCATTTTTGATCGAACTAAAATAAAAAAAATAGCCAGTGTTTCCCATAGTATATGATGTATAGTGCTAGTGGTGGAGGGTGATTAAATAACACTGAGTCATATAGTAAGAAATTTCCTTTACTACTTTCAAACCTTTTGGTTCTAACAGAAAGTTTTCAGTTTGGAACTTGTATACCATGAACACTTTTCTAATATTTGCCAACATTCTTCAATTATTGAGTGACACGGTTTTCTTTACATTATATTCTTTTTTACAGCAAACAATACCAGTTTTCTACTTACAGCAATGATGTTAGTTTTGTCTATAAAATTTTAAACACAAAAGTAAATTTAAGGAAAAATATAAATTAATAATAAAGTTGATGCACAGGAATGGCAAATCTATGAAGGTGGATATCATTGACTAACATCTGGGAAACACTGCTTTAAAAATAGCTGATTCGCTGCAGAACAAAATGGAACTACTTTTTTAAAATCTAGACTATACTTTATTATGTAAACCTTCATTATGCTTTGTTTTTTAAAGCGGTTATTCATTACCATTGGTTTTTATGTGGAATAACTTCTCTACTATTTTCAGTATCTACCCCTAAAAATTGTTTTTCTTTGAGACTCTGGCAGACTGTGGTTAAAGCCTCGTGCTCACCTTCATTTTGCATTCCTATGTTTTCATTCTGCATTCCAATAATATTCTTTATTATTATTCTTCTGCAGAGTTCTATCAGACCTATTTCTTGACCAGGTTGGTGTGGAATCCCAAATGATTTGCATCCAGCCTCCTTCTCAAGACCCCCTAGCCCAAGATCCCACTGATCAACAGATCTAGGGTGTGTTGACTTACCTGTGGCATGTTCCCGTAGACCTACATCAAAGGCAAGTTTATCCGTCTGGGATCTTGATGTGGTCAAACATGTTAGATACTGTGGAATAAGAGCAGATGCTAGTGAAGTCATACTCTTCTCTCGGATCTTGGCATCTCACCATTAGCTGGCTTCTCAGTTTCAACACTGAGCTACTATGAAAAGGGTTTCTTTATTGTTCATGGCTACAGTGCTTCTGGGATATATTTTCATAATGTATTTAAAACCTCAAAGATGTTCTTATCTGATGACCCAGTGATTTGACTCATAGGACTATGAGAAATAAGTTTAAATAGAAAAAGTTTGAAATATGAAATATGTTTTGGTTCAAAGATACTCTGAAACTTTTAAACTGAGAATATGAATAGAACATAAATGACCAACAATAATGGAAAGGTTGATAAACTCTGGTACTTCATTTTATGGAATATTATGTTACCATGGAGAATATTTATCAAGAGTGTAGAACAGTATGGAATATAAACAAAACAGTGTACTTGTATGGTTGCTACGTATGCAAAGTTCAAATGCCAGCAACCAGGCTAAAGGGAATTACACCAAACTGATAGCAGGTTGTCTTTGGACAGTGAGAACATCCATGATAATATCCTCATTTCTTTTATTTTCTGTTTTTCAGTTTTTTTATTAGCTTTAAAACTTCTCAAGTAATATCTGATTTTTTCTAATTATAAAAATACACGTGCATGTAAAATTTAAAAATTATTTTCAAAGGTAACTTAATAAAGGAAAAAAGTCCACAGCCTATTCCCTGCCTCTTTTATTGACAGCCACAGCAAGTGGTCTTAGAATTGGACTGAGAGGCAGATACGCATTTGGCACAAACTTCCTGAGTTATAATTCTAATTCTCTGCAACAGGAAAACACAGAATCATTGTATGGTATAGACATCTCTCACGGGCTTTATTCTCAGAGCTACTCCTAAAAGGAACTGGCTAGTATAGAGTTCATGTTAACTGTGAGTGGGATTTCTTGGGAGTAGAGGGCAACCAACCTAATGATGAATAATGTAAACCTTCCTCTTTGTAGCACAATGCTAGCCTGAGTTTTTAAAGCCAAGAGAAGTATACTGTTTGAGCTTTTATTTATTCTATTTAGGGAGAAAAAGAGAGGTGCTAGGGTTTTATTTACCCTATGGATAAGCACCAGATTCCTAAAGATAAATGATCACCTCTCAGTTCTAGAGATTGCCAGGGCGCAAAATTTCCCTACTCTCGAATGGTCCCCATCTCCTGCTCAGATAACCTTCCATTTGGTCATTTTTGTTTGTCCTTTGCCACAAGGGACTATCACAGATGAATGTTCAGGCTGAAAAGGTCAACTTCTTACCAGTGTTCAGGAAAAAAAAATGCTGCAATAAATAAATTATTTAAGAAGCAGCTGCTGTTCTCCCTGCCAATTTGACAGTTCAAGCTCTGAGATGAATTTTGCAGTGTCCGCTGCAGGTGTAAAACGTATGAAAATAAAGTCCTGAGTTAACGTAACAGTTTTCCACTGGGATTAGAGAAAGAAATGTTCCTTACACTGATAGTAAGGGAGAATGATACATGTAGGAACTGGGGGTAAATATCCTTAGAATTGCCTCATATTATACTTGACTGAGGTCATGATATTCCTCTTAACACTCCCTGCAAAAGAACTGGAATATTTGAATTTTAAAAATTACATTTATTAAAACTTGAAAAAAAATTCAAGTTATACTGAGTTATCTCATTTCGGTTAATTCTAGTTCTAGATCCCTGAATAGTTATAGCTTGATCTGCTTTCTGTGACTGCTCTTCTCTTTATCTGCCTCCTGCCTCTGGATTAACATAATACCTTCAAATTCAGGAATGAAGGACCAGATAGCATCCTATTTCCTTTAGCTAGTAAAAGAGAAATTTCACAAAAATCCCGTTTGATTGATTTTCCACCTATGCTGGTTATCCTTATACATGAGAGTCATCAGTTATTCCAGGTTTATCTGATTATCCATTCAACAAATATTTTCTAAGCATTTAGTATATCAGAGCACCACACTTGGTCAAGTTAGGTTTAGTTACATAAATTTTAAAAAAAAGACATAATCCTTTTCCTTATGGAGTGGGAAGGAAGGTGGTCAGACGTTAAGCAAACACAGATGTACAACTGCTAAGTGAGGTAAGTTACTAAGACAGTAATGTACTATAATTTCCATTCCGAGTGGCTCCTGCTGATTTCTTAACCTGACTGAGACACTCGCTGGCTTCCCACCCTTTCCCTCCTCCTCAGCCTCCTTGAGTGGTGACAGCGATCCAGGTGAGCTTACCATGCCACTGAAGGAGTGCCGCAGGAGAATTGCATGGCCATACAGCAGGGTCCTGTGGCCACCCCCTTGTGCTGCCTGTGGGGAAAGAGGGCAAGAAGTGTCAGCACAGGCCAGGCGTGGCTACTCTGAGGGCAAAGCATTCTTGGAGGACACACTACAGAGGAAAGACCCATGGCGAAGCTCCCAAGGAATTCATTCTAGAAGCGAGTGGCCAGCCTACAGGCGGGGGGGTGCGACTGGTTGACCGCAGCCATGCAACATCCTTGGGAGAGGGCGAGTGGGGCCAAACCTCTTCTCCAGAATGGCCCCTGCCCGGGATCAGCAGAAACCCAGAGCTGTTCTATCAGAAAAGCACGTGGATGAGATAGGTACTGCTTACCTTCCTTTGAAACTTCTCAGAAGCGTTCAGTGAGAGAGAGAAACAAATGTGATGTAACTACAGCCTAGTGACAGAAAGGCAGCGTACGGGGTGGGAGGGACAAGGCATATCATATACTCAGTCTGTGCCTTGTGGACTTTTTAAGGCACCTGTGCCTCCTACTCGCTCACTTAAACGGGTCTAATTTACCCTCATTTCACCAGTGAGTGATGGCTCCGATATCCGGGTCTTTAAAAGGGTAACCAGTGATGGGGAATAGATATCTCCTCTATTTAAGGGGCCATTTAGGTGCCCTCTCTCTGCCCCACCAGGCAGCACCACTCTGGCTGTCCACTCAGTGGCAGTCTGAGCAATGGGACAGACTCAAGAAGAAGAGACAGCCCCACATAAAGCCACGGTGTCTGCCTCTTGCTTTTCCTTTTATTTGATTTGCACAACCATGATCTGAATAGTATTGACATGATAGGAGACAAAACCATTATGTATTCCAGTGACAGGTGACCAGGTAACACGGAAAACTGAAATCTATAGAAGATTCTAGATTTTTTTCCCCATCATTTTCAACCTTTTACCCAAGTCTCTCCCTGTCATGTGAACTTACCCTCAGAGGCAGTCACACTTTTTTGATCACACACTCCTTTTAGGAAAAAATATGTGAATGTAGGCTCCCATCCCCAAATATACATAAAAAGAAAGTTCAAAGCCTGAGATTAAAAATTAATATGGAGAGAGTAACATGGAAACCTACAATACCATATATAAAATAGATAGCCAATGGGAATTTGCTGTATGATTCAGGGAACTTAAACAGAGGCTCTGTGATAATCTAGAAGGGTGGCATGGAAAGGGAGATGGAAGGGAGGTTTGGGAGGGAGGGGACATGGGTGTACCTATGGCTGATTCTTGTTGATGATTGAAAGAAAATCACAAAATTCTGTAAAGCAATTATCCTTCCATTAAAAAACTAAAGTGGCAAAAAAAGAAAAAAAAAACTGTTGGCCAGCCAAGGTAGAATAAAAAAAGTAATCATACAGAGAAATTCTAATGTTTTCTTTCCATAAGCCAAGGGCACCCCTTATGCATGGTATTTTAGCCAGCGCTTCAGAGCAGCAGCCCAAGGGCTGGTTTCAGGGTGCTCCTCTCCTGTGTTGACCCTCCTTCAGGGCCACAGACAATAAGGGGGAAAGAAGGCAGAGTACTTTTATTTCAACTCTATTCAGATTAAATTTGGATTAACAGAATCACCCTGTCAAAGACATGATTTTTCATGTCATATCATGAGCCTACAGAAAAGGAAAAAAATAAATGTGGTATCTTGTTAAAAAGAAGCCAGCAACTATATATAAATGTGGCTGTGCTTTTTCCATAGCTGTAGAGATATTTAAATGCTCTCTAGACTTTAATACTATGAAAAGATTAAATGTTCTTTGCAATGTTTTAGGATTTCTTGAAACCATCTGAACTAACTTTAGTTGCTGTATTTACAAATGTGTCAACAGCTTACTTTAGAATTAGTCGTACTAAAAGAGTTTTCATATCTCGTCAGTCTCACTGGTATTCTTCCTGTATAGTTGTACTACTGCAAGTGAATTGATAGCCTGTGATGGTTTATGGTGTGGGTTTATGCTCTCAGATTAGTCTTGTGTCTCAAACTGAACTATACTTCCTATTGTTTATCATGGGTTACACTTTCCTCCAATTCGAGGACTCGTTAAGTAAAGAATCAGGAGTTGCTGGCCCCCCAGAGTGGCACTAAGGGGCTTGTGCTCCCCTTCTCTGCCAATGCTGGCAACATTCTTGGCCCTCATGTCCTCTATTTTGATGCAAACGAAAAGCAGAGTGACTTAACTACCCCACTGGGCTTGTATGGGACATCACAAGCCACCTCCTCCCTCTGCTAAGGCAGTGGGTCTTAGGTGCCTGAGAATATCAGCTTGTTAATACACAGACTGCTGGACTCCACTCCACAGCGTCTGCTTTATTAGGCCTGGGGTGAGCCTGAGAACATGCGTTTCTAAAGGGTTCTGGGGAAAATGGCATTGACTGATGCTGCTGGTCCAGAAGCCACATTTTGAGGACCACTGCTTTAAGGAATGATCAAGTTTCAGTGGTAGTACAGCAAAGGAGCTTTTTCTGCAGAAGCTCTGGTAATCATCATTCCAGAGAACACTATCCTTGGCACAAACCACACTTTAGAAACATTGGGTGCTTTACAACCATCATAGCTTATTCTCCTAACTTTTCAAGGTAGGGGTGATTTCATACTCTCGGAATGTGAAGAATTTGAAACTCAGAGGTAAGGCTCTTGCCTTACCTAGATGTCACACACCTTGATGTGGTGGTGGGGGGAACTGAACTCAGAGTTAAGTCTAAAACCTGACTCATTTCACCCAATTTTTTAAATAATATATTCATTTGCCTACAGTGTACAAAATCAGGGAACACAGCACCAGGAAGAATAGAAAGATACTGTCTCAGCTCCTCAGCTTCATGAAGGAGAACAGACACAACTGTGTCAATTAAATGAGCTCTGATCATATGGCAGGCACAGAACTATAGTAAGCGAGTCACCTCATTTTACTTCTTAATTAGCGTTGCAAAGTGACAATGGAATTACCTCCATTTTACAGAAGCGCAAACCGAGGCTTTGAGAAGTAAAGTAACTTGCTCAGTCATATAGGTTCCAAGGGCAGAGCTGGGATTTAATAAAGGGGAGGATTTAACCATGTGCTCTATTACAATATTTTCTTGTCTGTATTCTGGCAGGAGACAAGGCTTGTGCATAAAAACCCATGTTACAGAGAGACATCCCTGTTAAAAGAGGGGAAGCCAAACATCATTGGGATAGGAATAGACCAGGAAGGTGATGAGGGTGTTAAGGAGCTGCTTTATCAAAAACGTAGGCCATAATATTCTGGTAGGATCCTTGACATCTAACAATGTAACAAACAAACAAAAAAAATAAGGACCCCATACAGGCAAAGGGTTGGAGGTTGAGACTATGAAGTTCATGGGGGGACTGGTAGACAATTCACTGGTTAGGGTTGGAAGAAAGGGAATAGCTGGCAATGACTTGGGGCTGTTAGACTATGGAGAGCCACATCTGATGGTTCAACAGCTCATGGGACACTGGGGGAGACTTTGGAATGGAGAACAATAAAAACTGTACCTTAGGAAGGTAACCCTGACTGCAAAATGGTAAAAGAACTGGAGGCATCAAACCCTAAGGACAGAAAAGATGACTCTCTTGTTCAGTTTCCAAGCCAACCTAAAGAGAGGATATAGGCTGTAAAATCTTAGAATCATCCCTTACTTCTCCCTTTCTCTCACATGCCACAGTCCATCCAAAGCACATTTGGTGCCGCTTTCAAAATATATTCTCCATCCACCTACTACCCAGCGCCCCTGTGCTTTCAGTCTGCTCCCTCCTACTGCTCCGTCTCACCCCGGCTATAACGATGGCCTCTTAACTGCGTTCCCCGCTGCACCCTCTCTGGTTACAGTCTGAGCTAACACAGCAGTCACAGCTGCCTTTTTAAGACTGTCAATCACCTCACATTACTTTCTTACTCAACCCTCCCCTCATGATTTCCTTTCACACTGTGGCTTCTAAGGCTGCGCATCAGGAACTGTCAAAATATTCTCTATAAAAGATGAGACAGTAAGTAACTGGAGCGTTGCAGGACACATGTAATATAGTCTTCTTTTTGAAACAACTTTTTCATGAATTAAAAGCTCTTCTTACCTAGAGGGCTGTATATAAACAAGCATAGGCTAGACCTGACCTGCTGTTGTGATCCCTGCCCTACTTGATGTGGTCCCCTCCACCTATCTGACCTCGTCACCTGCCAGGAGGAGGGTCTCCACCACCCACTCTGCTCCAGCCACATGGCCCTTACTCTATTCTTCAGACTCGCAAATGCCTCCTGCAGGGCCTTTGCACATGCACTTCCCTCTGTCTGAAATGCTCTTCCTTCAACATTCTCAGGGCTCATTCCCATTCTGATCCATCTCTGTGCTCAGATATCTCATTAGTGAAGCCTTCTCTGTTCATCCTTCCTAAAAGACAATCCCCCTTACTGGATAACATTTTTTTTTAAAATTATTTCTCATGGCATTTATTAGCTTATATATTATTTTTGATATGTATCTCTCTTCCCTCTCTCCCCCGAGGACATAAGCTCCATGAGTCTTTGGTATGTTCTCTGTCACATCTATATGACTTATAAGTGCCTGGCAAACAAGCACTTAATGTCATTTTCATATTCATATTTCCTGAATGAATGAATAATAACTGGATGAAGTGGTCCTTTTGCCTCCTTTACACAGATGGGAAAAGAGAAACTCTCTTATGGTCAGCTTGTGAGCAATGAATTTGGATTTGAACTTGAGTCTAACTACAAATTCTACCAACTCTTTACATTATTTGACACTAATTCTGGATAACATCCCAGGAAAGCAATGATGTGTCACATAGACTTCTTGGGTCTGTTCATAAGGGGGATCCAGACCTCAAGTTAGTGAGACTTTATTGGGATGGCAGTTCTGTCTAGGCTCGGAGTGACCTTGGCTGTCATCATTGGCAGAATGAGAATAAGTGGTACCATCTCATTTGACTGGAGTGGAGCAAGGGGAGAAGCCAGCAAAAGTGCCCTGATGCCATGTCCTACGGTAAAATGTTCCATTAGATCATTAATTCAATCATCTCATCTGTAATTGCAAAAGTGATTCTGTCACTGACATTTCTTTTGGTGGTTCCCAGAGGACACTGTCACCCAGTAAGATAAATCTGATATGGCAATAAAGGGGAGGGTAACTCTGTTTCTCTCCAGCCATACATGTTTCAAGACTATCAGATCTCTAAACCACCTTCTTTTATAATCTGGAACCCCAGACTCCACTTTAGGGGGTCCTAGGATTTGGAGAGACTCCTTGATCCAACATAAGCTGTGAAAGCTTTGGGGCATACTTCCTGGAGGGCTGGCAAGGCATGACATTACTTCCTGGGTAGGGATGTATGTACTTCCACCTTCCTTCCTCCCCCTACCCACCCCCATTCTTTTAGGCCATCAAAGAAAGAAAGAGGCCTTGCTAGAAGGTCACAGAGCAACATTTCCTGAACACATGGGGGCCTTTTACATCACCCAGGAGGTTTCCTCTGACACAGGTGACAACTAAGTAACCATGATGCCATAAAAGTGAAAAAAAAAAAAAAAACCAAAACCCAAAAAACTAGTAACCACCTAGCAGCAGAAGCAAAAGGAACCTAATATGTTCAGTTAGAAAACACAGCAAAAGTTTATATTCACCATTGGTACAAGACATTAAAATTTTAAGGAATTTACCTAAATGTTTAGTTAAACACTCAAAATGAAGCCACAAACTTTTGCTCTATAAAATAAAAACTGATTTGGTGAAATGCAAAGGTGTACTTCGTTGCTATTGCTGCTGCCAAATTGCTTCAGTCATGTCTGACTCTGTGCAACCCCATAGACAGCAGCCCACCAGGCTACCCTGTCCCTGGGATTCTCCAGGCAAGAACACTGGAGTGGGTTGCCATTTCCTTCTCCAATGCATGAAAGTGAAAAGGGAAAGTGAAGTCGCTCAGTCGTGCCCGACTCTTAGCGACCCCATGGACTGCAGCCTACCAGGCTCCTCCATCCATGGGATTTTCCAGGCAAGAGTACTGCAGTGGGGTGCCCATAGAATGAGAATACTAGTGTTTGCTAATGCTCAGTCTCCTAAACTGAACTTACAGATTCAATGTAGTTTTAATGAAAATTCAGGTAGGGTATTTTGGAATTCAACAAAATCACTATAAAATTAATCTGCAAACATAAACAGTAAGAAAGTTTTATTCTAAAAAGGAACCACGTTTTAGGAAATGTCAAGAAGCAAAATTAATTCATTGATTCTGGTAATGGTTCAAAAGAAGAATGTAATACAATACAAATAGTCCATAAACAAATCTGAAATGCTGCACATGATAAAGCAGATTTTTTTAGTACAATGAGGGGAAGACACGATTATTAAGTAAATGTCCCTTTGATATGTGGATAGCAAAACAGAAAAGTGTTCAGTAAGATCCACAGGAAATGTAAAAGATAGATTCTGGGTGGGTAACAGTTAAATAATTCATTTTAAAATTAAATTCTATGACAACTAGCATGTAATAAACAGCCCACATTCTTTTATAGACCTAATGCTTCTCCATGCTCTGAAGCAACAGATAAACTCACAGGAAATAAAAGACAGGATTTTACCAAGATTACTAAACTTCAGAACAATGGAAGTATCAACATTTAATACAGTAGAGAAACTCTTTGTTATCACGTTGACAAAAGGATGAACATCTCATTGAAATGTAGGGGGAAAAGCATCAAATAAAGAAGCGGGCAAAGGATATGAATAAATGATTCATATCAGGCATAAAATTAAAACATATGGCAGAGATTTTCTTCCTTCTAGTAATGAAAGGAAAGACAATTAAAGCAACTTTGATGTATCATGTTTTATCAACTATATTGTCAAAAATGGAGCAAAAGTGTGAATGCCATCAGAGCTATAATTTAGCTGGTGCTACTCCGTACAAGGTGGCACCGAGTACAACTCTTTTGCAAAGCAATCTGGTGATATAAAAAAAGAGGCATAAAGAAATGAAAAACCTTTGCTGTAGTAATCCTACTTCTGGGAGTAATTTTTTAAAAAAGCCAAACAGTATGGGTACTGTTGTGAAAAAAGCATCATCGTGGAACAAGCAAAAAACCTGGAAAGGACCTGAATATCCAGAAGAAAAATATTGTCAAGTAAAACACGGGGCTTCTTCAGGCTGTTCTATCCTGCAGCTATTAAAGAAGACAATTTACAGAGGTGCCTAGAAACACAGAAGATGGTTTTGATAGACCACTGTGGAAAAGGCAGAGCGCAATATGCCTTCCACTATTAGTATATATGTAAGAATGATAAGGAAACCTATAAAAATGAAACAGCCATCTGACTGGGTGCAGAACCACTGGACTTTGCTTTTCCAAATTCTTCTTTAGCACCACTACTAAAAGGTCATTTCAGTAATGAGTGTGTGTGCATGGGGGGCAGCACTGTATTGCATGTATTTTTAAGGAAAAGAGGGCTATGAAAGTGTTCTGTCTTTCTTAAAACTTCAGTTCCTTGAGGTTTGATTAATTTGCCAGGATTCTCTGTAAATGACTTTACCTGCCTGAATGGTGGCTGGCAAAGCATACTTAGCATGCTAGCAATTAGGCACTGATTCCATGGTCTAGCCCTACCCTGATGTTGGATGGAAAGATCAGAAAGGCAGGCTTTATCCCAGACACCTCTGTTCTCCTCTGAGTTCCCTCAGGCTTAGCCCAGACTCCACAGGGGACATTTCTTGCCCAGGGAGTCACTCTTGCTTGGATCTCAAACACACTGGCTCTTCTGATAGCCCTTAGTGGACCCTTCACCTTGGATTCCATCCTTGTTCCTTTTGCTCTTTAGTTGCTAAGTTGTGTCCAACTCTTCGACCCCATGAACTATAGCTCACCACGGACTGTAGGTGCCTCTGTCCACTGGATTTCCCAGGCAAGAATGCTGGAGCGGGTTGCCATTTCTTTCTCCATCCTTGCTCCTAGAGACTTTGGTTTCTACACTATTCTATGCTTCCAACGCTGCCTCAACCAGCCATCAGATTCTAGGACCACCTTCCCCAACTGCTACAAGCCATCATGCCCCTCTGGCTAAATTCCCAAGACTCCACTTAAGCACCCTACTTTTCTAGGAGAGGTTGACAGAACTGCATAATCAGGGACAGATGGGAACTGCCAGCTCAAATGGCACCAAAGGAACTAATGGGGCATTTTCCAAACAGGTCTTAGACTGGAAACTGCTGGTAACAGAGACAGTTTTCCATTTTTAATGACAGTTAGGGAGCCTGGTGGGCTGCTGTCTATGGGGTCGCACAGAGTCGGACATGACTGAAGTGACTTAGCAGCAGCAGCAGCAGCAGCAGCAGCAAAGTAGTATACTGGACTTTAGAAAGAGCCGAGGTCAGAAGGTCAGATTAGTTTGACTTGTGATTTGGAGTCAGAGCCAGGGAATATGCCAAGAGCAATTCTATAAGCACATCCTAGTCATCCTCATTCCCTCACTATATGTGAAATCCTGAAAAACCCAATGCAGGACACTAAATCCTTTTCTTCACCACTTTTTCTGGATCCGATACTCTATTCTTCAGCTAGGTAATTGCCAAGTCCAGCTTTTGGGTCCCTATTTCACGATACAAAGACATTCTAAAAAGTCTAAGGTATCATTCTCTTAATTTGACACCTTGATTTTCCACTTGTAAAAAGATAATTAACCTGGATCTAAAACTCTTAGTCAAAGATTTCTGAGACATTGGCCATTGAGAAAGCAACAGCATCAGGACAGAGTCCCCTAATGAGGTTTCCCCTGTAAGAAACCTTCTAAGCGAGTCTGGGCCAACTCAACCAGGAAAGTGCAGGCCCCTAAGATAAAAACACATGAAAGGAGGCCACATTCTTGGCATCCTTTGTGGGCCTCTAGGGATATTGTTAAAAACTGAAATCATGCAACAGAATTTTGATGAAGTTCAGAAAAGAGGAGGACGTGCAGCATCTCCCTCTTTCCCAAGTTCAGTGATCATGATCATCTCCCCAGTTGCCTTAATGACAAGACAGGCCCACGGTTCACAGGCTGCAGGCACAACAAGATTCCAAAGAGAAAAGGCTGAAACTGGTTTGCAGAGGGCCTATGGCAGCCTTTGCTCTGTCTGTGGCCGTGTTCTCCCTGCAAGGTCAGCAGGGGGACTGTGACTCCAAGGAGCCCCACCTCGCACCCCCTCAGGGCTGCCTCCTCTCCACCACTGCATATCCCAGAGCCCAAGGAAAGGATGCTCCAAAAGCTGTGCACAAAGACAGGTCAGCATCATTAATTTCTTTCACTTCTTAAATAGAGAAAACACAAGCAAAACCTCAATAATCCATCCCCCGACTGAGCACTGAATGCCAAATATACCATAGTTTGTACCAAAAATGCCAAATGATATTTTACAATTCACTGAATTCAGCCAACCTTCCCTCATGGATGCACCTGGAATTATTCTTCCTCAGTGAGGAGGATTTTGACACTCATTTTTGTTCAAGTCATTAATTTCATTGCCACATGGGAACAGTTCAGGACAAAAGGATGAAAGGCCGGAACCTGATGTGCGGAAGTGTAAGTTCTGGGTCTTAAGCATCATCAGTAACAAGAAGCTGCACAGCAAGAAGATGTTTTCTTTCAGGCAAGTGCTTACAGGGCTTCTCTTTTGCACAGATCTGGCTGAAGGGGTAAGGAAAATCTGAGAGATGGCTCAGATAACTTAGGGATCGCAGAGGAGCTGCTGTGATGACCCCGAGTTCACAATTTCCTGTGAGTACTTCAAGTCATGAGAAGGAAGAACCTGTGGATGGTGCAGATGTGGGCCCTGTACTCATGACTAAAGGCAACTGAGGAATCTTCTGCCTTTCAAGTCGTTAAAAATAAGGGTCCTGGCTCTTTGAGACTGGTGGACACATGCAATCGTGTTCTCGCCTCTCTTTCCCGACCCATGACATGTGAGGAAATAATTAAATGACTTCTGGAGATTCCCACTTGGGCTGTGATTTTACAAATGCTGATTGTGAAACAGGAGGATAAGCATTCTTCATTGAGGGGGAATAAAGGTGGACATGGGATTGCCTCCAAATTGAGCATGGGGTCATTCTAGATGAATCGGTGCTTTTCTTAGAAGGTAGACACGTGACAGCCAGGGTGGCAGCTTGAACTTATTTTCTATTATGGTATCTTATAAAGAAGCAAATTGACAGGAGATATTTGTCAGGGTATTAATGACATTTAGGCTGATGACAAGGATAGCTTGAAAGAGGTGAAGCAATTATTTTCTTCTCTGAATTAATTTTCCCCCTTTCTCCTATAGCTCACTAACAGATTTGTAAGAACCTGACATTGCCAAGTCCATTCTTTACATGAAAGGCCCCTGTCAGCCAGATCTGTTTTCCAGTCACTGCTCTAGTTTTTATATGAACCACACATCCTCATCATCCATCAGGCCTCTGATGAAATTATAGACCAGCGGCACCAAAAACTGTGCTCAACCATTTCCTTTCACCCAAGCTAATGAATAACAAATATTTCCAACAAAAATCTAAAAGGTCAGATTACCTTGACATGAAAAATCAAATACTATCTTTAATCTACTATGTCTCTAGGGGAAAGAAAAATCACCATTCACCCTGGGAATTAACAAAATAGGGGTCAGTTTTTATTACAAAACCACTATTGAGTCCTACTGTGTGCAAATACCTCTATTCATATGAGCTATGAGGAAGAAAATGAACTTTAGTATATTCTGTTATTTGGTCCTCCTTCTCCCCTGCACTCTTTAACCTATTTCTCTCTCTCTCTCTTTTATCAACACCACTTCTTTTTCCTTTATCCCTCCAACTCCCTTGCACTATTCCCAATTATGTTCTTGCTGCATAGAGATAAATGTATCCTGCTCTCTCTGCTGCTGCTGCTGCTGCTAAGTCGCTGCGACCCCACAGACGGCAGCCCACCAGGCTCCCCTGTCCCTGGGATTCTCCAGGCAAGAACACTGGAGTGGGTTGCCATTTCCTTCTCCAATGCATGAAAGTGAAAAGTGAAAGTGAAGTTGCTCAGTGGTATCCAACTCTTAGTGACCCCATGGACTGCAGCCCACCAGGCTCCTCCATCCATGGGATTTTCCAGGCAAGAGTACTGGAATGGGGTGCCATTGCCTTCTCCATCCTGTTCTTTCTACATCCACAAAATAAGCCTAGGGCCAACTTTACACTTCCAAGAAAAACAACACACAAAAGCCTGATCTTTCCTTGAAGGATATGAAGTGGCCTTAGGTAGAGGAGCTGATTCTCAGAGTTCTGTGTGTATGTTCGAGCCAGTGGATGGATAGAACAGGTGCTCCTAGTACTTCCTATGTGTCTGTGGACCACACACTGTTCAGAGGCAATGGGTCTTCAGAACCTCTCATGGGTTGATCATACAGAATTGCACCTCAATCCCAGATATCCATCAGAATCATTAGTAGGGCTTTCAAAATGAAAATAAAGAAAAAAAAAAAACACCCCAAAGGCAGGGCTATTTTCCTAAGACTCTTATTTGATAGATCTTTGATGAGTCCTAGGAATCCTAGATAATTCTAAGACATAGCCAGGCTTAAGAGCCACCACCTTCTGAGACCTTCCCAGCCACAGTGGGCCCTTCATATAAGTACTCTATATGATGCTTACAGTCAGCAAGTACCTCTCTGTTCTCAGAAGCCTCATTCTGGACCAGCAGCTGATTTTTCTTTTAGCATTTCTCCAGAATCCTACCAAAGCAAAGAACAAACATGGCTGCTGCCCGTGGTCCCTGAAAGCTCGAGGACTCATGTTCAGCTAAAACTCTCAGTCTCTTAGCTCTGCTGCCATGTTTGTGACAGGTGGAAAGACACAGATAACTGCTGCAAAACCTGTGTGGAGAGGGCTCTAGACAATTTAGACTTGGTTTAAAAAGAGTCCAGGCCCATGACTTCTAGGTCTCTACACCCATCGTCATGGATCTAAGACCAGCTAGACCCTTCCTGAGCTGTGTTACCTGCAATCTGGCCTTCCCTCTCCCACCAGTCTGGATTTTATAAGGCCTGGGAAGAGATGAAGTTAAGGGCAAAAAAACAGAACAGATGAGGGGGAGCGACTTTTACTTTTCTTCTCTCACTACTTGGTCACCCCATCCCTACTCAGTCACTTCCAATCTTCTATTCTCACTCTGGTTTCTGTGTTCCTGGCCCTTCTGCATTCTCACTGATAACACTCCACTTTCCTCCATACATCTATAATGTCTCTTAGAGTTGTTCTGAAACATCTAACACTTGGGCAGTGTGATTCACATGGCTGCTTTCAAAAGCCTAGCTTAATTCTAAGTGTTCTTGCTACCAACTAATTCTTCTGTCAAAAAGAAAAATAAAAAAATTTTTTGAGGGAAAAAGTCTCTTCTTCTGGCCTGTGAATAGAAGCCAGGCCCTGGATAGAGGAAGCACTACCTGAACTATTTTCTCCCCTTTGTACAGAGAGTAAATTCATCACATGGACATTGATAGGATAACCGATTGGGACTGACAGTAAAACCAACTAGAGCCGCAAGAAACCACAGCAAAGCTTTCCAGGCAAGAGGAGAAAGGCACATTAAAATTAGTACCTTCTACCTGTGAGAAGTGGAAAAGACTAGAGATGTCGTCAAGAAAATAAGAGATACCAAGGGAACATTTCATGCAAAGATGGGCTCTATAAAGGACAGAAATGGTATGGACCTGACAGAAGCAGAAGAGATTAGAGGTGGCAAGAATACACAGAAAAGTGTATGAAAAAAATCTTCATGACCCAGATAATCACGATGGTGTGATCACCCACCTAGAGCCAGAAGTCCTGGAATGTGAAGTCAAGTGGGCCTTAGAAAGCATTACTTCGAACAAAGCTAGTGGAGGTGAAGGAATCCCAGTTGAGCTATTTCAAATCCTGAAAGACGATGCTGTGAAAGTGCTGCACTCAATATGCCAGCAAATTTGGGAAACTCAGCAGTGGCCACAAGACTGGAAAAGGTCAGTTTTCACTCCAATCCCAAAGAAAGGCAATGCCAAAGAATGCTCAAACTACCACACAATTGCACTCATCTCACACGCTAGTAAAGTAATGCTCAAAATTCTCCAAGTCAGGCTTCAGCAATATGTGAACCGTGAACTTCCAGATGTTCAAGCTGGTTTTAGGAAAGGCAGAGGAACCAGAGATCAAATTGCCAACATCCACTGGATCATCAAAAAAGCAAGAGAGTTCCAGGAAAAAATCTATTTCTGCTTTATTGACTATGCCAAAGCCTTTGACTGGGTGGATCACAATCAACTGTGGAAAATTCTGAAAGAGATGGGAATACCAAACCACATGACCTGCCTCTTGAGAAACCTGTATGCAGGTCAGGAAGCAACTGGACATTGAACAACAGACTGGTTCCAAAGAGGAAAAGGAGTACATCAAGGCTGTATATTGTCACCCTGCTTATTTAACTTATATTTAAAGTACATCATGAGAAACACTGGGCTGGAGGAACCACAGGCTGGAATCAAGATTGCCAGGAGAAATACCAATAACCTCAGATACGCAGACGACACCACCCTTATGGCAGAAAGTGAAGAAGAACTAAAGAGCCTCATGATGAAAGTGAAAGAAGAGAGTGAAAAAGTTGGCTTAAAGCTCAACATTCAGAAAACGAAGATCATGGCATCTGATCCCATCACTTCATGGCAAACAGATGAGGAAACAGTGGAAACAGTGGCTGACTTTATTTGTCTGGGCTCCAAAATCACTACAGATGGTGACTGCAGCCATGAAATTAAAAGACGCTTACTCCTTGGAAGGATAGTTATGACCAACCAAAGACTGAAGGCAGGAGGAGAAGGGGATGACAGAGGATGAGATGGTTGGATGGCATCACTCAATGGACTCAATGGACATGAGTTTTGGTAGGCTCTGGGAACTGGTGATGGACAGGGAGGTCTGGCGTGCTGCAGTTTGTGGGGTTGCAGAGTCAAGACATGACTGAGCGACTGAACTGAACTGAACTGAACCTGTGAGAAGAGGAGGAGGAAGACAGTGAATGGCTCAGAAATGTCAAGCATGGTTTACAATTTGAAACAACTTATACCAAAATAGGCAAAACTAAATCACACTTGTGCTAATATCTGACTCCTTTAATGGTTGGAGAAACATCAATCAATCATTTCCCAGTGGGAGTGTGATGTGATGATTTGGTACAGAAAAGAACACTGCAAACAATGATTTAGCTGAAAAAGAAATAAAATGATCCCATTTATGATAACATCAAACAACAACATCCTTAGGAAAAAATGTAGCCAAGGCAGTAAAAAAATTTTACACTGAAAAAATACAAGACCAATAATGCAAGAAAGTGAAAAAGACACAGATAAATAGAAAGATGTCCTGTGTTCATGGATTAGATGATAAAATATGTATACTACTCAAGGTCATCCATGGACTCAGTGCATTCCTAACCAAGACTGCAATAGCATTTTTCATAGAAATAGAAAAAAATAATATTGAAATTTGTATGAAACTAAACTATATTACAACTTTTATCAAAACAGTATAGTATTGACAAAAAAACAGACAGACAGACTAATGGAACAGAATTAAGAGCCCAGAAGTAAACTCATGCATATATGACCAACCAATACATGACAAGAGAGCCAAGAATACTCAGTGGAGAAAATACAGCCTCTTCAGTACAGTGCTGGGAAAACTGGATATTCACATGCAAAAGAATGATCTTACACCATTCAAAAATTAACTCAAAATGGATTAAAAACTTGAATGTATGACCTGAAACCACAAAAGCCCTGGACGGAAACCTAGAGAAAAGCCTCCTGCCACAAGTCTTGGCAATGTTTTGATTTGTTTTTGGATATGAAACCCAAAGCAAATGCAACAAAATTAAAAAATAAACAAGTGGGACTATATCAAACATAAAAATGTCTTCACAGCAAAGCAAATAATCAACAAAATGGAAATGGAGGAAAATTTGAAATTAAGAATCAGATAAGAGGTTACTCTCCAAAACGTATAAAACACTCAGACAACTCAATAGCAAGAGGGAAAAAAAAAAAAAAAAAAACAACCTCCAAAACTCCAAATACTTCATTAAGAAATGGGCAAAGGACTTGAAGTGACATTTTTTCCCCCAAAAAGACATACAAATGGCCAAGTACATGAAGAGGTACAAGCACTTCTTCATTAGGGAAATGTTATGATATCACTTTATGCTGTTAGAATGGCTATTATCAAAAAGACAAGAGATAATAAATGCTAGCAAAGACACAGAGAAAAGAGAACCCTTGTGTACAGTTGATGGAAATGTAAAGAAGTGCAGCTCCTGTGGAAAACAGTATTTTAAATAAAAAAAAAATTAAAATAGAACTAACATATGATTCAGCAGTCCACTTCTGAGTATTTATCTGAAGGAAATGAAAAGGCTATGTCAAAGAGATATCCACACTCTCCATGTCCAGTGCAGCAATTTACAGTTTCCAAGACATGGAGACAACCTAAGTCCATCAACAGAAGTGAATGGATAAAGAAAACGTGGTGGAATGGACTACCGCTCAGCCATAAACGAAGGAAATCCTGCCATTTGCAACAACCTGGATGGACCTTGAGGGCATTATGCTAAATGAAATAAGACAAATACTGTATAATCTCACTTACATTTGGAATCTAAAACTCAAACTCATAGCAAATGATATCAGATTTGTGGTTACCAAGACAAGGGATTGAGAGTGGTGGAATTGGGTGAAGTTGGTTAAAAGGTATAAACTTCTGGTTTTAGGATAAATAAGCATTGGGGATACAGTGTATAACATGATGACTATAGGTAACGCTACTGTATGGTATGTTTGACAGTTGCTGAGAGAGTAAATCCTAAAAGTTCTTGTCACAAGGAAAAAAATTATAATAATGTGGATAAGAGGTGATGGATATCAACAAAACTTACTATGGTAATTGTTTTCCAATACGAGTATGCCAAGTTGTCTCAGTGAATACCAGTGTTGTATATCAATTCTATCCCAATTAAGCAACAACAGCAACAAAAAGAATACTGCAGTGGATTTCTCCTCTTTACACTGGGAGGGATCACTGCTTGTCTATGAAAGATCCTCAGAAACCTGAAGAAGTAACTCTGTTATCTACAGAGTCTGCAGTGAGAGGGAAACTCAGAGGAACAGAGAGTCTCGATTGAAAGCAGTTAAGAAATTCGTGGTAATTTATCACTGTCTAATAATCAATATGCTTCTATATATACCTGTTTATGCACTTTCAAGATCTTCCTTAATACACTAGAAAATTGTGCCATGAAACCAGAGGAGGGAAAGGATATACCAAAAGGATCCCCTAAGTGCTTTTTAAATAAACGGAGAAAGGACAGCCCAATACAGTGTCACAGGAAACCTGTCACCTCAAAGAGCAAAAATAATTTCACAAGTGCTCATGTTTTAATAAGGCAGAAAAATTAAGTAAGGCTGAAATTACACTAGAGTTATCATTGTGAACTTTAAATTCATGTTCTTCATAAAAATGAAGTCTTGATCACCATGTGCTATAAGTAATATTTCCTTTCAGTATCATACGAATGCTTCCTTCCTACCAGTCATGATGCGGTCAATCTAACACACAGCTCTCACCACAGAATCTAATCTCTAATATTATTCACTATGAATTTAAAGAGTCATGCAATTTCATGTCTGTGATCAAAAAGAAAAAAATTTAAGATGGGCCTGGGCTACCGTACACCTGCAAGGAAACAAGGCTGCTGTCAAAGACCTCAGCGGGAGCTAAAAGGGCTCATGAGCACCGCCTTGGGCCACACAGACGGGGTCTGGGCATCACAGAGAACGTGAAGGCTGCATCTTGGGACATGCCAGGTACCTGAAGAGAGGTGTGAGTCTAAGATGATACTAAAGCAGGAATGCGATGACACAGTATATGAAAGTGTCACCATAACATACACATGAGCTCCTACCAGCCTTACAGCAGGGATTCTAAGCTCAAATTATGATAGCCCTATATCGATGTTATTTTTCATTCACTAGATTATTAAACAAAAGTAGAAAGTAGAAAGTCTGTTTAGAAAGTGGGAGAACACTGGAGTTGTGTGTTTGGTTCTTGCACTGATTATAATAACATGGTGACCCAAGTTGTCCCTTATTGGTGAACTACCACAGGGATCACTTTTCAAAAAAAAAAAATCTGTTATGAAGAATTTTAGGTGCTCTATCTGGGACAGAATGGTGCACAAGGCCTCATGAACCACAAACAGGACCTTCTGGAGTCAGGAGGTCCCAGCTTCAAGGAGGTTGGGGACCATGTGTAGGAGGTAGAGTCTGAGCCTTCCCTGGTCTTGAGGACCCTGGGACTTGAAGGAAAAAACTGGCTTCAACCTGAGACTCCTGTCCTAGATCAAGTGAGTATATTTAAAATAGATCTTACAGATTTGGATGTCTTTTGTTTTGGAGGAATACACATAGGTATATACGCTAAAAACAAGATCATCTGGGGATGGCTGTTTACCTTTGTTTTGTGCTAGACCTGAGTATCAGCTAAAGTAGCCCTTACTGGATGAAACAAGAGTGAATGTCTAGTGTGGAAATCTCTTAATTCATTTGGGATGTTTCACAATAAACGACAATCAGGATATCACCTTTTAGAGGAGAGATTTAAGCAAGTTTTCACCATAATTTAATGCAAGAAACTAAATGGAGCCTTTTTTCTTCTATTGAACTATAGTTTAGTAGCAGAGTATTACAGTGGATAAATAAATGAAATAAAAAGGACGACACAAATAGATTCCTTTTATATAGGAGGATACGTTTGGAAAGACAAGTGTAAATTTGAAGGAATGTTGTGAATGTTGATTGATATTTTATTATTCACAAGAAAGAAAAATCTCAAGGTTCATTAACAGGATTAAAATGAAGTGAATGCATTTTTGAAAAAAGTATACAAGTCAGTGAGTCCTTATGGACAGGCAGAAAAATGGGGGAAAAGGACTGGCAGAACCCAGGAGCATTTTATATTCCTGCAAGCACACACACACACACACAAAACTAAGTGAAACAAGAAATCAGTTGCCAATTGACCTGTTAGCTCTGGGATTCAGCAAGTGAGCTTATTCCTGGTTGCCCTGGGAACAGCTCAATCTAATAAAATCTAATAAAAAATTACCAGCTAAGTCAATAGCATTAGAGGTGAAGCAACTATGGCCTGGGTAGCTCCATTTGTAGGAGAGACACAGTTAAAATTTTAAGAGGGATTTGTGCTCTAGGAAAAGACTGAGGTTTTGAGACAAGGAATTGGAACTTTCCTTATGATTAGAACATTGATGTTTTAAAAAATGAAATATAGTTGATTTACAATGTTGTGGTTGGTTTCAGGTGTATTGCAAAGTGATTTGGTTTTGTGTGTGTGTGTGTGTGTGTGTGTATGTGTGTGTATCCATTCTTTTTCAGATTCTTTCCCCTTAAGTTATTATTAACACAAAATATTGAGTAGTGTTCCCTAGTGCTGTATAGTAGATCCTTGTTCTTTGTCTATTTCATATATAGTAGTGTGTATCTGTTAATCCAAAACTCCTAACTTCTCTTTCCTCCCCCTCCCCTTTCTGGTAACCGTAAGTTTGTTTTCTATGTCTGTAAGAGACTGCATCCTTGAGAGGGCCTGGGAGTACCACAGTCCTATTGTTTCTTCCACCGACACTGACTGAAATGAGTGTAGCCAATAAATCATGGATTTGTGTATCCCTGTTGCCCTACACACTGAAGTGGCTGCCCAGAGGGAACAATGAACTGGAAACAGCAGTTGCTCATTCTTCTGGTGATGCAGGCCAATCACTTTGGGTCAGAGAATTGTGACTCCTGCTGCTCAGACCACCCCCTGGCCCTTAGCATCACCTAGGGCTGAGGCCTGCTTGGGTACGATGCAGGAGTAGAATAAGGAGTTGAATTCACCACAAAATTTACAACCCTGAGGGGAGGAAGAGGTTTGAAAATGCTAGCATCTTGTTAAATACACACCCTCCATTTTTCCCATTATTGAAAATGGATGAAATTGGTATAGAAACATGTTACTGGACCCTGTTAAAGGCTGAGAGAAAGAATGGTGAATTTGAGATACTGTAATACATGAGGTTATTTTTTTCCAAAATTTGTGTAAATCCTAAATTGGATCAGGGTTTCCCAAGAGTCCCTTTAGCAAGCTGACATGGAAATATCCCCACAAGGGTAGGGTATAAGGTAAAGTTGCTGGGGTTGTAACATGGAGAAACAGTCCTACAAATTATTGGAGCAAAAGGCCTGGTCCTCTCGCCCCTGGAGCTGTGTCCTGAACTGAATGAACACGAGGTGAGCTGCGTTAACCTACAGAATCAGCACCACGGATAGCTCCACCTGCTTGCCTGACTAAAGGTGCCTCAAGAATGATAATTCAGTCACCTGTATCCACTAATAAGATAAAATCTAGAGATTTTTGTACTCCAGCTGTAATTTTGAAAACTTCTGATACCAAGTCATAAGCTTCAGAAAAGGGACAACTATTTAAAGATAAACACATAGTTTAAAGAAAAAAAAGCCATGCATTCATCTTACCTTTCTAATATTTCACCAGAGACATGAAAACAGGCATTTTTTGGTAGTGATCAAGCCATAAGTTTTCATCACTGCCCAGCCCCACCCAGAGAGCAGGACTCAGGGGGCTCAGGAAGAGGAAACACTTCCTCAAGCAAATTCCCAAAGGCTCTTCTTCGCAGAAGCCTGCATAGGGCTGGCCACATTGACCCAGACACAGTTTTGAACTCATTCTCAGGAGCAACATCCTGGTTATCCTGCCCACTGCCCTCCACCTTATAAAAGCTGATGAACAGCAGAGAAATGCAGGCAGGGAACCCAGCCTCTAGCTCCACATCACTAATGGCAGCAGGTGATTCTTAATAATGTGCTGTCTTCACTTGTCTCTCCATACCAAAAACACAGGCAACTGGTGCCCGGGAACTCAGAGCCCCCTTCCTTCCATCATGGAGCTAAGACCCAGAGTAATCCACTAAGGAAGATGTGAGTGCCTACTACCAACAAGGGCATTGACCCTCTGGGTTTCATCAAAACAGTTTTTGGAAATAAGTCAAAACACATGTCTGGTGTTTGGCTGGAATTACTTAGAATATAAAGTCCACAAGCTGTACATGAAGACAGTCCTGAGAGGTTCACAAGTTCAAGAACTGGTGCAATTTCAACAATAGGACCAAAACGGATCATCCGTGGTTGCCCATCTTATATTTGGCCCAATACATTTTGCATTTTAAAAAAGAAAGCTGTCCCCTATTATCACTACAATTTTCAAAAAGAAAATACACTAGCTTTATTACAATTATGTTATAAAATACTAAGAAGGACATAATCATTATGCTAAATGAAATATGTCAGATAAAGACAAATACTGTATGATATCGCTTATACCTAGAATCTAAAGCACACAACTAACTGGTGAATATAACAAAAAAGAGGCAGACTCACAAAAGCAGAGAACAAACTAGTGGTCACCAGTTGGGTGGGAGGTACAAACCGCTGGGTGTAGGATGTGTGGTACAGTATGGGGAATATAGCCAATGTTTTATATTGTAGCTGTAAATGCAGTATAACAGTTAAAATGGTATAAAAAGTAAAACATTTTTTAAAAATGCCACAATCACAGAAAATAAGAAAGGCAGACCTTTCCATTTATAAACTTTGCTTAAGGAAACAATTCATACATTGTCTTTATTTCCAAGTTTCCCTGATGACTTGCAAATTCTTCCTCATGGATAGACATTTGTCTTGGAAGAGAGTCTAAAGATGCTCAGGAGTCAATAGTGTAGTTCAGAAGCCCCATTTTGCAAAGGGGCAGAACAAGGCCCAGAGAGGAGCAATGCCTGGGCCAGAATGCCCAGCCCCTTCTAGTCCTGCATTTACTCCCTCCCACCAGAGCAGTATCTCCAGACTGAGGAACAAGGCTCAGCCACTCCCTTCTCCCTCTCAGTACCAGCCTAAGTCTCAGCTACCAGAGATGCCAGATAAAAAGATACATCCTTCCTTTAGCTTTCCTCCTGTTCTTCTACAGAGCGGGAATACTTTTATCATACAAACTCCCGAAACCTTGTTCTTATTCTTGCTTTCTTTCCATTGATTCCATTTAGTCATTCCAGATCCTTCCATTTGAAAACCAAATATTAGTAATCATAGCATTGGGACACTGGCTACATGGTTTTTACTCCAGTGAGGATTAAAGCACCAGTTGAGATCAAGTAAATTTTTCTTTACTAGAATTTCCAAATAGGTGCTTACATTAAGCTTTCATGAAATGAAAATAAATAAGAGGTCTTTTCTTCTAGTTCATTCAATTTTCCCTACAAAAATATAATTTAAACCCTGCTAGTTATTAAGGTAAATTTCACAATCAAAGGGAAGTCTAATAAATCACCTGAAAGGTTCCGATTCTCCCAGGATTTCTTGAATTTCCAAATGTGCTTCATTTTTAAAAGGTAAGCAAGTCTCTTGAAAGATTTCCCCTAATTCAACTATTCCACAATTTAGGATTAAATCAAATTCCTAAAAATGTAGCTGAAATTCATCTCTGACTCTTCAACTAGTTTTTTCTTTTTTTTTAAGTTCAGCAAATTTATCTTCAAAATATCGCATGTAAGAATACAACTATTTACCTCTTAGTATGTTCCAGAGAAAGTTTAAGTATGCCAATCCTTCCTCACTCCTCTAAGAAATTTTAATGAAGATGTTTAATTTTTTGCAATTAATATGTTAAGAGCACACACACACACAAACGTACATAATCACTGAAAACTACATCTAGTCTAGCCCTGGGAAAGAAGCTCAAGCTTTCTAAGATAACTTAGGTCATTATGACATGACTATACTCCCAGAGCATTTGAATGTCCACAGCAACAATAAGAGGAATTTCAGGGTTTATGTAACATCAGCCAAGCTGATGTAACATTAGCAAAATAACCCCAGGATGACACAGGCATATTTACTCTAAGCAGGAGGTACTGACTTCAGAATGAAAAAAAAAAAATCCACTGAAGAGAAGGCTATTCCAATAAAGCTGAAACATTATATTCAGAAAGAAGTAGATTTGATCGAGTCTGGAGCTTTAAAAATTAATTCTGTGGCCTCTTCACTTTAAAATGCTTCTACTCAGGATATGAATAAATGTAAAAAGCTAGTTAACTTTAATGGTTATTCTTAACTGTTGAAATTAACATTTGATTCTTCTGCTGGTTCACTTTGGGGATGCTGCATGAAAAATGGGAAGTATCCAACTAGCTTTTTCCATTTTTATTATGAATTCCAGCTTTCCAGAGGAGCAGAGTTGGACTTGCATAATAGACTAGGTGAGTCTGAAGCACCGAGAAGCTTGGAGTAAGGCAAGGCTGCACACTTCTGTCACCTTACAAACTTGAACCGTATGGCCACAGGCCGTCTAGACCATAGTCAGAGGGAAAAAGACTTTAGAAACAATTTTCAGGAGTTGGTGATGGACAGGGAGGCCTGGCGTGCTACAATTCATGAGGTCGCAAAGAGTCGGACACGACTGAGTGACTGAACTGAACTTCAATATGTTGAAGGAAAAGGAAAAAATGAGTCCACAGGCAAGCCATCCTTGTAATTTCAGAGCAGCAGTTTAACAGGTTTCTTAGCAACAAATTTCTAAGTGTGCAGGCACCTCTAATTCCACCAGATTGAGGTGTGTGGTGCAGTGGTGCTTTTTTAAATTGTAGAGGCACAGAGGATGGAAACGGCCTTGAACACTCACAAGTGAAAAGCCTAGCTCATTACAAATGCAGCTAGAGTCAGCTGTCCATGCAAAGACACATACAGTAAAGGAGTGAATAACATACCCATTCCAAGAGGCCACTGAGCTAGCAAATCAAACACAAAACAGTCAATGTATATTTGAGTGTGGACCAGTCCTGCTGAAAGTGTTCAAGTCATCTGAGGAATCTGCTGATACTTAGAAGAGCAAAAACCCCAATGGGAATAAAATTCCTACCTAGTGAATATTTTGTGATTTTAGCTAGGACTAAGCAGCAGCACTAGATGTAAAAGTTTGTTTTTACTTTTCCAGTACCATGCTGATGTCATCAAGAAACTGGCAAACAAGCCACACACTGTAGCCTAAATTTGTCTGTAGCACTTTTTTTTTTTTTGTAATTATATTTATGCAAGAAAATCCACCCAAGGACTATGGTCAGTACCTACATCAGAAAATTTGGAATTTCTTTTTCTTAGAAATGTTGCAAGCAACCAATTAGACTTATTCTTTTACCAAAGAGGAGTTTTCTTACCATGAAGTAAAGTCTCCCAGATGGCAAATTTTAATGATATCATGTTATTGAAAGGCCAGCTCAACAATATGAGTTACTTGTGCACATTTTCATTAGTATTAGCTTATCAGAGAAACATTTAAATCCATTATATCAGCATGAAATTATAAAATAGCATAATGAGAGAATAGTAAGGAGGGGAAAGAAAGAAGAGAACGGGCATAGTTTGATGACAATTTGGTCTGTGAAAAAAATACATTAAAAACCTTAGTTTGGAGATGTTTCATTATTGTATAATTTCTGAAAATGATATCTGGCTCTTGAAGAAAGAAATTCTGTCAAAACTATAAAATACCTCTCATATTCTTCCATAAGAAGATTTATAGGCTATTCATGTCTCCAAAAAAATTAAAACCATGTTGTCATCACTTAGAGCTTTAGGGTTGCTGTTATGGATGGAATTTGAAAAATTCTCTCTGTTCACACCAAGAAAGAAAGAGAATAAAACCATGTATCCATCTACCGAATATTATGGGAGCCAGGGTCTCTAGAATAACGACTAATACAAACAAGTTAATGTTTCCACAATTAGTGATGGGCTATTGTCACTGGAAGGCTTCCCCGGTGGCGCTAGTGGTAAAGCATCTGCCTGCCAATGCAAGAGGCATAAGAGACACAGGTTTGATCCCTGGGTAGGGGAGATCCCTGAAGGAGGCCATGACAACCCACTTCAGTATTCTTGCCTGGAGAATCACATGGACAGAGTGGCCTGGCAGGTTACAGTCCATAGGTCACAGAGTCGGACAAGACTGAAGCGACTTAACATGCAAAACTCCAGTAGGTGGCAGTTCTAGGGCTAAACCACCTGACACAGCTTTGTCACCAAAACAGGCTGCCATTCGCAAATGTGAGCAGACTCTAACATGGAGCAGACTGTCAAGAGGAGGTTTTGATATATAAACTCAAGCTTTTGCATATAAGAGGGATTTCACCAAACAGGTTTGGTGATTCTGTTAATACAAAAGTAGTATTTTTTTTTTTTAATAGTGGGTGTGGATGACCAGCCATAGGTTAAAAAAAGAAGTGGAAGCATCTGAAATCAGCATGTTATTTTTCTCCTTTCAAAACAAAAAGCAGGATGAAGTTAAACAAGAATTTAACACTGTGGTATCTGGATCTTCCCAGTTAGGCAGCAGGCAGGCTTGGGTAACATCCCCAGGATGAACAACCTGACAGGCGCTGGCACTGGCGAGGGGAGGTCCTGAGTGGGAGCACCAAGGAGGCACTTGCAGAGCTTGGCGCAGTGGCTTCTCACCACCCAGTACAAAGGAAGTCCAGACTTGGAAACCTAATGTGGTGATTCTGGCACATTCTGACTACCCCCGCTGTAAGGCATATATGGGCAAGTCCTGGGACTGACATCCCCAAACAGGCAGAGGTTTCTTTGTATTTTTTCTCCAAAGAAAATCTGATGTGTCCTATTTTAAAGGTGCAACTAACACCCCCTGTTAGATTTGACTCATCAAATTTCTTTCTTTCTTTTAAACAACAGCAATGGGGATGAAGTTTATTTAGAATTGTGTATATAGTTCCTCCCTCAGTCTTGTTCCCTTCCCCACACACATACCAAAGTAAGTTCTCACTCCAGCTGTTTTCTGACAATTACGGAGGGAAGACTAAAACCTCAGAAAACTGAGAAGTGACCTCTGGTTGATGGGGGTTGTCCCTTCTCTTCTGTAATATACAGATGATGGGGGGATCTCAGGGCCCCAGGAATAAAGAGGTAAGGCTCTGATTGGCCTTCTTCATTCTGGAAGTTCCCACAAGATGTCTTAAATCTGGGCACAGCCAAAATTCAAACTTTAGACAACAGGCTTCTAATTGCCCTCCTCAGCATCTGTTTTGATTTGTTCATTACCTAACCACATCAGGGGAGGTGCATCTTTGGCAGATTCTTTTTTTAATGATGCTGTCACCTTTCTGTGACTAGATTTTCTGTGACTTTATAAGAAGGATGAATGCTTTGAACTTGGCTACAATGTATCTCACGACACATACTTTAAATAAAATCTACGTGAATACAGCAATATGTAAGATTATGCCTCCTTGGCTGTTTAGAAGGTCACACAATGCCAGGAGGCAACCTCTAGCTTCTCAGAAAGCATGAACATGTCATTCTTGAGCATGACAAATGTGCCACCACATGTGTGCATTTCTTGAGCAACTGTGCTGTGTATAGTACTCCCTGCTCAAAGACAGGGGCAAGTGAAAGGAGTCTGAAGCTCCTCTTCGTGTTAGAGGGACCATCTCATAATTAAGTGTTGTTCAGTTGCTAAGTCATATTCGACTCTTTGTGATCCCATGAACTGCAGCACACCAGCTTCCCTGTCCTTCACTAACTCCTGGAGTTTGCTCAGACTTGCATCCATTCAGTCAAGGATGCCATCCAATCATCTCACCCTTGTTAGCCCCTCTCCTCCATCCCTCAGTCTTTCCCAGCATCAGGGTCTTTTCCAATGAGTCAGCTCTTTGCATCACGTGGCCAAAGAATTGGAGCTTCAGCTTCAGCCTCAGTCCTTCCAATGAATATTCAGTGTTGATTTCCCTCATAAGTAATACGGGGAATTAAAAGACCCCTTCACAGTGAGTTTATCTGTGAGAGAGGTTCTTACAGAAACAGTGTCTCTCCAGGTCACATCTCCCAATCAAGTTTAAAAGGCTGATTGTGTATTTGCATTCTAGAGATTTTAGAATCTGAAGTCAAGCATGATCTTATACAACCATAACATTCATTCTTTTTACATATATTGCATCTCCCTTTTTTAAGTAGTAAAAGTCTGACAGTGATTAGGTCAACTTTTAGAGAAAACCTGAGCCCTTATCAGGAGTGCAGCTGGTAACTGTGTTAACCAAGGTCTTTCATTTTTAGAAGCATTATCTTCATTCATGTCAAAATTCATTTGTAGTTATATGGTATGGTCATATAGCATGGGAATCTCCTTCCTTTGAGGCATTTGAGTATGCCTGAAGGATCTGTGACAGGAGAAAGCAGACCAGAGATGAAAAGAGGAACCAATATTCATTTCCACACCCATAGGCACTTGTCAACACTTATGTAATTCTCACCTGATCCTAGGAGGGAGGTTGCATTTTGAAGGTGTGGAAAGTCAGGTACGGAAAGGGGAAGCAATTTGTCCTAGAAGTCACTTGCTCCTGTATAGCCTGGACTGAAAACATATTAACCTGACTCCAAAAATGGAGCTTCTCTCACTGCACATGTTGCTAGTTTTGTGTTCAGTCATTGTTATAGGATGATGAAGACTGAGGACTCAGAGGGAGATGTGACATCCTTTTTAGTTCCCTGTCCTGCTGAAGGTGGCTGGGGACCTCATACACTGTAGGTTCCATTAATGTAAAAATATATTATATTTGTATGCAGGGATTTTACATCAAAGTCCAGCTATTTAATTGGCTACAGTGCCAAGCATCCATCTCTTGGTAATATTCCCCAGAATAACATCAGATAGGATTTAACCAGAGGTAAAGTGACCCAAGGATGAGCTTAGCGAGGGTGGGCTCTGAGGGGCACTGACATCCTCTGCCCCCCTGGGGCCTTGTCATCATTCAGTTTCCTTTTCAACATAAAGCTGACTCTCAGTTGCTACTGGCTATAGCTAAGGATGTTTCAATAATAAACCCTCTGTTGTTCAACCAAGGTGGACACCTCTGTTTTCTTTGTTACTGAAAGGAATTGCTGCAGAACCACCAATCCCTGCAGAAAGACTTCTGTATGCTCATCATATAAATAAACAAATATCATTTTTAAAAAGTCCAACTGCTGTGCAGCAGTGAACAGACACACACAGACCAATTTATTCCCAGGAGGAAAAATGATACTCTTCAAAGCATCCCGTCTGGTGGTAGTGATGATCATTAGTGTAAGTAATATCCATTTAAAAGCAGTAAATGTCTCTTCCCAAACAGAATGGACTGGCATGCAGAGGAGGTGTCAACCCACTCAAACATCCCTTGGCTCCCCAGAGAATCATTATGGTCTGTTGTGTTAACTTACTTCCTTCTTGATTTTTCTTCTTTTTTTCTTTTTCTCCCCTGCTGAACATTATCATTTCAAATCAAATTAAGTACTAATAGTAAGTGCATACAGCAATCACTTCAGAAACGCAAAACATTCAGACTCAAGAGGTTGTATGAAAAATATTATTCCTCATAATAAAGATTGAGAGCCCAGATGGAATTGTGAGCGAGTTCCAAGAGGGTTCTAGCAACTGAAGCTGCTGTTTGGGTAACTAGTGGAGCCACCAACAAATAATAAAATCTAAATCATTTAAAGACAGCACCCTCTCCTATCTGTGCCCCAGCTCTCTTTTCAAGTCTCTTCTTTCCAGCTCTAAGATCTCCAGTTATTAATTACAATAGAAGTAATATATCAGGATGGGAAATCACTATTAGCTCAGTCTTTTCTTTGGTAAAATAGCACAAAATGGCAATACAGTACATGGGAAATTTGAGAGTCTGACTCGATATGGTGATTGTTATCCAATGACTATTTAACCATAAAAATGTCATGGATTGTTTATTTTAGACTGGAGTTTTCAAAGAGACTGGATCCTCCAATAAGACTTAACCTATTGGTCTTTAAATATTGTAAATTAAAGATGGTCCTTGAAATATATAACTACATGGAGTAAACTTCTGCTAGAACATGATGGTAATTATAGGTATGTATTAGACATACATTCCAAAACTATGCATTCAATCTTATTAGACTGGCGTTCTATTCTATATGGAAAATGAATTAGTTATTCTTTTTCAAAAGACAAACCAGGATAAGACTATTATTTAAGTTCCTGGCAACAAAGAAGAGCATGGATTATAACCAGAACTTTTTAGTTGACTTTGACACCTGCAGGATTCCCTGAACTACACAAATTAGATGGTAAAGAAAAAGAAGTCCTTAGAAATGCAATTTGTGAACAAAGAAGACAAGAGAATGCCCATGAAATAATTATCCAGTGAGCATAGCTTCTATCTTCCCAATTTCTATCCTGGGGCCATATGTTGGCAGGGTCTAGCTGATCTTGGTTGACACTGAAAGTGGTGATATTCCAAATCAGCCAGGTCTTCCTCACCAAAGATGTCTATAAATCATGAGTTAATTATCTTGGAGGAAAAGTGAGCAATTAAAAACTAATTTATTTCACTGAGTTGGAAATGTTTGAGGGTGTGTGCCTAAGGACGAAAGGTTGGGGGTACTGAGGTCAATGTCAGGGAGAGATAAACTTGAAAAGAACAAAATCTCACCTGTGTTTATGCTCTAAGGTACAAAGCAAAGCTATTTTCAGGTGGTTGATGAAAGCATATTATTCTAAGCCAAAAGAGTGAAGAATCACAAATATTGGTGTTAAGGACCCTAGCAAATTAATTATACTTCCTAATTTTATAGATAAGAACACTATGGTCCCAAGAGATTAAAAGATTTATGTAAGATCACATTAAGAGCTGAAAGATGACCTAAATGTAAATATTGGTTCCCTTGGGGCTACAGATATTGTCTCTTCTACCACCAATGAGACACTTCATTATATATGAGTTCATTCAAGTCAAATAATAAACTGTGCTAGGTCCTATAAATATTCCTACCTACACACACTACAGAGTGTAAAGAACTAGACTTGTAATTATAGCACACAGTAGTAAGAACACTTCACTGGCCATTGCTCAAGAAAGGGTACCCATCCTAGAATTTCAGGGTCAACTTATAGGCTTCTCCGTTGACCTAATATTTAGACTTGTTCCTTGAAAGAGAAGTAAAGATCATATAAGGGGAGAGAGAGAGAAGGAGAAAGCTGTTCTAAATGGAGGGAAGAACTGACACATATGATCTGAGGCAAAGAGAATGGTTATGTTTGAGGAACTGAAAATAATTCCATGTGGTTGGATCACTGGGTGTTTGGGAAGATGTGGTGAGAAACAGGACAGGCAAGGTGAGCAGGACTCAAATCCTGAAGTTCTTTATGCCCAGTTAAGGAATATGGGATTTCATTCATGGTAATGGGCAGAAAGACAATTTTTAAATGGTAAAGTGTGATGATTAGGTCTATATTTTGTGAAGAGCATTATGTCAGCTTAGGGAAAATAAAATAGTAGATGAGGTAAGCACAGAAGGAATCAGAGTGGTGAGTCTGATGTAATAACCCAGAAGATAAAGGATAGTCCTCTAACACAGTATCTAAGGGGCGTAGGAGAGTGGTGTCTGCATGTGAGATATTCAGTCCATAGAGTTAGAATATTTGAAATGATAAATGAATATAACTAGGTGAGTCATTAGGGAAAGGGTCAAAAATTATTCTGAAGTCTCTAGTCAATGTCTTGCCTGGGAGACCTTTGGGAGGCCATTATCCCTTAGTTAAAGACTTGGAAACAATTTTACTGGCAATAGAAACTTAATACAGCTCTGTATTTGCTCATCTTTAGTGAAACCATGAAGATCTGGGTACATGTCAATGACTCTGAATTCTATAGGAAATCCTCTCCAAATGGCTGTAACCTGGCTGTGCTTCATTGGCATAGTCATAAATCTCTGATGAGACTTTTCCAAGAAAAAAGAATCAGCCTAACAGATAACTCCCTCTCCCCTTCCCAAGGCTCTTTCAGCCTCTCCATATATCCTGGTGGATTATGGGTTCAATGACCTATGCCCCGCTCAGGCAGCATTAAGGTGGTCTAGTCTATTTTCTGGTGGAAGCTGGTTAACCCAAAGGAAGTAGGGCTGCTGAATAAGAGGAATATGAGGATGGATTCAAGGAAACTGGAAAATCAAGGTTTTCTAGTTCAAAACTGGAGGAATGAAATGAAGTGTGTACTCTTGGGCTATGGTGTGTCCCAATCCCTCCCTTCCCAGGACATAATTCAGGTACTCACCCCTTCACCGCCATTTTCACCTGTGTTGGCAAGCATTTCCTGCAGGGCTCTGACAGAGAGGGACTGTTCCAGCACAAAGTTGCAGACGCAGAGATCTGGAGGAACATACTGTGGAAATAAAACCAGAATGAGGATGCCTACTCATGTCGGTTGGGGATCAGTCATGCAGTAACATCTCAAGGGCAAAGAGCCTATGAATCAAAGTAACATTTGATGGATGGATGGATGGATGAGTACAAAAGGCAGATTTTTTCTTGTTCACGCTAAGATGAGTTTCAAGCTGGATTCTAAAGTAGGAAGAGAAGAAAATCCCAAAGTCTCAAGGGCACAGTGACCAAGATGTCAGGATCAACTTGAGTGAGGGCTGGGGGCACCCATGGGAGAACACTACACACACAGCCTTATTGAAGCAGGGAAGGCTGATTGACACTGATGTCTGGCTGGGAGCAAAGGGAGAAAATCACTTATCCATAATAATTTGTAAGCAGACAAGAGCAAACTGGCTTTCAACAACAGTGACCAAAATAGGGAATCCATTTACTTGTTCAGAAGATCTGGATACCACAGTGTAAAAGGAGCTACATACATTTACTTCTGAACAAAGAAATGTCCAGAACTATAAGAATTGATGATCCCTACAGCAATCATTCTACATCATTGCTCAGGTAATACCATGATATTCTCAAACATTTTTCAAAAACAAAGATAGCCTTCTCTGTAGACTGTAGTAACAGTTAATGCTCATTGAGTACTTTTCTAGGCCAGATATTGTTTTAAGTGCTTTGCTTTAAGCGATTTCCTTTAACCCACACAACTATTTCATGTATAGATATTATTAGTATTTGAGCTTACAGCAAAGGAAAGTAAGACACAGGGAAGGTAGGTCATCTGTCCAAGGTGATGGCTTACACTTGGATGAGTTGGATTCAAATCCATACATCTAACTCTATTCCTGCTGCTGACAACACTGCAGATTTTTTCCACAATTAGAATATTTTCAATCAGCAAATATTTAAGTATTATATTTCTGTAAGACACAGCGCTTGGTATTCAGAAAGATACAAAGACATGCAAACAAAAATAACTACTCTTTAGGAGTTTACAACCGGGTTCCACGACGCACCATTTCCCTTGGGAATACCGCTTACATTCACCTTTCACATCGAGCCTTTGTCGCCCCTGTAATATTGGCACCATGAGAATACCAGGAATGAGGGCCAGAAGTCACCCACAACTATGTCTAACACTCAGAGACAGATAACATTGCTTTCATGAACCTTCAACTAAAAAGCTAAAGCAAACCTGTTGCTAAAGCAGAGACAAGCCCTCTGCTTCACAACATTTTCATTTATTAAATAAATATTATGAAATCAGCAATCTTTAAGTTCTCCTCACTTTCCAAGTGTTTGTACCTTCTTCCTCCTCCTCAGCCTCAATGCCCTCAAAAAAAAAAAAAAAAAAATGACATCCCTCTTGTTGGACTCGCTCACTCTTTCCCTTTAGTAAAGTTTTAACATCCCCTAAGCCAAGAAATCGGAGAAGGCAATGGCACCCCACTCCAGTACTCTTGCCTGGAGAATCCCATGGGCAGAGGAGCCTGGTAGGCTGCAGTCCATGAGGTTGCTAAGAGTCAGACACAACTGAGCGACTTTACTTTCACTTTTCACTTTCATGCATTGGAGAAGGAAATGGCAACTCACTCCAGTATTCTTGCCTGGAGAATCCCAGGGACGGGAGAGCCTGGTGGGCTGCTGTCTGTGGGGTCGCACAGAATTGGACACGACTGAAGCAACTTAGCAGCAGCAGCAAGCCAAGAAATAGAGGAAAACAACAGAATGGGAAAGAGTAGAGATCTCTTGAGGAAAATGAGAGATACCAAGGGAACATTTCATGCAAAGATGGGCTCGATAAAGGACAGAAATGGTATGGACCTAACAGAAGCAGAAGATATTAAGAAGAGGTGGCAAGAATACACAGAAGAACTGTACAAAAAAGGTCTTCATGACCCAGATAATCACGATGGTGTGATCACTCATCTAGAGCCAGACATCCTGGAACGTGAAGTCAAGTGGGCCTTAGAAAGCATCACTACGAACAAAGCTAGTGGAGCTGATGGAATTCCAGTTGAGCTATTTCAAATCCTGAAAGATGATGCTGTGAAAGTGCTGCACTCAATATGCCAGCAAATTTGGAAAACTCAGCAGTGGCCACAGGACTGGAAAAGGTCAGTTTTTATTCCAATCCCAAGGAAAGGCAATGCCAAAGAATGCTCAAACTACCGCACAATTGCACTCATCTCACATGCTAGTAAAGTAATGCTCAAAATTCTCCAAGCCAGGCTTCAGCAATATGTGAACCGTGAACTTCCAGATGTTCAAGCTGGTTTTAGAAAAGGTAGAGGAACCAGAGATCAAATTGCTAACATCTGCTGGATCATGGAAAAAGCAAGAGAGTTCCAGAAAAACATCTATTTCTGCTTTATTGACTATGCCAAAGCCTTTGACTGGGTGGATCACAATCAACTGTGGAAAATTCTGAAAGAGATGGGAATACCAGACCACATGACCTGCCTCTTGAGAAACCTGTATGCAGGTCAGGAAGCAACAGTTAGAACTGGACATGGAAGAGCAGACTGGTTCCAAATAGGAAAAGGAGTACATTAAGGCTGTATATTGTCACTCTGCTTATCTAACTTCTATGCAGAAACGCTGGGCTGGAAGAAACACAAGCTGGAATCAAGATTGCCGGGAGAAATATCAATAACCTCAGATATGCAGATGACACCACCCTTATGGCAGAAAGTGAAGAGCAACTAAAAAGCCTCTTGATGAAAGTGAAAGTGGAGAGTGAAAAAGTTGGCTTAAAGCTCAACATTCAGAAAACGAAGATCATGGCATCCCGTCCCATCACTTCATGGGAAATAGATGGGGAAACAGTGGAAACAGTGTCAGACTTTATTTTTTGGGGCACCAAAATCACTGCAGATGGTGACTGCAGCCATGAAATTAAAAGACGCTTACTTCTTGGAAGGAAAGTTATGACCAACCTAGATAGCATATTCAAAAGCAGAGATATTACTTTGCCAACAAAGGTCCGTCTAGTCAAGGCTATGGTTTTTCCAGTGGTCATGTATGGATGTGAGAGTTGGACTGTAAAGAAGGCTGAGCACCAAAGAATTGATGCTTTTGAACTGTGGTGTTGGAGAAGAGTCTTGAGAGTCCCTTGGACTGCAAGGAGATCCAACCAGTCCATTGTGAAGGAGATCAGCCCTGGGATTTCTTTGGAAGGAATGATGCTAAAGCTGAAACTCTAGTACTTTGGGCACCTTATGCGAAGAGTTGACTCATTGGAAAAGACTCTGATGCTGGGAGGGATTTGAGGCAGGAGGAGAAGGGGACGGCAGAGGATGAGACAGCTGGATGGCATCACTGACTCGATGGATGTGAGTCTGAGTGAACTCCAGGAGTTGGTAATGGACAGGGAGGCCTGGCGTGCTGCGATTCACGGGGTTGCAAAGAGTCGGACATGACTGAGCGACTGAACTGAACTGAACAGAAGCCAAGAGTGGGCTTCCCCAGTGGCTCAGCAGTAAAGAATCTGCTTGTGCTGCAGAGCATGTGGAGAATTGGGTTCAATCTCTGGATCGGGAAGATCCCCTGGAGAAGGAAATGGCAACTCCCTCCAGTAATCTTGCCTGGAACATCCCACGGACAGAGGAGCCTGGAGAGGTACTGGCCATGAGTCATGAAGAGTCAGAAACAACTGAGCAACTAAACAACAACCAAGTATAGGTTGATCCAAGTATCTGCGATCCTATCCCAAAGGCTACTGGCCCATGGGCAACTTCACCTTTTGAGTACTTGCCGCTTCAATGCTTTTCTATTCAGGGTTTCTGCAGTCAGAAATCCTAAAAACCCAGACTTCCTAGAATTCTGGTATTACAGGAAACTGCCCAGTTCTCTTTATGAACATGATATAACCAAGGAGAAATTGTACCACCAGGAGACAACAGCCTTTATTTTACACACTTCTTGCTTTGTTTTCAAGGTTTGTTCCTGCTGCAGGTAATTAACTCATTTGTATGGGACTTGAGGAAGCAGACAGCTGGTGATGCAGGGCAAGGCTTCACATTCAGGGAGTGTTTTTAGAGCACATATCGCATCATTATAAGTGGCAGACAATAATATGATAAAGCATTTCCATAAAGATCATATGCCATAAACGTATATTGTCTGACTCAGTCTTCCCAAAGAGGATGCCATCTCACAAGATTTTACAGAGGTTTTTCCTCCTACCACTTCTTGGTCTATCTGGATCTCAAGTCCCCAGAATAGGAGGCCAAAAAAGCCAGGGTTTGAGGGTTTTTCCTTTCTCCTTCACTTCACTAGAACATGTGATTTGGAATTTTTTTCTATTCAGGAACATCAGCAGGTGTAGTTGTACTTAAAGGGGTGTAATGTACTTTAAGGGGTGCATTTTGGGTTAATTAACTGAATAACCCCGATATTCATGCTCACTTTGACAAGAACCCCGTGTAGTCCAGTCTCTTTAAGACACAAACTTTCACAGCTCCAAGTGCTAGAGATTCTGTCCTTATACAAGATTGTGTGATTCTGACTCAGCTCTCTTCCCTCCTGGTCTGGATTACTTGGACAAAGATAGGAATTCTCCTCGGGCACCACCATCCTCCAACCTGATACCAGACACTAGGCAGGCTCCAGTTAAACTTTTCTTTTCCCCCCAGATATTAAAAGTCCCAAGGTGGATTGGCTATATATACCCCAATACAAAATAAAAAGTTTAAAGTTTAAAAATAGGTAAAAGTCCCAAGATGGTTGTGATTTAATTACTGGTACCAATGGGTACATTTACAGAGAGACAGTGAGCATGGAGAGGAAGCATCTCCTGTGAGAGCACTGTGTCTCCCATAGGTTTACATCATTTCCTCAAAGTTTATTTTTTCCACCTCTAGAGTGTGGTCCTGCCTGGACTCTCCATACTCAGGGATAAGGTCACACACCACTCCAAGAGCACGGAGAATGACATGTGGGCAGTAGCAAGGGAAGGAAGAGGGCAACGGGAATATGTGGAGAAAAACAAAAAGCAGCTAACAACTCGTGACATGAAGTGCAGAGCACAGAGCCATCTGACCTGCTCCGCCAGCTGCCATCCTTAATTAAACTCCGCACCGGCCAGAGATCCCACCTCCACATTTCCCAAGAATGAGCAGAGGCTACTGGTCCATCAGAGCTAATTTGTTTGCAGCAGAAGAGCCCCCAGGAGGCCGGCTCATTGTCTCTGTGCTCTGGAGGCTGAGCCTCAGTCACTGCCTGGCAGGCGTGGGGCATGTGTTTGATGATTCTCAGCATGGAGAGAAGGGCTCTGTTGACATCTGTTCTGAAATAGCTCCTCATCACTCTCCGCAGCCCAGTCCTCAGCCTAGAGAAGCACCATTTCCAAATGTCCTACAGAAAACCTTGAGATGCCAGGGCTCTGTTTAAGCCAGGAACTAGGTATTCATTTAGCCCTAATACATAGAAAAGAACAAAAGAAAAGGCCTATGGACCCTCCATGTTCCCTTAATCTAGGTACTCCAAGTATTTTTCTGGGGCTTACTAAGTCCAAGATGGTGGGAATTTGACATTTCTATTATTGGCTTCACATAACATTTTTCTACCTAGCAACCCCACATTGTACACTCACAAGGGTACTAGTTGGTATGAGGCAAACCTTCAGGGAAATGAAGAGAAGAATTAGTTAACAGAAGTGGGGCTGTCCTCTCTCCATTACACTGTTAACTACAGTCTTCTATGGCTTACATAGTTCTTCACACGGTGCAATCTGTTTCACTAAATTGTGGGTATCTTGTAAAATATGTGTCTGATTCTACTTTTGGTTTCTTAAAGTACACAGAACATCAAGAACTCAACTCAAACCTTCTTAAATGGACTCTGTGTCCTAGACTATCTGAGAGCACGTGACTGATGGTGCCTGTGGTTGCAGACATATTGCACTGAGCACACACCTGCCCGGCTGAGCCCCTTCCCCAAGTCTCCAGCTTAAGATTCAAGGGACTTTTCTTCTCTCATTGTCATGGGTCTGCTCCCATTTACTGTTGATCCATCTGGCCCTCACACAGCCAAGACTCAATGCTACACTCTGTGAACACATTAATGGGTTATTGGTTAAGAGCGAATGTTGTAATACAGGACTTCCTGAGGTCCCATCTATGTTCAACCACTTATTAGCTGAATGATATTAGGTGGGTAGCTTTGTGTCTTTGTGCCTTAGTTTCCTTGTCTGTAAAGTAGAGATCTAATGGTACCTACTCCTCAGAATAAACTCAGTTTTTTTGTTTAAAGAACTTAAACAGAGTCTTATATGTAGAGTCTGGCACATAGTAAGTACTAAATAAATGTCAAATGTTATCCACAGAGGGCAGTGAAGTCCAAACATCCATAACTCTCTTAAATGTTCATGTATATAATTTTTCAAGTTCTTATTTTGTGTAAGGATAATCCCTGCCCATTAAGGCTGTGTGGTCTCGTGGTGTATGGGGAAAACAAATGGACAGTTTTTAGAGTATGATTCAAAAGGCCCACAGAAGGAGAAGGAAGTGTGTGAGGAAGCACACGGAGCTGAGTGGGGCTGAAGTGGGAGAGAGGAACAAGGAAAGAAGGTGAGAAGTGAGGTTGGGGAAGAAGCAGGCATTAGACTGAGGGTCATGAGTCCCTTGCCAAGGATTTTGAACTTCATCTTCAGGGCAATAGGTGACATCAAAGGAAGTGATAGGATCAAATGTACATCTCTGAAAAGTCACTGCAGTTCCAGTGTGAAGGGGCTAGAACCAAGGCAGAGAAACAAGTTAGGAGGTTGTTGCAATAAACTACTTACAAGATAACAATGACATGAAGTAAAGTAATGGTGGTAGACATGAAGATAAAGTAGTGAATTAGAAAAATCTGCAGAAGTTGAGAGAGAAGATCTGGTGACGAATTGGATGTAGGAGAGAAGGGGAAGATGGTCAGTGTTTCTATCGGATGGCAAAAGAGGGCAAAAAAAAAAAAAAATTCAGGAAGAACAAGCCACCCCAAGAGTTAGAAGAACCACACACATAGCAATTACATTTAGCAAATTTTCCCTGGATCTCCATTTGGGCAACAGAATGATGATGGGAGAATAAAGGCTCTAAGGTGATATAGCGGTAGCCCTGAGGGTGTCAACAGAGGGAGGCTCATCTGGGAAAACATAAGGAATTGGAGAGAATGACACCTGTTCTCCACAAAAGGAGAATTCCTGGAGGCCCAGCAGCCAAAATCAGCCCAAGTATCCTCCGTTTCCTTTCCCATCCCCATTAGGTGGTCAGCCAGTATTTAGAGAACCTAACAATATGCTTTGACTGTGTGGATCACACTAAACTGTGGAAAATGCTTCAAGAGATGGGAATACCAGACCACCTGACCTGCCTCTTGAGAAACCTGTATTCAGGTCAGGAAGCAACAGTTAGAACTGGACATGGAACAAGACTGGTTCCAAATAGGAAAAGGAGTACATCAAGGCTATATACTGTCACCCTGCTTATTTAACTTATATTTAAAGTACATCATGAGAAACACTGGGCTGGAGGAAGCACAAGCTGGAATCAAGATTGCCGGGAGAAATATCAATAACCTCAGATATGCAGATGACACCACCCTTATGGCAGAAAGTGAAGAGGAACAAAAGAGCCTTTTGATGAAAGTGAAAGAGGAGAGTGAAAAATTGGCGTAAAGCTCAACATTCAGAAAACTAAGATCATGGCATCTGGTCCCATCAATTCATGGGAAATAGATGGGGAAACAGTGGAAACAGTGGCTGATTTTATTTTTCTGGGCTCCAAAATCACTGCAGATGGTAATCGTAGCAATGAAATTAAAAGACGCTTACTCATTGGAAGGAAAGTTATGACCAACCTAGACAGCATATTAAAAGGCAGAGACATTACTTTGCCAACAAAGGTCTGTCTAGTCAAGGCTATGGTTTTCCCAGTAGTCATGTATAGATGTGAAAGTTGGACTATAAAGAAAGGTGAGCACCGAAGAATTGATGCTTTTGAACTGTGGTGTTGGAGAAGACTCTTGAGAGTCCCTTGAACTGCAAGGAGATCCAACCAGTCCATCCTAAAGGAGATCAGTCCTGGGTGTTCATTGGAAGGACTGATGTTAAAGCTGAAACTCCAATCCTTTGGCCACCTGATGCGAAGAGCTGACTCATTTGAAAAGACCCTGATACTGGGGAAGATTGAGGGCTGGAGGAGAAGGGGACGACAGAGGATGAGATGATTGGATGGCATCACAGATTCAATGGACATGAGTTTGGGTAAACTCTGGGAGTTGGTGATGGACAGGGAGGCCTGGCGTGCTGTAGTTCATGGGGTCACAAACAGTCGGACACAACTGAGCAACTGAACTGAACTGAACAATGTGCATGAAGTACTGTGCCAAGCTAGCAAGGTAATGCTCAAAATCCTTCAAGCTAGGCTTCAACAGTATGTGAACCTACCAGATGTACAAGCTGGATTTATAAAAGGCAGAGGGAACCAAAGATCAAATTGAAAAAGCCCATTGGATCAGAAAAAAGCAAGGGAATTAAAAAATAAACAACTACTTTGGTTACATTAACTAAGCTAAAGACTTTGTGTGGATGACAACAAATTGTGGGAAATTCTTACAGAGATGTGAATATCAGACCACCTTACCTGTCTCCTGAGAAACCTGTATGCAGGTCAAGAAGCAACAGTTAGAACCAGACATGGAATAACAGACTGGTTCAAAATTGGGAAAGGAGTACCTTAAGGCTGTATACTATCACTCTGCTTATTAACTTATATGCAGAGTACATCAGGCAAAATGCTGGGCTGGAAGACTCACAAGTTGGAATCAAGATTGCCAGGAGAAATAACGACCTCAGATATGCAGATGACACCATGCTAATGGCAAAAAGTAAAGAGGAATAAAGAGCCTCTTAATGAAGGTGAAAGAGGAGAGTGAGTAACTGGCTTAAAACTCAACATTCAAAAATCTAAGATCATGGCATCTGGTCCCATCACTTCATGACAAATAGATGGGGAAACAGTGGAAACAGTTACAGACTTTATTTTCTTAATAAAAAAATATCTCAAAATCACTGCAGATGATGACTGCAGCCATGAAATTCAAAGATGCTTGCTCCTTGGAAGAAAAGCTATGACCAACCTAGACAGCATATTAAAAACAAGAGACATCACTTTGCTGACAAAGATCCATCTAGTCAAAGCTATGGTTTTTCCAATAGTCATGTATGGATGTGAGAGTTGGACCATAAAGAAGGCTGAGCACCAAAGAAGTGATGCTTTCAAATTGTGGTGCTGGAGAAACTCTTGAGAGTCCTTTGGATGGCAAGGAGATCAAACCTGTCAATCCCAAAGGAAATCAACCCAGAATATTCATTGGAAGGACTGATACTGAAGCACCAATGCTTTGGCCACCTGATGTGAAGAGCCAACTCACAGGAAAAGACCCTGATGCTGGGAAAGATTGAGGGCAAGAGGAGAAGAGGGCAACAGAGGATGAAATGGTTGGATGACAGCTCCAACTCAATGGACATGAGTTTGAGCAAACTCCGGGAGATAGTGAAGGACAGGGAAGCCTGGCGTGCTATAGTCCATGGGGTCGCAAAGAGTTGGACATGACTTAGTGACTGAACAACAACTGTGTCACCTGCTGTGGGGAATAAAAAGAGAAAGACATGGTTTCTAACCTTAAAGAATTTTTAAGCTATTTGAAGAGACAGATCTACCATACATGAGACTTTATGAAACAATATAAAAGTTGATATTCAATGCTAAATTGAGCAGTTTGAGTTTTATGTTTGCTGGACCCAGAAATGATGTTGTGATGGAAAAGGTCAGCCCAGGCTGGAGTGCGGCCTGAAGAGGGGTTACAAGAGCAAGCAGTTCCTGGCACAGAGCCAGAACCTGAATTTGTATTTAATGAATGAACAAGATGGGAGAGTTCTTTTTCCATTTTCTTGTGTGGATTCTTTCTTTCTGTTTAAAATTCCACTAGTTGAAGCTGAATATTTAAGTTATAGGCTTTGCAGGACCTCTGTCCTTACTTCCCTTTGCTTTTTCATCTAATTCAGCCACACCTCCAACTCATCTCTGTGGGCACCATGTCTGCTAGTGACGGACAGAGCTGGACTCTGTCCCCAGTGGTCTGGCTTCTACATGACTCGTTTGTTCCATTTCACCACAGTGCCTCAAACGGGATTGATAAAATCTCCCTATGAGGCTCAGTGTGAAAAGAATGAAAGTATTAGTTGTTCAGTCATGTCCGACTCATTGTGACTCCATGGACTGTAGCCTGCCAGGCTCCTCTGTCCATGGAATTTTCCAGGCAAGAATACCAGAGTAAGTAGCCATTCCCTGCTCCAAGGAATCTTCCCTGGCGGCTCAGAGAGTAAAGAATCTGCTTGCAATGCAGGCAACCTGGGTTCATTCCATGAGGCTCAGTGGAGTCCTACTCAAAGACTGTGGATGAGAAGATTTCCCAAGCCCTTGAGGGCAGAAAATTATTCTCTCCTCCAGAAAATGTTTCAGGTCAATCTGGCCCAACTGGGTACAGAAATCTTTGGATAAGACCAACTTTCCATGGGAGAACATCAGGATGGCTAGAGACGGGACATACAGCTTGTATTTCAGGAATTTTAAGCGCTTCATAGACATGATCTCATCCATCTACAGCAGACATGAGCTCATTTGTGGACTGCTTCTCTATCATTGATAATACATAATTATTTGCATTGTATTTATACTTTAAAGGCAGAGCCAATCATTAACCAGACTAGCACCTATATCTTGTCCCAGCCAGGTTTAAGTATTTATGCAGTTAAGTGCCTTTTACATTTACCTTTGTTACTTCTGCAAAATATTTGATAGAATATAATGAGGAAAGTTATAACAGTGAATATTTATTTATTTATTTTTAACAGTGAATATTTAAATCTAAGGTTGTTGCTCAGTCTCTGTGTTTCTACAAAAATAGTTGGTGGCTTTGGGTTCAATCCCTGGGTTAGGCAGACCCCCTGGAGGAGGAAACAGTAACCCACTCCTGTATTCTTGCCTGGAGAATCCCATGGAGAGAGGAGCCAGGAGGCTACACTCCATGGGGTCACAAAGAGTCAGACACGACTGAGCAACTAAGACCAACAGTTACAACTATTTTAGAGTTGGCTCAACTGAGATACACAAGAATTAGGTAAAACTTAATATGGGCAAGTGGAGAAATAAGAACAGAATTCATATATACATTTACAATGTATCTATTTACCTATATATATAATCATAGCAGGTATTGTACTAAATTTTATCTCATTTAACTCTAACATCAACTCTTTAACAAAAAATTATAGATCGTTTGTAAGTCAGAAAGGCTGAAAGGCTTTCCCATTACCACATCTGAGAATAGCATTCAAGTCGGGAATTCCAAATTCAACTCTTTCTGATACTGTGTCAATATTCCTGAAGAGAAGGTTCTCATCTCTACACCAATGTTGTGGGACTCTAACTCTACAAGGCTACCCCCTCCCAATTTTTATTTTTTAGCCACACCATGTGGCACGTGGGGATCCTAGTTCCCCCAGCAGGTATCAGCCCTACACAGTAGAAGCACAGAATTTTAACCACTGGGCTGGAAGTCCCCTCCCAATTCTTATACTTTAATAATTTAAGGACTTCATATTAGGTTCTTGACTATCTCAGGAAGGGTGGGTCTGGAATGGCCACTGGGAATGCAAAGATTATGACTGCAGTTGGTGGGACTATCTGGGCTCAAGAACTTTCTCAAGTTGAGACTCCTGGCAGGCAAGCTTATTTCCATCATTACACAGTTCTGAAATCTGACACTGACTTATTACCAGGTAAGTGCTCTCTTCCAAAAAGCAATTCAACTCTGGGCATGACGAGACAAGTTTCCACTAAGGACACAATACATATGTAGATTTTAAACATGTATACATCCAGATTTTACACATGTTGAGGGAAGAGACTTTGCCTGTGTTAAGAGTCAGTGTGAAACAAGTTTAAAATGTATAAAACCTTGTATACGTTTTAAAAAAATGTATTTTGCTATGGAAAAGGTTAGATGGTCTTTCTGAAAATATTATACTCAGAAACTGTTCACAACATTTGAGTTCAACTTTTGCCTGGACTTTGCTAACAAAAATCATGTATGTGAATAGCAAGGCACACAGAATTTAAACTCAGAGATGGAAAACATTCTCTTGGGGAGGAGAAGACAAAGATGTTACTATGTTTTAAAGGAATGGAGTAAAGAAAGTGCCTTTTGATGCCCAAGGAATCAACCACAGGAAGGCAATGCTCTCAGCGTCCACCAGTCTCCTGGTGGCTGTTTATTCTAAGGAACAGTGAGCATCCGTGGGAGGACTGACAGCTGTGGAAAATCACTACCGCAGCGCAAGGAGACTTACTAGGCAAAATCATGGTCCAGAGCAGAGTGACTTCAGCGTCTGATGCCATGCTGGCCTGAGGTTTACTTCAAGAAAGAAAGATTATTCAGAAGGAAAGGGATGGAGTAGGTTGATCACTCACAAGAGAAAGGAAGAATATTATCAGGTTACAGAAAGGTGTTGATATTTAAAAAATCAAATAGAAAGCTTCTACTAGGGAGTTAAAAATTTACTTGAGTAAAACATTCGCTGAAACACTTCCTATGTGAGCAAGGAGCCACTGTCACTTAGAAGCAGGAAATCCAAATTGCAGGCCAAATATCCTTTGAGAGAAGTCCTGCCCGGAAATACCAGCCGAAAGTGATAAAGAACTAAAAACATTCAGTCACTGTTTCCTTCCTTCATCCCTCAAATGCCCAGATATTGGCTATTTAATTGACACTGATCAACAGATCTTTTACAGTCTAGCCTCTCACAGGGAGAATATTTATTAATTCAAATATGAGCCACACTGGCAACATCACCTATCCTTTTGATGATGCCCAGAGATTTCTCACAAGAGGCAGCACAAATAAGCTTGTTATGGAATTGTGAATGTAGAAACACAGCTGGCCCAAGAATCTTCAGGGCAAGACTGCTGACACTTATGATTCCTGAGACTCTTCAGGTGGTACTTTAAAAGAATATCCCAGATGACTCTGAAGCAGGATGCCTCTAACCTTAATTTGAAAGACACCACAGAGAAACTGAACCAAACAAGTAAATTCAGGTCCCTGGACAGTAACTGATTTTTTACTCTAGATCTTTTGTTAAAGAGCTCAATTCATCAAAATATAAGAATTTCTTTCAAACGAATAACCCAATAATTTGAAATACACATAATTGTTGTTTATATGATCTTGCCTTATGGCCCCAACCAAAAGTAACACTGAGGTACCCTGGACACCAATATTTTGCCAAGCATCAGTTGCTTCTGGCACAGTTAGGAAGAATGTCCACCAAGAGCCTGGCAAAAATCAGTGCTGTGAAGCTTGTGTTCTTTAAAATGAGGAAGAAGGGGCAGCCAAAGAATGAGAGTCAAAATGCTGGGCAGCTGGCTTGTAAAGCTGCCTGCTGGGAAAATGCATAACTGACAGGCTGGATGGTTGATTTGGTTCTTGATTGAGCCAAGTTTTTCCTGCCTGGCATGGCTGACGTGTTAAATAACAAAGGTGCCAAAAGGTGGAAATGCGGAACACTTGCACCTGGCAAAAACAAGCTGTGCGGAGGAGCAGCAAACAATACCTACTGTTTATAGACAGAGTGGAAACAATGACTCTTTATATGGTCCTAAAAAATATGGCCATAAATAAAACTCTAACTTAATGAGTAGCACAGGCAATACAACAAGCTCTGTAGTAAGAAATAGGACCCTAAATTCCTAGTTTTCAGTGGGATCTACTACGAGAAACTGAAGTTATTATTCCAAAGAGCTTACATGCTGGAAAAACAGCAGAGCTCAGGAAAGAGGAAAGGCAGCGTGTCAGCAAGGAGATGAAACCAGCATGTGTTTTCCATGTGCTGTGAATAAATTAGGGGTGTCAGCATCAGCAAGCAAAGCAGCAGAGGGCATAGGATGGAAGAGCAAGAATGAAGCACGATTGACAGAAATGTCAAGTGATGAGATCAAAGCTGAGGGGGGCAGGCTGGCAGGAAAGCCTAGTCTCAACCTAATGTTTGTGTTTTAGTCTCGAGCTTGGTTTCCTTTAGCTTTGGTAGGAGGAACACTGACCAGCAGGGCACCGCCCCCATATTCCTTGGCAATTTCACTTGCTCTTGCATCCCTTTTGTGAAATGACATGGTTGTTAGAGAATTTAGAAACCATGGTGAAGCTTTTCTCCAATACCCAGAAGTGGTATCCAGCAGCTGCAGGAGAGGACAATGTGTTTCTCTTGGCCTCTCATTGCATAACAGGAAGGAGAAGATTGGGGGAAGCATTCTGAGGCGCGCACAGAGCAGAGAAAATGCCAAGCTCAACTAAAGGCTGATGGAACAGAGACACTGGGTACCCAACAGCAGTGCTGTCCCCCTTAGGGGCAATGATCACCACAATTATTAACAGGGAGAACCTTCTGTGTACGGAGTCCTGCTTGACTGCAGCATTAGCTTCACGAGGCTCTTGGACTCAGGGTCTGAAGTGAACACAAAGCTCAGGGCACCAAAGGCCAAGAACAACAGCCTGGTTTCCAAATGTTTTGAATTTTTCTTCCAACACCTCCTTCCTACTCTCAAACTGAGTCCAAATTCCTAATGGAAACACAGTTTTTATTTTTTGTCCCCTCTGTGGAATTTTCATTTTGGTAAATATCCCTAAAATGTCATTTCCGGATTCGAAAATATTTTTTTCGGTAGGGTTATATGGGTATGTGTTCATAAAAGTTGCAATTTTAAAAACCTTTGTGGAAATAAATAATAGTTATAAATGTTAATAGTTTAAAGTTTTATAAAACTTTTCTCCAATACGTACAAATCCTCCAGTATTCCATCCCCTTCAACTGCCTCATAGTATCTGATCTAAACTACTACCAGGAGATGTTCATATTTGCAAGGATTAGCACCACAGGCCCCATTTGCAAGGGAGAATATAGTACTCAACACAGATATTTTAAAACATGTACACTGGAGAGAGATTTAGCACTGCTCCTCGGGAAGTAGCTGCATGAGTTAAAAATGCTCACTTAATAATAAGCACTCTCACAGTGGAGTGGTCTGTGTCTATTTCACTAGTGCCTTCCTTACCCGGAAGCATTCCAAGTATGAAGGACAAACAAACATCAACAAGATCATTGAACTATGGAGATCTGTTGGATGCCATTCTCTCCAAACCTCCTCTTGCTGAAGTCACCGATACCTTTCACTCAGCTCATGTGCCAGATTTGATAATCACAGGGAAATCATTAGGAGACTCAGTCTCTTCTAACTTGAACCCAACCCATCACTCAGCATCTGATGAAGGTGCCTAGGAAATAACCATGTCGAATACTGCTCCTGTCCACCCATCCAAGTTCATATGACAGAGCCTTAACTTGAGTTTCCTTCCTTAGCTCTGCTAGGTAGCTAACCCAGGTGACTGAGGTTTCCCATCAACAATGAGGAGAGAGAAGATTATCAGGGAGGGAAGGGGAAAGGAAAAGCCATCATCAGGACTCATACCTCCAGTACACAATGGTTGTATCAGCTCGGTACCATGAGAATCAACACACTGATAGAAACCAACAGACCAATGCCACACCTCAAAATGTAAAGTCCTTGCTCATGGTGACCCAAGATGTTTGTCAGACTGCATGAAGATAAATGTCTCAAATCAGCTGCCCTCCAGCACCATCTGTCCTAAAGTTCTCTGTGAACAAGATGAAGCTGAGTGCCATGTCTGGCTTTCTAGTAAACTTGCACATTTGGGAAAGAAGCAAGTTCATTCATCACTAAAGCAATTGGAAACTTTCCATGGCAGGCTGCAGTTAAGTGTGAACATGATGCTAATGAAGTCAAGGTTGGTGGTAGTTTGCCTCATTTTGTGATGCCATCTAGCTACTTTGTCATTACTTAATCAAACAGGGAAACAGATGTATAAGGCTGATGACTGCAAATTCAGACCTGCCACAATTTCCAAAAGTGAGGTCTGCAGACCAACTGCCTAAGAGCCAGGCAGAAGTTTGTTTAAAAAAATAAAAGCAGATTTTTGGCCCCACCCAAGATAAGGATGTGCTCATTCAAGTTTGAGAACCACAGCCCTTCTGGGTGAGCTTGGTGCCAAACCCTGCAGATGCTGGCTAAGATCACCATCTTTAAAGACAAAGCATTCATGACATAATTTATCTGGGAAACCAGCGAGTGAGCAAAACCACAGTGCTCATTTTTCAACTTGAAAAGTGATCAGAGTAGGTTGTGGAAACTTCCTCATGGACATCATAAAGTCCTCGTTTTTCTTGGTTATATTCTTCACCAAAAAAAGTAATTCTCTTTAGCCGTGATCCACTATGCTTTGCTGAATGATAACAGTAAGCCTTCTTGTGTTCATTCAGTCTCAGAGCTGGCATTACATTCTAAAACCTCTCGTCTTTAGGCAAAGGAACTGTTTGATTATTATCAGGATAATAATTCAAATTTCAAGTCTCAGGTGACTGCTCTTGGTATGGGAGAGGTGGGGTGGCAATCAATTATTCCACCCTTGGTATTCTGAGGCAGTACTGTACCTGAATCAGCCCAAAGAGAAGATAATTTCATCTGTTTTGAAGCAGAAATATGTTGGGATGTATAGTGAACTGCTCAAGTGGGGCTTATGGCTAAAGTCTTTGATGAAAGTGCTCTAATAAGAAATAGATCATTAGGGTAAAGGGTTTTTAAATTCTGTCAACCACTCAATAGCTCAAAAACAGCTATCTGACAGAGGCTTACAAAAAGCTTTCTTGTACCAGTTGCTCTCATCTAAAGGCTTTGCATAAAGCTCAACTGAGTTTATGTGGAATGGAAGAAAAATGATTGGCTATTATAATCAGTGCTGCGATGAACATTGGGGTACACGTGTCTCTTTCAATTCTGGTTTCCTCAGTGTGTATGCCCAGCAGTGGGATTGCTGGATCATAAGGCAGTTCTATTTCCAGTTTTTTTAAGGAATCTCCACATTGTTCTCCATAGTGGCTGTACTAGTTTGCATTCCTACCAACAGTGTAAAAGGGTTCCCTTTTCTCCACACCCTCTCCAGCATTTATTGCTTGTAGACTTTTGGATCGCAGCCATTCTGACTGGCGTGAAATAGTACCTCATAGTGGTTTTGATTTGTATTTTTCTGATAATGAGTGATGTTGAGCATCTTTTCATGTGTTTGTTAGCCAGTCCAGGTTCGATGCACGATACTGGATGCTTGGGGCTGGTGCACTGGGACGACCCAGAGGGATGGTATGGGGAGGGAGGAGGGAGGAGGGTTCAGGATGGGGAACACGTGTATACCTGTGGCGGATTCATGTTGATATATGGCAAAACCAATACAATATTGTAAAGTTAAAAAATAAAATAAAATTTTTTTAAAAAAGAAAAATGATTGGAAAACATCCTAACAGAGAAAGCAGCTAAATCCTTAAATGACTGTCTTAAGAACAATTTGTAATCATCCCCTGAAATAATTTGGATGAAGAAAAACTCATTCTCCATAGCATTTTTAATTATTTAAAATCAACTGCTTGCTATACATCGGGAATTTAAGATGCTTTCAAATTGTGGTGCTGGAGAATACTCTTGAGAGTTCCTTGGACTGCAAGGAAATCAAACCAGTTGATCCTAAATGAAATCAACCCTGAATATTCATTGGAAGGATTGATGCTGAAGCTCCAATACTTTGGCCACTTGATGCAAAGCCGACTCATTGGAAAAGACCCTGACACTGGGAAAGATTGGGGGCAGGAGGAGAAGCGGGTGGCAGAGGAGGAGAAGGGGGTGGCAGAGGATGAGATGATTGGATGGCATCATAGACTCAATGGACATGAGTTTGAGCAAACTCTGGAAGATAGTGGAGGGCAGAGGAGCCTGGCACGCTTCAGTTCATGGGGTTGCAAAGAGTTGAACATGAGTTAGTGACTAAACAACAACAGGAATTTAAGAACCAACAAGATACTGTTTCCAAATGACTCAAAAATATTTCAGTTCATGTAGTTGTTTCAGGTCACTATTTACAAACCAATGAAACCACTGAAAACTACTGAAAAGGAGAAATAAAGTTGTCAACTAAACTGAAAATCTTAACTTCTAAAACAATTTAAACATTTCCTTTACAAGACTCTTCTCCTGTGATGGCCAGGCAAATCAGATTTGAGAGGTTATTTTGTGTAACATTTTAAAGCATGTTGGAATGAGAGCAAAACTAGATCTCTTGAATCACTATCCAATGTTCTTTGTAAACAATTATTTCAACTGTGAACTATGAATATGCACATCATTTCAAAAGCTCACATAAAAGGTCATCAGCATGATTTAGGTTTTATCCCCAGGTTTTAAAACACCCATGAGGAATAAAAATGGTGGGTGTCACATGCCTGGGGTTCTTGACAAATTCTAACATAAATGCAATGCATCATTTTAATTCCATGTAAAAGTAACAACTGGAAAAGAGATGTTCTTCTAATCACAGGGGGAAAAAAGGCAAGTCTTTGTAATCTAATTAATAAGTTGAGGAGTTGGTGGAAGAAGAAAAAATACTGCTAATCGAGACCAAAATAGCAGCTATTAGGTCTGAAGAGCAAAGCACTAAGAGCTGCAGAGGAGCCCGGGTATGAATAATACCTACTCATAATTCACCTGGGGCCATTTGCCTGCTGTGAACAAGTGAATGACAAATGAGCAGCCGAGCTATGGTGCCACTTTACACTGAATAAATTCTCTGTGAAGATTCCCACCTCTAAAGGTACAGACTGTCTTTAAATAAAAAGAAGGGACGGTAATGCCTCAAGCAGGTATGTTATCAAGACAGTATTATTAACTCAAATAGGAAGGAGAACAATATAGATGAGACAAATTCTCAGGGTTAACATCCCCCCCCCTTTTTTTTTCACTAGAGAAGATATCTGGCAAACGACAAATGCATTAATAAACTTGATATGCATTGCTCTTAACTTTTATGCTATTCATTTGAATGTCTGTTTCCCTTATCTCTTAACTGTTAGAAACAGCAGGGCATGAGACTCAACACGAATGTAGAAATGGAAAGAAAATTTCTGGACAGGAAACCAGTTAGCTGCTGAATGGGAAGAATTGCCCCATGCGGCCATGATTTGCAGAATCTGAGCATCCCTAGGATTGGACTCCAGTCCTTCAACTTGATGAATTACATATAGACCAATAGGAAATGAGTCCTTTGTCCCGCCTACGCAAAACAACAAAAGTCCCTGGCCCAATGTGAACAATCTTCCCTTGGGGTTCTCTCAATTCCAGATGTTCTTTCTCTTATTCTTCAGATAACTCAGGGTTAGGAAGTAGGGTCTGCATCCTCCTCCTTCCCAGGAGTGTTTCTAGACTGTTGCTCTTCCACAAGTTAACTCCTCCTTTAAGCTTCCTATGCCTGGTGACATCACCCCTTGCTCCCTCCCTTTTTGCAATTTGTGTATTTCTTTCACCTTCCCCATCTCCACTGAAATCTCAGGCCCCTTTTCGTTCCCATTCCTGGTGATTAGAACACTCACATCAGTATTTGTTGGACTGTGTGCTCCCTTCAAATGTATGACCCCCAGCAATTGACCCCTGGCAACTATTAATATGACCTAATTTGGACACAGGGTCTTTATAGATGTAACTAAGTTAAGAGGAAGTCATTTTCTGGAAGAGTTTGAGTAGGATAGGTGTTAGCTCTTCTCTAAATTTTTGGTAGAATTCAGCTGTGAAGCCGTCTGGACCTGCGCTTTAGTTTACTGGAAGATTTCTGATTACAGTTTCAATTTCCGTGCTTGTGATGGGTCTGTTAAGATTTTCTATTTCTTCGTGGTTCAGTTTTGGAAAGTTGTACTTTTCTAAGAAAATTGCAGAGGAAGGTAAACTTCCAAACTCATTCTATGAGGCCACCATCACCCTAATACCAAAACTTGACAGAGATGCCACAAAAAAAGAAAACTACAGGCCAATATCACTGATGAACATAGATGCAAAAATCCCCAACAAAATTCTAGCAATCAGAATCCAACAACACATTAAAGATTAAAAAGATCATACACCATGACCAAGTGGGCTTTATCCCAGGGATGCAAGGATTCTTCAATATCTGCAAATCAATCAAATACACCACATTAACAAATTGAAAAATAAAAACCATATGATTATCTCAATAAATGCAGAGAAAACCTTTGGCAAGATTCAACACCCATTTATGATAAAAACTCTCCAGAAAGCAGGAATAGAAGGAACATACCTCAACATAATAAAAGCTATATATGACAAACCCACAGCAAACATTATCCTTAATGGTGAAAAACTGAAAGCATTTCCCCTAAAGTCAGGAACAAGACAAGGGTGCCCACTTTCACCATTACTATTCAACATAGTTTTGCAAGTTTTGGCCACATCAATCAGAGAAGAAAAAGAAATAAAAGGAATCCAAATTGGAAAAGAAGAAATAAAACTCTCACTGTTTGCAGATGACACGATCCTCTACATAGAAAACCCTAAAGACTCCACCAGAAAATTACTAGAGCTAATCAATGAATATAGTAAAGTTGCAGGATATAAAATCCACACACAGAAATCCCTTGCATTCCTATACACTAATAATGAGAAAATAGAAATAGAAATTAAGGAAAAATTCCATTCACCATTGCAACAAAAAAAATAAAATACTTAGGAATATGTCTACCTAAAGAAACTAAAGACCTATATATGCTGCTAAGTCACTTCAGTTGTGTCCGACTCTGTGCGACCCCATAGACGGCAGCCCACCAGGCTCGCCCATCCCTGGGGTTCTCCAGGCAAGAACACTGGAGTGGGTTGCCGTTTCCTTCTCCAATTCAGGAAAGTGAAAAGTGAAAGTGAAGTCATCCTGTCGTGTCCGACCCTCAGCGACCCCATGGACTGCAGCCTTCCAGGCTCCTCCATCCATGGGATTTTCCAGGCAAGAGTACTGGAGTGGGGTGCCATTGCCTTCTCCGAAAGACCTATATATAGAAAACTATAAAACACTGGTGAAATAAATCAAAGAAGGGACTAATAGATGGAGAAATATACCATGTTCATGGATTGGAAGAATCAATATAGTGAAAATGAATATACTACACAAAGCAATCTATAGATTCAATGCAATCCCTATCAAGCTACCAACAGTATTTTTCACAGAACTAGACCAAATAATTTCACAATTTGTATGGAAATACAAAAAACCTCGAATAGCTAAAGCAATCTTGAGGAAGAAGAATGGAACTGAAGGAATCAACCTGCCTGACTTCAGGCTCTACTACAAAGCCACAGTCATCAAGACAGTATGGTACTGGCACAAAGACAGAAATATAGATCAATGGAACAAAATAGAAAGCCCAGAGATAAATCCATGCACCTATGGACACCTTATCTTTGACAAAGGAGGCAAGAATATACAATGGAGAAAAGACAATCTCTTTAACAAGTGGTGCTTGGAAAACTGGTCAACCACTTGTAAAAGAATGAAACTAGAACACTTTCTAACACCATACACAAAAATAAACTCAAAATGGATTAAAGATCTAAACGTAAGACCAGAAAACTCCTAGAGGAGAACATAGGCAAAACATTCTCCAACATAAACCACAGCAGAATCCTCTATGACCCCCCTCCCAGAATGCTGGAAATAACAGCAAAAATAAACAAACAGGACCTAATTAAAATTAAAAGCTTCTGCACAACAAAGGAAACTATAAGCAAGGTGAAAATACAGCCTTCAGAATGGGAGAAAATAATAGCAAATGAAGCAACTGACAAACAACTAATCTCAAAAATATACAAGCAACTCCTACAGCTCAATTCCAGAAAAATAAATGATCCAATCAAAAAATGGGGCAAAGAACTAAACAGACATTTCTCCAAAGAAGACATACAGATGGCTAACAAACACATGAAAAGATGCTCAACATCACTCATTATCAAAGAAATGCAAATCAAAACCACAATGAGGTACCATTTCATGCCAGTCAGAATGGCTGCTATCCAAAAGTCTACAAGCAATAAATGCTGGAGAGGGTGTGGAGAAAAGGGAACCCTCCTACACTGTTGGTGGGAATGAAATCTAGTACAGCCACTATGGAGAACACTGTGGAGATTCCTTAAAAAACTGGAAATAGAACTGCCTTATGATCCAGCAATCCCACTGCTGGGCATACACACCAAGGAAACCAGAACTGATAGAGACACATGTACCCCAATGTTCATCACAGCACTGTTTATAATAGCCAGGACATAGAAGCAACCTAGATGTCCATCAGCAGATGAATGGATAAGAAAGCTGTGGTACATATACACAATGGAGTATTACTCAGCCATTAAAAAGAATACATTTGAATCAGTTCTAATGAGGTGGATGAAACTGGAGCCTATTATACAGAGTGAAGCCAGAAAGAAAAACACCAATACAGTATACTAACACATATATATGGAATTTAGAAAGATGGTAACGATAACCCTGTATGTGAGAGAGCAAAAGAGACACACATGTATATAGAACAGTCTTTTAGATTCTGGGAGAGGGAGAGGGTGGGATGATTTGGGAGAATGGCATTGAAATATGTATAGTATCATATAAGAAGCAAATCGCCAGTCCAGGTTCGATGCAGGATACTGGATGCTTGGAGCTGGTGCACTGGGATGACCCAGAGGGTGGTACTAGGAGGAAGGTGGGAGGGGGGTTCAGGATGGGGAACACGTGTACACCCGTGCCAGATTCATGTTGATGTATGGCAAAACCAATACAATATTGTAAAGTAATTAGCCTCCAATTAAAATAAATAAATTTAAATTAAAAAAAAAGAGGAAGTCATTAGGGTGAGGCCTTATCCAACAAGACTGATGTCCTCATAAGAAGGAGAAAACACCATGTGAAGTCAGAGACATACAGAGAGAAGGGCCATATGAAGACGGAGACCGAGACTGGAGTTATGCTGTCACAAGCCAAGGAATACTCGGGACTACCAGAAACCAGAGTAGGCAAGAAGGATCCTCCCACAGAGGCTTCGGAGGGAGAGTAGCTCTGTTAACACCTTGATTTCAGACTTCTAGCCTCCATAACTGTAAGGGAATACATTTCTATTTGAAGTCACTTAAGTTTATGCTAATTTGTCCTAGGCAACTAATGGACTATATTAATAATCTATTATATATTACAGTTTCTCAACTACTTTTCTTCCTCTTCATCAATGATATTCTACACTGCAGTTCAGCCACCGTCTATCATGGTCATACATCTGGGCCCTAGTTTCAGCCAAACTGGTCTCCTCTGAAGCCTCTCAGGGACACACCCCACTGTCTAACCATGCAGCCGCCTTCCAGTTGGCTTGCTCACTCAATTACTCTTATCACTACTGATACCCCTTAATTTTTTTCACTCCCAGTTCTTTCCCAATTCAGCTTAAATTCCAAGATACCATGGTCTAGTCTCCTAAACTCTCTTGTCCTTTTGACATTTATCACACTTACCCAGCAACACTTTGACCCTGGCAGAATTAAACTATCCATTTTCTTCATGCCTCTGGTGGGCTGCTGCACAAGATGACACAATTTGGAAAACTGGTAACACTGAAAAGTTATGGTTACCAACCTCAAGTGGCTCTTCCAGCTGAGCCCTCACACTACTTAGCAATTGCACTAGTCTCCTCAAGGCCAGTGGTCCCCAACCTTTTTGGTACCAGGGACTGGTTTCGTGGAAGACAATTATTCCAAGGACAGGGATGGGGGAATGGTTTCAGGATGATTCAAGTGTATTACATTTATTGTGTACTTTATTTCTATTATTATTACATTGCACAATGTGATTATACGGTAATGTGAGCAATGGGAGCAGTTGTAAACACAGATGAACCTCCCCTTGCTTGCCAGCTGCTCACCTCCTACAGTGTGGCCTGGTTCCAGTCCATGGCATGGGGTTAGAGACCCCTGCCAAGTGTTTTGTCTCACTCTCCAAAACTTTCTGCACAAAACCTACAGGGTTAGTCCTATCTTTGCCTTCTTCCTTTTCAATGATATAAGAGCTCTTCTTTTGTTTGAAGGCCAGTTCCTCACCTCTGTTCTTAATACCAGCTTTCCCCACTATATCAGCAATTTGCACACTAAATCATCCATTCCCTCTTTTGCATCACTTTTTTTTTTCTCTTTCTTGACTTGTACCTTTCCATCAGCATGGGAACATGCTTAAGTCTTAAGCACATTTAAGTCTCTTCTATTATAAAAATCCTTCCATCCTCCGACCCTCTCCAGCCATCACTCTCTCTTTCAGAGACTTCTGCACTGGCTGTCTTTCTCATTTTCCACTTGGACTCCACCTCTGCTAAACTGGCAAATTGGCTCTGTGCTTGTCAGCCTGGTGAGTAAGGTCTCACCAAGACTGCCATTGGCCTCCATGTTACTACATCTAATGGACATCCCAACCTCACATTACTTTGCCTCCAAGTGATATTCTACCACGTGGACCATAGTCCTTGACAGTCTTCCCTTGGTTTCTGTGGCTTCTATGACATTGCAAATGCCTACTTTACCTCTGATTTCTTAGGATTCTCCCCCTCATTCTGTTTCTCTTCTTCTACTCATCTTTAAATATCTATACTTTCAAGCCCTCTTCTCTTCCCTTCTTAATCCATAATTTTTCCACTCACTCTCTCCAAGCATAATTTTCTAACCTTAAGCCAATATCTCTTAAATATTATCTCCATTTCAACCTCTCTGCTCCATATATCCAGATGCCTATCAAAATTTCCTCTTGAATGTTTTCCAGGCATTTGAATTCAGTATGTTCCAAATTGGGCAGATATTACACCCTCCTTTTTTTGCAAATTGAAGGCTTGTGGCCACCCTAAGTCAAGCAAGTCTCTTGGCACCATTTGTCAACCACATTCGCTCACTTTGTGTTTCTGTGTCATGTTTTGATACTTCCCACAATATTTCAAACTTCTTTAAAATTATTATATTTGTAACAGTGAGCTGTGATCATTGATGTTACTACTACAGCTGAGTGATGGCTCAAATGATGGTTAACATTTTTTAGCAATAAAATACTTTTAAATTAAGGTATGTACATTTTTGGACATAATGCTATTGTACACTTAATAGACAATATTACAATGTAAATGTAACTTTTATATGCACTGGAAAACCAAAAAAAAATTGTATGACGCACTTTATTGGGATATTTGCTTTATTGTGGTGGTCTGCATCCAAGCGTGCAATATCTCTAAGGTATACCCATATAATCTTTAACTTTAAAGTTGATGATACCCATATCCTCAACTTTAACATAGAGTGGTGGAGTGCAGGAGAAAAGACAGGTAAACCATCATAAATCAATGCAATGGATGTTTTGACACACCCCTCCCATTTACAGTGCTTCTGTGCCTTATATCCCAATACAGAGGCACAATACATCTGCCTTATCACTCTTTTAAAAACATACTTTCTAGAAAAAAATATGATAATCTTTATATCTATAAAAAAAAGTTAGCTATAAAAATTTCAATATTGCTTCATGTACTGAGAGCATTTGCATTTTAATGGATTCTGTTTGATTTAAGCAAATACATATTTCTAACTTTGGAGTGTCAGGCGTTCAGAGGACAGATGCGACAAGGTTGTGGGAGGGCGTATGGAGATCTCCCGGGGTATTCTTAAAAATCTAGCCACTTGAAGAAATATGGCTTCTTTATCATTAAATAAGAATCATAATGCTCTCTATTCCTGAGTATTATAGAAATTAGACAGTGATTTGAGTTTGGAATGAACCATCTTCAGGAAGTCACTTAACTTTGTGACTTAACTCTAAATTGTTTTATCTTTTTTTTTTTTTTTAATCAATGAGAACAATTTTTGCTTCATAGGTTGTAAAGACTAAATGAGAGTGTGTAAGCACCCACAACAGTACACAACACACAGACTATAATGCTTGATAAATGTTAAAAAAAAAAGATCAGAATTTCAATGCTTAAATCTCTATATTAAAAGACATGGGATTTTTACAGTTTTATCATAGTTTGGATTTTATAAGATCTCAAGGCCATAGAGAAGACTACACACTAAAATTATATTGAGAAGTTCAAAAAAAGGTATACAACTTCAGGCTGAGCCTCTGTTTCCATAAATTTGCACAGACTTAGTTTTTTAGGAGTAAACAGTAAATCTTTCTGAGCTAAAGATAATAAAAGCAACAGAAAATAAGGGTTTTTTTTTTTTTTTTTTAGCCAAGAATTCTGTTCTAATTTATGTCATTGACATAATGATGTTTGCACAAACACAGATGTTTAATTCTGGGTGTTCAGCACCTATACAAGTTTTCAGAAACCACAGGACACTATTTTTTTTTCAGTTTTCAAAAGAGGAGGTGAAAACAATAGGAATAAAATTTTCCTGGAAAATGTTCAATTTGAAAATTAGATTTGAAACTGGATTTTCCATTTTGAGTAAACCATGGTCAGCAAGACACAGTGCTCCCTGACAGAAAGGTGGAACATTTTTCTGTGAGAGCCCAAAGAGTTCAGATGTGACACTGACTTTTAAAGGGCACCAGGGTAAACTGTTTCACTTCATCAACATCAGTTTCATTATTAAAATTGGTGAAACAAACAAACCTTGGTCTGTTGCAACTGATTTTCAACAAAAAGTTCCCATATTTTTCTTCTTTTTTGGTGCTCTACAATTAAGGAAGGTAGAAGTCAGGATTTGGAAAGGTGTTGGCTTATGATCGTAAATAACTACCATCACTGAAGATTCCTGTGGGGTAAGGCGTATGAAACTCTCCTCTTTTTGCCTGAGAATTTGACCTTCAGTTGATTGTCCAGTTTTGTTCTTGGGACAACCTGATAAAACTGATATGCTAATTATGTTATGAGAGAACATTGCTTAGGGTGAAAATGATCCCTAATTTGTAGCCTGCATCTGGATTGGAAAGATCACCAGTACTTCATAGAAAGCCCTCTATTTGTGATTCCCCAAGTGTGATGACCCTTGTATCAGGGGTGGTCCTTCAAAAGCTACGCATGTGGAGTTGTTACAAGATACATCAGCTCCTGTGGTACAGAGCCTTTTAAGCCATGGTGACTCTACACTTGCCTGATGTGGACCTTGTCTCTTTGAGCCTGAGCTGTCATTTGGGGTGGGGATTCAGAAGGCAGACCCTGGAGGCTGCAAGGATTTCTGCAGAAGTGCCTGACACTTCCCAGCAGGCAAGCTGTGGCTCTTGTCCTACTAAGCAGATTGGGGTCTACCAGCATCTTATGAGTCTGGATGTTAAGTTGAACCAAAGGCAACCTCTTGGTGGACACTGCAGATACAACATAGATGAGACACAATATTAAGAACTAGAGGAAAAATAGACGATTTCTGATTCCTGGAAATACATTTTCCACTTAAAAATGACTGTCAATATATAAAATAAATTGCCACTGGGAATCTGCTGTATGACTCAGGGATCTCAAACCAGGACTCTGTAACAACCTAGAGGGGTGGAATGGGGAGGGAGGTGTGAGAGATGTTCAAGATGGAGGGGATATATACCTATGGTTCACTCATGTTGATGCTTGGCAGAAACCAACATAATTTTCTAAGGCAATTACCCTCCAATTAAAAATAAATAATTTTACAAAATGACCATCCATAAGCATTTGCTGCTATTAATAAAAACAGAGAAGCAACATTTCCCTTCAATGTTGCCTGCTCCCTGGTTTCAACACTGAATCTTCCCTACCAAACAAAATACCTTTTAACTCCTCACACTGTGCTCATTTGAATGAAAAGCTGAATAAGGGTGCTTCTGTGAATTAATATCTGCAATTTCAGGGGCCTTCAGAAAAGGCCATGACAAACAAGACTCAAAGTCACAAGAACTCTCCCAAGTGCTCAGCAGTTCCTGGTCTATGGCAGGTGTTGATATTCTAAAACTTTTGCTTCCTGTATTTCTACCCTCTTGCTCCCTGCTTCAATATGACCTCTTTTTTCTCAGGACTTGTACACAGAGAATATCTTTTAAGTACCTTATCTCATGTCTTCTTTCTCTGAGGTATTTCTTCTCCCTAGAGTTCATCTCAATTTTACCTCTCTGAGTCTCAACTAAGTTGAAATACCCTTGACTGGGATGGCCCAAGGTCACCAGCTGGCTCTGTAGCCAGTTGATAAGAGTGACATTTGAGGTCTGTGCCTTATACCCAGTTTGCCAGGCTCAGGAAAAAACACACCTTCTCATTTTATTGCATGGTTAACATTAGTTTCCAAGAGCGTAAGAATGGCACCATTGGTTGTGAAATCTGATGGTAGAGAGTTAGGAGAAATAGCTAGTGAAAAGGGAGGGAACAGGACAGAAGAGGGGTGTGCACAGCTGGAGCTGACTATAGGAAAGCCTGGAGCCACATAAAATGGGTTAATCTAGCAGGCTGCTCCCAGGAGTGGTGACAGGAAATTCTGAAGACTATCTATCCTTTCCACGAACTTATCCTGTTTTTCTGTGAGAAGCCCTCATGGTGCACTTTCTTCATACTACATACAGAAGAGACACACACTCATGCAATGATAGCATGGGTGTCAACTCTAACAACTGGTTTATCCTTTTGGAAAACCAATTTAATGTTGTTTATACTCTGTTGCCATTAATTCTTCTCCTGAAAAATAATTCAGGAAGCAAGAGTAAACCAACAAAAACCACGTACATGAATTTTTCTTTAATAACCATGAAGATTACATAGCAATATGGAACTGGATGAAATGTGAAAGAAAAAAGGCAGAAGGTCTGAATATCCATGATGAGTGTGACTTTGAAAATATATGGGTACATGTGGACAAAGGCCAGAGTGAAAAACAAAAATGAAAATAGTTGGGACAGGGAATACAGTCATAGATGACACATGTCTTACAAAACTTCTTCAGTTGTGTTATCTTGTTTTAAATTTAAAATGAAAAACCAAAATAAGAACAGTCAGTCAAGTGGGTGTTAGCAAGGGTTTTTCTCATCCCTGATGCACTTCTGAGTGGTATGGGTTATTATTTTACACCTGAGGGATGCAAAGAATTCTTAGGTTATGATACATAGTTCTCTTTAATTTGTTTTAGGTAATCTGGCCTAGGTACTAGTAAATCACAATAGCCAATGGTTAAACATCTGCTGGATCATGGAAAAAGCAAGAGAGTTCCAGAAAAACATCTATTTCTGCTTTGTTGACTATGCCAAAGCCTTTGACTGTGTGGATCACAATCAACTGCGGAAAATTCTGAAAGAGATGGGAATACCAGACCACCTGACCTGCCTCTTGAGAAATCTGTATGTAGGTCAGGAAACAACACTTAGAACTGGACATGGAACAACAGACTGGTTCCAAATAGGAAAAGGAGTACGTCAAGGCTGTATATTGTCACCCTGCTTATTTAACTTATATGCAGAGTACATCATGAGAAACGCTAGGCTGGAAGAAGCACAAGCTGGAATCAAGACTGCCGGGAGAAATATCAATAACCTCAGATATGCAGATGACACCACCCTTATGGCAGAAAGTGAAGAGGAACTCAAAAGCTTCTTGATGAAAGTGAAAAAGGAGAGTGAAAAAGTTGGCGTAAAGCTCAACATTCAGAAAACTAAGATCATGGCATCTGGTCCCATCACTTCATGGGAAATAGATGGGGAAACAGTGGAAACAGTGTCAGACTTTATTTTGGGGGGCTCCCAAATCACTGCAGATGGTGATTGCAGCCATGAAATTGAAAGACTGCTTACTCCTTGGAAGGAAAGTTATGACCAACCTAGATAGCATGTTGAAAAGCAGAGACATTACTTTGCCAACAAAGGTCCTTCTAGTCAAGGCTATGGTTTTTCCAGTGGTCATGTATGGATGTGAGAGTTGGACTGTGAAGAAAGCTGAGTGCCAAAGAATTGATGCTTTTGAACTGTGGGGCTGGAGAAAACTTTTGAGAATCCCTTGGACTGCAAGGAGATCCAACCAGTCCATTCTAAAAGAAATCAGTCCTGGGTGTTCATTGGAAGGACTGATGCTAAAGCTGAAACTCCAATACTTTGGCCACCTCATGCAAAGGGTTGACTCATTGGAAAAGACTCTGATGCTGGGAAGGATTGGGGGCAGGAGGAGAAGGGGATGACAGTGGGTGAGATGGCTGGATGGCATCACTGACACGATGGACATGATTTTGAGTGAACTCTGGGAGTTGGTGATGGACGGGGTGGCCTGGCATGCTGTGATTCATGGGGTCACAAAGAGTCAGACACGACTGAGTGACTGAATTGAACTGAAATAGAGTTTGCTGCTGCTGCTGCTGCTAAGTCGCTTCCATCATGTCCAACTCTGTGCGACCCCATGGACTGCTAAACAAATATTAACTAATTTAAATCTTAATAACAACATTCTTAAGTTGTTACTACTAAATTTCCATTAAGCAGATGAAGAAAACTAAGTTCAGAATGGTGAGGTATCTTGCTCAAGGCCCTAGCTTAGCTGGTGAGTGGTGAACACAGGATTCAGACTCAGAGTCTGGCTCCAGAGCAATGCCCTAAACCAATGTCCTATACCTTACTCAATGGATGACTAGCAAATGGTACCATGGGTTTCTAATTCAGACCAATATTCTTTTCATTACACCAGACTGAATCTTATCTGGAAGATGAAGAAGCTGGAAACAAGACTGAGTGACTTGTTCATGGTCACATGATGAGCTAATGGCTGAGAATCAACTTCTTTACTTATAATCTAATGATTTTCCTATTATCCCAGACTGCTGGGAATGAAGAGAAAAATACCTAACTAAGAGCAAAAGTAAATGAGGAAAGACCTTAGGGAAATAAAACCTAAGACCTCTAAAAGATAAAAATCTTCTTTGTCTCTTTGCTCTGCCATTTATTTGAATGTGACTCTGTCCTTCGTGCTACTGACAGATGCCTGTGCTCGTGGACCAGGGACCTCCCTACATGGGAGAGAGGCAAGTTATGAAGAGCAGAAGGGCTTCAGGGAGGCGTGGCCACCATGGGGCACACTTGATGTTCTAGGATTTGGCCAAACTGCATGTGTCTGTGCTGTATATGTTAACATGGAGAAATGACATACTAATCAGGCGGCTTTGCTGGAAAGTATAACCATTTTCTGATTTAAAACATTCTATAGGAAAAACTGAGCATGGAGGTATGGTGATGGATAATTGTATGCCAACTTGGTTAGACTATAGCATTCAGTTATTTAATCAAACACCAATCAAGATTTTGATGTGAAGATACTTTGTACATATAATTAACATCTACAATCAGTTGGCTTTAAAAGGGATTATTACCCTTGATAATGTGGGTGGGCTTTCTCCAATCATTCAAAGGCCTTATGAATAAAACCTGAGGTTTCTTGGAGGAAAAAAATGTCTGCCTTAAGACAGATTCAACTCTTGAGTTTCTAGTTGATCTGACCTATGGATTTCAGATTTCCCAGCCCTCAAAACTGCATAAGTCAATTCCTTAAAATAAATCTGTATCCATCCATCCACCTGTCCAGAAAAAGGAAGAGATCCTATTGCTTCTGTTTCTCTAGAAAACCCTGACTGATACAAAGGTTTTTCCAGGACTGCAAAGTACTGTGAGAATACGGGCACACAGATCCACCTGACATACAGTTTGTGAAAAGTAGAAAGCAAATGAAAATGGAGGAAGCAAAGTTTCACTGAGGAGAGAGAACACTACATGCCCCCACACAGGCGGGGACCAGGGCAAACATTCCTTTCTGCCCCTGGGTCACAGCAGGCAGTTACAACCACCTTGGCACAGTCGCAACTGAAAGTGATGAGCTTGTTGTGAGACACAGGCCCAAGGACCCACGAATCGCTGAGGCAATAAAATGATAGCTGGGAGTAAAGAAAACATACTTAGATTTCTAGGAATTAACAACAAGGAAGGTGTTCAGGGCATAATAAAAGCATCTTCTCCCTGAAGACTGACAGTGACCTCAAGGCATCTCCCCCATGTGCTGCTGAACACTTAAAGATAGGTACTATTAATTCTTCGCATTCCTCTGGGCTTCCACTGTATAACTTTCTAGGCTGGGGAGAGTTATGGGATCTGCTTCCCATTTCAAAAATAAGTATGTCTTTCGAATTTCTTCCTCACCACCCTCCTCATCCTCATCATCACTTCCCAGCAGTCCCATTCCCAGACGACTGCTTGGGAGGCCAAGAGGGAAGGTGCAGAGCAGACGGTTAATCTCACCTTGGCTTCTGAAGTGGGTTCCAAGAAGCACAGGCGATTCCCAAGTCCCTCGGCTGCCAGGCAGAACTTCCTCTGCTCCTTGTGAACGTTGGCGATGCACTGGAGGACCACTTCATCTTCCTGCCAGGGGAACAGAGACCCATGTGAGGAGCAAGGGACTACCTCCCAACACAGAGCCAAGCCCCTAAGGCACCCTGCTGCATCTTCATCAGGTCTGCTGAGGGGCACATGCCTTTGAATATTAGATAAAGGAGAGTTTGTTCCTCGCATGGCATACCTGAGCTCCTCCCCTGAGTCAGGATTCTACTCATCTCTGGGGAGTGGGGTAGCAAGGACTTGGAAGAGAGGTACTACTTAAGTTCACAGCGTGAGCCTCCCTTCTGAAACGTACAAACTGCACACCATCCAGGTAAGCAGAGGATTTCAACCCTTGAGGGAACCTTAAACTAAACCTAAGCAATTTCTCCAAATAAACAATTAAACAATGAGGGAAACTGAGATGGCAGCAGAGATCAGAGGGAGGCAGGATCCGTGGAGGGAAGGTCCATTCTATGACAGGCTGGAAAGAGACATACTTTGTTGGAGGAGAGGGATGTATGCAGTGAAACGCATTCGGAGATGACAGAGGAGGCTGTGGAGGATACCAGCAGATGCCTTTAATTTTAAATTCTCTTTTATATTGAGTTATAGCTGACTGAGAATGTGGTGTGTTTCAGGTGTACAGCAAAGTGATTCAGATAAACACAAGCATATATAACACAGGGAACTCTACTCAATACTCGGTAATAATCTACATGGGAAAGGAGATGCATTTTAGATATGCATCTAAGGAAGATTAAAAGGAAAGGAAGACTGAGAGAAGCCTTGAGGATCCAGGCTGGAAGGACGAGTGGTCAAAAAGAAAAGCCAAGGAGAGGACTTTCCTCCTAGGCGGCAGCCTCAAAAGCAGCCCTCCTCCAATTGCAGACACCTTGTTTGAGTGGCATTCCTCTGCTTGATGGTCCAGAAATGAGGCTGACCTCCATTTACAGGAACATGATCACCCCCTGCACAACCCTGCCTGACGATGAGCGGCAAACCTCTTCCTTACCCATCCCTCCATCCTTGCTCCTCCAACCTGTCAGTCCACATGCTCTCTCTCCACCGCCACCCGACCTCGGGTTTCAAACATCAAAGACGACTTCCAGGCATAGTTGAATTTAAGGGGGAACCAGAGGCGCCCCAGGTGGAAGTGCTTCTTCTCAGCACTTGCTCTCCTGTTTCCCGTCTCAGTTCCAGATCCGCTTGTCTTAGTGTCAATCCTATCCTACAGTACTGGAAAGGCACACTAAATAGACATGCTTTTTCCTCCACGGTGCCTACAACACATCTAGTCACATGGAAAAATGAAATCCTCTATGTGGTGGGAGCATGAAGAGATTCAGTAGGACCAACCCCCACAAAGAGGTCTGCAATGCCCAGGGATTGGCCAGCGGCGACAGGGAAATTTGAGACGTCACAAATCACAGACATATGAGGTGAACATTGAGGGAATAAAAAGGGCTCCATCCTTTCACTAGCCCTGAAATGTCACTGTTCATCACTAAATTGAGTCAGTAATAAATTCAAGCCTCTGCTTCAGAATTCAGTCTTCATTTGAGTTGAGACAGAAGAAAACTCCAGAATATCACTTCTCTCGAAATGTGGGCTCAGGGGGATCTCTGAAAAAAATGAAGTTTTTCCCCAGGCAGAGTATGCTCCAGATCCCAGACCCAATACCATCCCCCTGGGGGGCACAGGGAATGGGGGAGGATTCTGAGTTGTCAAAACTTCAGAAAGGTGCCACGAAATGGGCGTGGCAGTTCAATGGTTTGTACTGCAAGAGGCAGTCCTCAAAACACATAATTTTTCCATCCAAAATGTCAAGAAGACCCCCTGTTGAGAAATACTTTAAGTATCTCCTACCCACGTACCATTCACCAGTGGGAACAGGCATTTGGAAATCACAGAACTGGATCTATGGACCAGATTTCTCACAAAGGGAAAGTCAACAAAGGTTTCTTTATAATATGTGTCTTAGAGAATCTCTTTCCATAATCACCTTTCCCATGTTCTTTCCACCCTCAAGTGCCCAAACCATCTTGCACTAGCTGCCTCAGGGATCTATTTGTCTTCTGAAATTGACCTGTGCTGTAATTCACATCCTCATAACCTAGGCTACCAATCAACTCACGAAATAAAGGAATTGCCCTGGCTCAGTAACCACTTCCTGAAGAGCATTCACATGCAGGCACTGTCCAAGTCAGCACTCTGGGGGATACACGTGACTGTGCGGCTCTGGACCAACTTACCCTTCTCCAAACATGTTCACTTTTTTCCACCTGCTGTCTGGAACTGTACAGCTTGGACTGACCTGGCTGTAGACACCACCTGGCATGGCAGCCTGTACCTGCCTTCCCTCCAGACAGCAGCTATTAGCACCACAAACCTTCAACAGACAGACATCTGGAGACAAAGAGTGCTTGACGCGGAAATCTTTGCACCATTTGGAATCATGAGATGAGTTAATTTAACTCATTTCATTAATTCTCTCACTCCCTAGTGGAACACAGAACACAACCCCTTCTAGGCCATTACCAACTCTATTTAGTTTACTCATCCCTATACTGATGTATGCTTTCTCCCCTCTTGTTATCTCTCTTCCTTTATCCCTTTGCTTTAAAGCAAATCTGGGAATTTCCAGATAATGCTATTTCCGAGGAAGCCCCGTTAACTGAAGGCTGCAAATTCTCCCACTTTTGCTATCTTTTCTTCCAGAAACTCTAGCTCCCCTCACAATCCTCACTGCCAACTCAGATGATTACTCTTCAACTCAGGTGCCCAAAATCTTCTATTTTGAGACACATGATAGCCAATCTCCACATCTTCTTTGGCAATCTATCAACAGACTAGTTACTTCTCCCATCCTTTATCTGACTCTTAATGACAATTGGGGAATTTGATAAACATTTTTGTGTGAATTCAACTCACATTTATTGAGTGCCTTCCAAGGGCAAAGAATTCTTCCAGGGTATCATGAAGTACACCAGGTTTTGTAAGAGGTGATATGTTAATATTGTAATAATGGAGCTGACATCTGACAGGCCAGCCCACAGCCTTTCTCCACTCTGCTTTAATCATCATCTCAAGTAATTTCAAGGTTCTTGTGGACAATCTATTCAAAATGAATCAGTTCAGTTCAGTTGCTCAGTCGTGTCCAACTCCTTGCAACCCCATGGACTGCAGCATCCCAGGCCTCCATATCCATCACCAACTCCCGGAGTTTACTCAAACTCATGTCCATTGAGTTGGTGATGCCATCGAACCATCTCACCCTCTGTCATCCCCTTCTCCTCCTGCCTTCAATCTTTCCCAGCATCAGGGTCTTTTCAAATGAGTCAGGTCGCATCAGGTGGCCAAAGGATTGGAGTTTCAGCTTCAACATTGGTCCTTCCAGTGAACATTCAGGACTGATCTCCTTTAACATGGAATGGTTGGATCTCCTTGCAGTCCAAGGGACTTTTAAGAGTCTTCTCCAACACCATAGCTCAAGAGCATCAATTCTTCGATGCTCAGCTTTCTTTATAGTCCAACTCTCACATCCATGCATGACTACTGGGAAAACCATAGCCTTGACTAGACAGACCTTTGTTGGCAAAGTAATATCTCTGCCTTTTAATATGCTGTCTACTACTACTACTACTAAGTCGCTTCAGTCATGTCCGACTCTGTGCGACCCCATAGACGGCAGCCCACCAGGCTCCCCCGTCCCTGGGATTCTCCAGGCAAGAACACTGGAGTGGTTTGCCATTTCCTTCTCCAATGCATGAAAGTGAAAAGTGAAAGTGAAGTCACTCAGTGGTGTCCGACCCTCAGTGACCCCATGGACTGCAGCCTTCCAGGGTCCTCCGTCCACGGGATTTTCCAGGCAAGAGTACTGGAGTGGGGTGCCATTGCCTTCTCCGAATATGCTGTCTAGGATGGTCATAACTTTTCTTCCAAGGAGTAAGAGTCTTTTAATTTCATGGCTGCAGTCACCATCTGCAGTGATTTTGGAGTCCCAAAAAATAAAGCCTGCCACTGTTTCCACTGTTTCCCCTTCTATTTGCCGTGAAGTGATGGGACCAGATGCCATGATCTTTGTTTTCTGAAAGTTGAGCTTTAAGCCAACTTTTTCACTCTCCTCTTTTACTTTCATCAAGAGGCTTTTTAGTTCCTCTTCACTTTCTGCCATAAGGGTGGTGTCATCTGCATATCTGAGGTTATTGATATTTTCCCAGCAATATTAATTCCAGCTCGTGCTTCTTCCAGCCCAGCGTTTCTCAGGATGTACTCTGCATGGAAGTTAAATAAGCAGGGTGGCAATATACAGCCTTGACAAACTCCTTTTCCTATTTGGTACCAGTCTGTTGTTCCATGTCCAGTTCTAACTGTTGCTTCCTGACCTGCATATAGGTTTCTCAAGAGGCAGGTCAGGTGGTCTGATATTCCCATCTCTTTCAGAATTTTCCAGTTTATTGTGATCCACACAGTCAAAGGCTTTGGCATAGTCAATAAAACAGAAATAGATGTTTTTCTGAAACTCTCTTGAGTTTTTTGATGATCCAGTGGATGTTGGCAATTTGATCTCTGGTTCCTCTGCCTTTTCTAAAACCAGCTTGAACATCTGGAAGTTCATGGTTCACATATTGCTGAAGCCTGGCTTGGAGAATTTTGAGCATTACTTTACTAGCGTGTGAGATGAGTGCAATTGTGCAGTAGTTTGAGCATTCTTTGGCATTGCCTTTCTTAGGGATTGGAATGAAAACTGACCTTTTCCAGTCCTGTGGCCACTGCTGAGTTTTCCAAATTCGAAATGAATACCTTGACCTAATGATTGCCCCTCTGTTTTGGTAACACACTCTAATGAAACTTCCTTGTCATGACCTAGAATGAATCCAGTTCTAAAATCCAAAACTGGACTTTTACTATACAGATGCACTCTTCTCTCTTGCTTGCTTTCTCATTGCACTATTCTTGCTTTCCCCTTCAGCAAATTGGCCGGTTCCAAGAGAGCACACTGCCATCGTCATTATTTTCTCCACCTGAGCAAGGAAAATGATTGATTTTTTGGAAAGATAAAACATCACAACTTTGAAGTTTGGGGAGTTTTAAAAATATTGTGTACTAAATCATATAAGTAGAATCTAGAAAAATGGTATAGATGATTTACAAAGTAGAAATCAAGACATAGGGAACAAACATATGGATACCAAGGGGGAAAAGGGGAGTGGGATGAATTAGGAGATCAGGATTGACATATATACATACTGTTGATACCATGTACAAAATAGACACCTAATAAGAACCTAACTATATGGCATAGAGAACTCTACTCGATGCTCTGCAGTGACCTAAATGGGAAGGAAATTCCATTCAGAGGGGATATATGTGTACATGAATATATATGAATCAGTACAGCTGATTCATGTTGCTGTATTGCAGAAACTGACACAGCAGTATAAAGCAACCATACTCCAATAAAAATCAAAACAAACAATAAATAAATTTATGAGGGTTATTTTTGGTAACATTCTCAACTTGTTTGAACCTTGCTTCACTGAAACACAATCATAAATTTTTTCCTTTTTCATAGGACTTATAGCAGACTTAACTCAGTCAATATCAAATAATAATAGCTTCCATCTATAATAGAGAGAGAGGCAAACTAAAGGGAAGAAAGCACTAGTCTGGAGGGCATAATAATCAGAAACAGCAAGACCTTTCAGACCCAGCCTCTGTCCTTGGGTGGGCGTTATGAATTTCCTGGGACCCCAAGAAATTATCTGCATAAGACCGCAGAAGGTTTTCCTTCTTTTACCAAATAAGTCAAAAGGTCTCTGCCTGGCTTTGAAAATGTCTCCACCACTGAGTTCTCCCCTCCACCTCTCGTCTTATCTTCCTTCATTCCTATTGCCTACCATCTCCCAAATAAGTCTTGCTCAGAGTTCATGGAATGCTCCTCCTTGAAATCCCTCCTTCCTTTGTTCAACTCTTGAAATCCCTCCTTCCTTCATTCAACTCCATATTCTCCTAGTTCTCCTCCCTTTCCGATGGATCCTTCCCATGTTCTCTTTCTCCTGCCACCCCTAAATATAGGGATCACCCAAGGATGGGTCTTTGTCATTTTCCCCTAGAAATCTCACTCATTCTTCAGGCTTCCAGGTTTATTCCGAGAGTCATTATGCCATCTGTACTTCCAGTAGGGCTAGTGGTAAAGAACCTGCTTGCCAATGCAGGAGACATAAGAGATGAGGGTTTGATCCCTGGGTTGGGAAGATCCCCTGGACAAGGGCATAGCAACCCACTCCAGTATCCTTGCCTGCAGAATCCCATGGACAGTGGAGCCTGGTGGGCTACAGTCCATAGGGTTGTAAAGAGTCAGACACGATTGAAGCAACTTAGCACACACACACTCACACACACCTCCAACCTGATGGCATTCTATAGTTCCAAATCTCCACCTATTGATCCATGGACTTCTCAACATCTCAAACCAATATGTTCCATTGCATCAAAAGGCTTCCTTTTCCATGTGTTCATCTTTTTATTATGATTCCTGTATTTGTCAATGACATATCCAACCCCTCTGCAGCCCAGGCTCAAACACCATCACCTCCTATCTGAGTCTTCTCTCTCCCCTCTTCTGCAACATATGGACCAGAGGAAGCAGACACTGGAGCTCTAGAGCTCAGAACAAGGCTATAACAATACCCAAAGCAGTCTTCCTTTGGTCTTTTACTGGAGGCACAGCCCTGACTTCATCATTTTCCTGCTGAAAATCCACAATGACTCTACACTGTCCACAAAACAAATATAAATTTCTTAAACCAATATATAAGGACCTCCACGTTCCAACTTCTTCCCTACAGACGTCTTTGCCATCTCTACCTCTGTGCCTTGATTTGCCATTTTTCTGTGATCACAGATTCGCTGGCCTCCCAAGCTCAGCTTAAATATCATATTCTTCTTAAATATCATATTCTCAGCTTAAATATCATATCATAATGATTATTCACAATATGCCGTATCCCCAGTTATGTATTTGGAAATGGCTCACATTTGCTGATCTCTGACTGTGTAACAGGCACTGTGTTTTATGGACAATAACCCATTTAAACTTCATGTCAATGCTGTGATGTAGGTACTATTGTAATCTCCATGTGACAGATGAGAAGCCCCTGTGCAGAGCAGTTAAGTAACTTGCCTAAGGTCTCCGGGTGGCAAGGGGTGGAGCCTGGTATCCAGTCTGGACAGACTGTATCCACATTCTCTTTCCCAACTTCTCTCAGTTGGCCATTTACCCCTTGAAGGCAGGGTCCCCATCTGGTTCACCTTTACACCTATTGGGATACTCACAAGCATGGTGCCTTAAACACATCATGCACCCAATTATAACTTATTAAGTGGGCGTGTTTCCACCTTGCAACCCCAGTTAATTACAAACTCTGTTAGAGCAGAAAACAGCTTCCCCATCCAAGCTGGGAATGTAATGTATTTGGTAAAATCATGTTGGCTGATTGGAATTCAAAATCTGATTAAAAGAAGAGATTACTCTCATGGAACAATAGTTTTTGTAGAAGGGGTCACTGCTTCACTGATGAGTCAGAACTGAGTAAAGTTATAAAAAGAGAATAGATATTGACATAAAGAAGGAATGGGGAAGAAGCCATAATGAGGCTTTGGAGCCCATTTCAAAATTTCTTAGTTTCTGTTGCTTAATTATTATTGCTGATAATAATAACCATTCATTCTATACCAGACACTCTGCTGAAATCTAGCCTCCCCTCCTAGATGATGTAACACTCATAACAACACAACCATTCTAAGAATGAGGAAACCAAAGCTCTGAGGATTTAGCTAATTTTAATGAATAAACATTTAATGAACAGTCACTATGTGACACCATGTTCCAGCACCTCAGTTTAGTCCTTACAACTTCCCTAATATTCTCTCTATTCATAGATAAAGAGGCTGAAGCATAGAGAGCTTAATTAACTTGCCTAGCATCACACCACATGTAAGTAACAGTTTCCAACCTTGAACCTGGGATTACATGAATCAGGAGCCTGTCCTCCTGATTATGATGCCAAAACAGCTCTTGACTCCAAGAAAGTGACCTTAGCAATAGATTTGAAATACGTCTTCCTGATTCTAAGGCCCATAGTGATGGTGTTGATAAAAATAAATATATCCTGGCCCTCTCACATGGTGATCCAACTTCAAAAAGTAACCAAATCAGAGAGCATGATGCCAGAGAGAACAGCCAGAGACCTTAAAATCAAATAAAATCAAATTTCTCAGTGTCCCATGACTATAACAATGGAAGGAGTGAACATCATCCCTAAACTTGTAGCAGTGCAGGGTGGGTGGGGGGATGATTAAAATCCAAGGTATATCGTATATCAGCATCCCCCCAAGCCATGTGGTTCACAAGCGCTGGCTATTCCTGTCATAGCTCCAGCCTGGGTGGTGCTGAGTGATTGTCCCTGAACAAGAATATACAGCCTTTGGCTCTCTTGGCTGAGATGTCCTATTATCACAGGTTGCCTCTGACAACGTTCTTCCCATACCCCGCTAGAGAACTTTGAACTTGAAAATGAATGGAGCTTGCCTGTTCTATTCCTGCTGCTTCTTTCTTATACCCCGACTCCCAGCACCCGGGCCAGAGAAGGTCTGTGTTTGCCATCTTGGAGTTGATGGATGGGGGCACCCTGGCTCCCTCTCTTCTCTCTGGGTCATTTGTAGAGGACTCTTTGGGACAAAACAAAATGGCTGAGAGCCCTATTTAAGGTCGAGCATTAGGCAGTTGACGACAGCCCTATAGTTAGCTGTGCACATCACCGGTGCTGAGCAGCTCGTGAGCAGGGGCATGTGGGACAGAGCGCAGTCCAGCAGATTTCATGGCCTACCTTTAAGTGCAGACAGGACTGCAGAGGACAATCCATAACCATTTATTGCTTTAAAAAGGAATATGTGGCCCCGCCACTCTTCTTGAACAGCAGGCACTATTTTGGGAACTGATACAGTTAGAGCTACCTGCTAAATATATATACCGACATGGGTGAGAGAGCTTATTCCAAGGCTTTACCCAAAAGCATCTCTTAAATGAAAAATAAGTGGGTTATTGGGATGACAGGACCATCTACAGACTGTTTCATAAGGATTAACAGCACTGGTGGTCTACTGTGCCCTAGGTATCAATCATTTTAACTATTTGCTTCCTCAGATTCTAAGCTCCTCAGGGGCAGGAACCTCTCATTTCCCTGTGAATCCTCAGTGTCTGGCATAGTGGCTGGCACTGAGTAGAAAAGCACATATTTGTGAATCTAATGAAAGAACCATATATATTGAAAATTAGTAATATTAACAAAATACTTACATATAAAAATTGCATCATGAAGATATTTCTGCATTTCCTTCCTTGTAGAGTCTAGAATGTCAACATGGAAACAGTTGGAATGTTATATAAGGCTCTGTAATATTCTGTTCACTTCTACAATGGCTCAATGAGACCTACAGATATTCTTAATCCCATTTCAAAAATTATTAAGCTACTATCTCTGATTCCTTACTACTCATTGCTTGTTGCACAGTGCAATAAAATGGAAATGCCAGGATCCAAGAGACAAAATTGATAGAGTTGATAATTCCTTCCTTTGTAAAATACAGTCATCATTCGGCTCATAGGGTAGACTTTCTCTTGCATGTTGCTCCTATTCGAGAGCATCTCCTTCTCAGGTTCCTTGGCTGACCACGCCTCATCTTCTCCTCTGTAATGCGGGAGCTGTGCCCCCACATTATTCTTCAGAGTTCTTTTCCTTACCTGAACTCTCCTCCCTGGTGATATCATTTGGTTTCATGGCTTTAAAAATCATGTGTAGTCATTAATATTGTTCTTGTTTAGTCACTAAGTTGTGTCTAAACACTATGCAAGCCCATAGACTGTATGTAGCCTGCCAGGCTCCTCTGTGCATGGGATTTTCCAGGCAAGAAATACTAGAGTGGGTTGCCATTTCCTTCTCCAGGGGATCCTCCTGACCCAGGGATCAAACCCTGGTCTATTGCATTGGCAGGCAGGTTCTTTATCACTGAAGCTGCCAAGGAAGCTCCAGTCATTAATACTAATGACTCTCAAATTTGTATAACCTGCTTAAACTTCTTTTATCTCCAATTGCTTAACAGGTTCAACTCATAATCATGTCCCTTGTGTGTTCCTCCTGATGGTCTATCTCAGGACATGGCAACTCCATCCTTCAGGTACTCAGGCAAAAGAAAAATCTTGAATTAATTCATTTTTTTCTCACCTCACTTCCACACCAGCAACAAATCCTACCAAATCTATCTTCAAAATCTATGTGACTGGACCAGCTTGCATCCTCCTCACCACACCACCTGGTCACACCATCACCTCTTGACATGATTACTGCAAGCACCTCTGAACTTATTTCCCCCTCATCTCTCTTCCCTACACACTAGCTAGAGGAAGGTTTTTACTGAGATCCTATCTCCCCACTACTCAAAACTCTTCAGTGGCCTTCTGTCTTACTCAGGATTCTTACTGTGGTCCTAAAACCAGCCCCACTTGCCTGTGATCTCTCTTCTTTTGCTTGCTTAGTCTCAGCTGTACTGGCCTGGTTCTAGGAGCTTAGATTTTTGAAGCACGCTCCGCCCTCCCACCCTTTGCCTTGGCTCTTTCTTTGCTAAGGATGCTCCTCTCCAGTTCCCCGCAGGGCTCCTTCCTCACTTCCCTTAGGTGTCTGCTCAGTGTCAGTTTATCAGAGAGGCCCTCCCTCTATAAAATTAAACCCCTATTCCCACTCCACACTTTCCATCTTGCTTCATCTGCCTTCCTTCCCCACTAGCACTTACCACCTAAGAACATGTACTTGTTTGTTTCTTATCTATTCCCTCCTCATTAGAACGTAACCTCCATGGATACTGTTTTGGCACCACTAAATCTCCAGTGTGTACAACAGAGCCTGGTACAAGGTACATGAGTATGTGCTCAGCCGCTCTGTCTTGTCTGACTCTCTGCGACCCCCAGACTGTAGCCTGTCAGGCTCCTCTGTCCATGGGATTATCCAGGCAGGAATACTGGAGTGGGTTGCCATTTCCTTCTCCAGGGGATCTTTCCGACCCAGGGATTAAACCTGCATCTCCTGAGTCTTCTGTGTTGGCAGGTGGGTTCTTTTTACCACTCAGCCATCTGGGAAGCCCCACAAGGTAGGTACTCAGCCCCGAGAAAAAGACTAGAGGTTTATTCCTTTGCAGGAATTGTGCAATCATTCCTCAGACTCGTCTGGGATTAAGGGCTTATGTTAAAGGCTGACAAACAAAAGAAGCAACCCACAGCCTGCAGGCAGGGACCTGGAAAAAGTGTCCTGTTTTCTCTTGATAACTTTTCCGACTGCCAAGAAGACTGAATTTGAAGTCTGGTGATACAGTTGCCGCAGCCTCCCCCATGGCTTGGTCCTTTTGGAACTTGCAGAGAAGAAGGCAAAGGGGGAAAGCCTTCCCTGAGCTGATTAGGGAGATCTGCAGGCCCTAGGGTTCCCAGGTGCAGTTCACTCTGTCAGGTAGACTAGGCTGCTAGCCGACATGGAAGAATGCAGTGACCCGTAACATCGTCTCCAAGAAATAATGGTCAATTTATTTAAATTTCCGATCCTCACAGGGTAGAAAAATAATGATCGAGTTGGTACCAGGCAATTTCAGGCCCCACAGGAAGGTTTGCTTTTTTTTTCCCCAATAAAATTGTACATAACTTGATATTTTGAATATTCTCCCCCAAAGCAAGTGAGTGACCATACCCAGGAGCATACACATACCCCTTTGGTTTCTTTCTTCTTCAGACACATCAGCCGGGGTAAAGAGTGAGCACAAAAAGCTAGACTACTATAGCAATCATAATGTTTGATGTATAAGAGGGAGCAAGGGTTGATAATAGTCACGACAGGGAAAGGTAAGTCTGTGGATCTAACATTGCTCTGAACCTAATTTGGAAAAGGTGGGGATGTAAATTGGTGCAGCCACCATACAGAACAGTAGGAAGGGTCCTTAAAAAACTAAAAATAGAATTATCATATGACTCTGCAATCCCACTCCTGAGCATATATCCAGTTTAGTTCAGTTCAGTCGCTCAGTCGTGTCCAACTCTTTGCGACCCCATGCATCACAGCATGCCAGGCCTCCCTGTCCATCACCAACTCCCAGAGTTCACTGAGACTCACATCCATCGAGTCAGTGATGCCATCCAGCCATCTCATCCTCTGTAGTCCCCTTCTCGTCTTGCCCCCAATCCCTCCCAGCATCAGAGTCTTTTCCAATGAGGCAGCTCTTCGCATGAGGTGTCCAGAGAAAACTATATTTGAAACTATACATGCGCCCCTAGTTCACTACGGCACTGTTACAATAGCCAAGACATGGAAGCAACTTAAATGTCCACCGACAGAGGAATGGATATAGAAGATATGGCATGTGTATACATACATAGATATAGATATTTGTGGGTGTCTGTGTGTGTGTATATATACACACAGAATGGAATATTAGCCATAAAAGAATGAAATCTTGCCATTTGCAGCAATATGGATGGACCTAGAAATTATCTTATTAGGTGAAGTCAGACAGAAAAAAATAAACATCACATGCTATCACTTATATGTGGAATCCCTCCCTAAATGATACAAATGAACTTATTTACAAAGCAGAAACAGACTCACAAACTTAGAAAATAAACTTACAGTTACCAAAGAGGAAAGAGGGGAAGGGAAAATTAGGAGATTGGGATTAACATACACCCACTGCTCCTGCTGCTGCTGCCAAGTTGCTTCAGTTGTGTCCGACTCTGTGCGACCCCATAGACGGCAGCCCACCAGGCTCCCCTGTCCCTAGGATTCTCCAGGCAAGAATACTGGAGTGGGTTGCCATTTCCTTCTCCGATGCATGCATGCATGCATGCTAAGTCGCTTCAATCGTGTCTGACTCTGGGCGATCCCATGTACAGCAGCTCACCAGGCTGCTCTGTCCACGGAATTCTCTAGGCAAGAGTACTGGAGTTGGTTGCCATTTCCTTCTCTGATATAATGCCTGAGTATATCCTAATAATAAGTGGCAAGGAGACATGGAAAGGAAGCACAAACAATATTGGCCATGAGTTAAAAATAGCTGGAAGATAGGCAATGGGTTCATGAGATTTCTTATACTATTTTCTCTACTTCTGTATGTTTAAAATTTTCCATAATAAAGCTAAAAAAAAAACCTACAAAGAACTAAGATTAGAGTTGCTGCTGCTGCTAAGTCATTTCAGTCGTGTCTGACTCTGTGCGACCCCATAGACGGCAGCCCACCAGGCTCCCCTGTCCCTGGGATTCTCCAGGCAAGAACACTGGAGTGGGTTGCCATTTCCTTCTCCAATGCATGAAAGTGAAAAGTGAAAGTGAATTCGCTCAGTCATGTCCGACTCTTCGCGACCCCATGGGCTGCAGCCTACCAGGCTCCTCTGTCGATGGGATTTTCTAGGCAAAATAGATAATCAATAAGGACCTACTGTGTAGCACTCAATATCCTGTAATAACCTATAATGAAAAAGAATCTGAAAAAGAATAAATATATGTACAGGTGTAGCTAAATCACTTTCTTGTACACCTGAAACCATCACAATATTGTAAATCAATTATACTACAATATAAAATAAAAAAATTGTTAAGCTTTAAAAAAATAAATAGGGAATGTGAACAGCACACTTTTTAATTTCCCATGTTTGTATCATAACTGCTGATGCATTTGCAAGCCACCTTCATCTTGAGAAACCATGAGCCTTGAAACCCTAGAAAGAGACAAAGAGTATCCAATTCTGACTTTACCAACGACACTACTGGGAGACTCTGATGAACTGTGCAGTGATACCTACATTTTTACATTAGATCTAGTCTTTAAGTCAGTTTCCTTTAATTTTGCCATTGATTCTGGGATCTTTGTTATACCTCTCTGACTTGAGGTATAACACCTCCCTGGGCTATGTAATTCACCTGTGGCAGTTCACCCATTTTAAATCAGATCTTCTAACAATCCCTGTGCTTGGGGGAGTAGGCCACAGTACCATCTGCTTCTGTTTCTTAGACATAAACTAAGCATCGAGTTTCTCTCTACTGGCATAAGGTAGTGCCTCAGATGGTGAACTTTCTGGAATTTTCCCCTTTAAGATTTGTAGAAAAAGCAAACTGAACTAAAATACCCTACATGTAGCATATACTCTGTGTGCATACCAGCTTACTGACAGAGGTTGCATCTGAAAGCAAGAACAAAGCATCTAGCAATTTCCATACACAATCTAATAGCTAGGGAACACTGTTCCTCTCTCAAAAAAGATGCTTGATGAAGTTAGTAGACTATAATGAAATTTATGGACTGACATTGAGAAGGAAAGTCTTTGAAAATAGGTCACTTAAAGGCAAAAGAAGTGTTCTCATCATTTAATGGTGCATAAAACCCTATCAACTGTCCAGGGGTAGTTTCTTTAAAAAAAAATATATCCATTTCATCCAGCTTACATTCAGTCATGCAAGAAATACTTGTGTGCCTACTGCTGCACCAGATTCTGTTTCATGGCCTGGGGTGAAGTGGCATATACAAAGGTGAGGCGTCTGCCCTCCTGGAGCCCCTAATCCAAGTAGATGACAATGTGGTCATACAGATCAGCTCAAATAGGCTTTAGGTGGCAGTGGTTTGCAGAGACGATGATATAAGATGATATAGTTCAGAATCAGATGAATCTGAGTAAGACAGAAGAACACAGGAATGGTTGAGATACTTCTCTCTCCTTTCTGACATTTTCTGTCTCCTGACTGAACTCCTGTATGTGTTTCTATTGGAGAACTGACTCCTCCATATTGTAACTCTTGGATTTCTTATTAAAATCTCCCTTACCAGATCTTTTTCTGCTTGGCAGGCAAGGATAATATCCTGCTCATCTCCATCTTGTTTGTATGGTATTCCCTGGTGGCTCAGATGGTAAAGAATCTGCCTGCAAAGTGGGGAACCTGGGTTCAATCCTTGGGTTGGGAAGATCCCTCGGAGAAGGGCATGGCTAACCACTCCAGTATTCTTGCCCGGAGAATTTCATAGACAGAGGAGCCTGGTGAGCTACAGTTCATGGGGTCGTAGAGTCAGACATGACTGAGCAGCTAACACTTTCACATTCCACATTAATAACCATATGGCCAACATGCCATATATGCTTGTTAAATGAAAATCATGAAGGTGGGGAGAAAGGGTGGGTCAGAGCTGAGTAAACAGCTGTGGACCAAGAGCGCCAAAACCAGACACTGTCCGGGATCATAAGACACACCTCACGAAAAAGCAGAGGACTCATGAGAGCCAAGACAAGCCTGTTTCTATTAACAGGGATTCACCTGGACACATCCTCCTGGAGCAGAACTCAGTGTTTCATTCTCAGAGTCTAATCTGGGGTTAAAAGGTGACTACTGTGTGCAAAAATTTCTCATACTTGATGCTTTCAATTCAGTGAGGAACTTGCTATCACCAATCAGTGAATACACAGCACTGAGGAAAGGTATGTGCTAGTAGGCAAATTAAATACGAGGAGAACCCACCAGGTGCAGGTTTAAAAACTTCATATTTTGTAACATTTCAAGAACCTCATCGCGTTAGTCATCAGTATGCACATCGTACAGGCAGAGCCACTTGGGCATAGGCTCAGAAGTGGTAAGTAACAGCCTAGAGTCAGACGTTATTGCTTTTGTTCATCCATTATTCATTAATTTATGAAGTATTCATTAATGCCTATTATACGCCATGCACTACTAGGTCCTGAGAAGACAAAAATGCATCTGAGTTAGTGAGTAGGGATTTAAATCTTGTTCAGTGTGATTCCAAACCCACATCATTCCTACTGTACCAAGGCCTTTTGGTGAAGAAAGCAGTTCAGTAATTTAATAACTGACACCACTCCCACCTTGTCATGCTGTTGTTCAATTTCTCACCTTACTAGGGCTGGTGGTGGTATAGCTGGAAGACTTTAATTCAAGGGGTAGTTTCCTCTTTCCTAAATAAGATATAAACACCCAATTGTTTCTTTATCTTAGTCAAATGCAAATAGAACTTCAAGCCCCAGGGTCATTCTTTTTGGCTACAACCCATCCCTGCCATTCACTACCATACTGTTGATCAATAGCCAAGTTGTGTCAGACTCTTTGCGACCCCATGGACTGCAGCACTCCAGCTTCCCTGCCTTTCACTCCCAGAGTTTGCTCAAATTCATGTCCATTGAGTTGGCTATGCCATCCAACCATCTGCTCCTCTGTCACCCACTTCTCCTCCTGCCCTCAAGCTTTCTAAGAATCAGGGTCTTTTCCAATGAGTTGGTTCTTTGCATCAGATGGCCAAAGTTCTGGAGCTTAAGCACCAGTCCTTCCAGTGAATATTCAGGTTGATTTCTTTTAAAATTGACTGGTTTGATCTCCTTGCAGTCCAAGGGACTTTCAAGTCTTCTCCAGCACCACAGTTTGAAAGCATCAATTCTTTGGTGGTCCACCTTCTTTATGGTCCAGCTCTCACATCTGTACATGACTACTGGAAAAACCATAACCTTGACTATATGGATCTTTGTCGGCAAAGTGATGTCTTTGCTTTTTAATACACTTTTTAATTCACTGTCAAGTTTTGTCCTAGCTTTCCTGCCAAGAAGCAGCTGTCTTCTAATTTCATGGCTACAGCCATCATCCTCAGTGACTTTAGAGCCCAAGAAGAGGAAATCTGTCACCTCTTCCTTCTATTCCCCTTCTATCTACCACAGATAAGACCAGAAGCCAGGTTCTTAGTTTTTTGAATGTTGAGATTTAAGCTGGCTTTTTCACTCTCCTCATTGACCCTCATCAAGAGGCTCTTTACCTCCTCTTAACTTTCTGCCATTAAAGTGATATCATATGCATATCTGAAGTTGTTGATATTTCTCCCAGCAATCTTGATTCTAGCTTGTAACTCATCCAGCCCAGCATTTTGCATGATGTGCTCTGCTTATAAGTTAAATAGGGTGACAATAAAAGGTGTTGTCATACTCCTTTCTCAATTTTGAGCCAGTCAGTTTTTCCACACAAGGTTCTAACTGTTGCTTCTTGCATACAGGTTTCTCAAGGAGACAGGTAAGGTGGTCTGCTATTCCCATCTCTAAGAGTTTTCCACAGTTTGTTATGATCCACATAGTCAAAGGTTTTAGTGTAGTCAATGAAACAGAGGTAGACGATTTTCTGAAATTCCCTTGCTTTCTCTATGATCCAGCAAATGTTGGCAATTTGATCTCTGGTTCCTTTGTCTTTTCTAAACCCAGCTTACACATCTGGCAGTTCATGTACTGCTGAAGCCTGGCATGCATAATTTTGAGCATAACCTTACTAGTATGGGAGATGAATTCAACTGTTGGTAGGTTGAGCATTCTTTAGTACTGTCCTTCTTGGGAACTGGGATGAAGATTGACCTTTTCCAGTCTTGTGGCCACTGCTCGGTTTTCCAAATTCACTGATCTATGGAGTGCAGCACTTTAATAGCATCACCTTTTAGGATTTTAAATAGCTCTGCTGGAATTCCATCACCTCCACTAGCTTTATTGGCAGCAGTGTTTCCTAAGACCCACTTGATTTCACACTTCAGAATGTTTGGCTCTGGGTGAGTGACCACATCACTGTGATTATCTGGGTCATTAAGATGTTTTTTGCACAGTTCTTCTGTGTATGCTTGCCATCTCTTCTTGATCTCTTCTGTTTCTATTGGGTCTTTACCATTTCTGTCCTTTTTTGTACCCATCTTTGGATGAAATGTTCCTTTGATATTTCCAATTTTCTTGAGATCTCTAGTCTTTCCCCTTCTGCTGTTTTCCTCTGTTTCTTTACATTGTTCATTGAAGAAGGCCTTCTTGCTCCTCCTCGCTATTCTCTGAAACTTTGCATTTAGTTGAGTGTACCTTTCCCTTTCTCCCTTGCTTTTTGCTCCTCTTCTTTCCTCAGCTATTTGTAAAGCCTACTCAGACAACTACTTTGCCTTCTTGCATTTACTTTTCCCTGGGATGGTTCTGTTTGCTGCCTCCTGTACGACGTTATGAACCTCTGTCCATGGTTCTTCAGGCACTCTGTTTACTAGATCACGATCACACTGCTGTCCGTAAATCCTGCCTGAACCTAAGAATTTTTTTTTTTTAAGTTTCAGAGTGTACTACATTCTATGAACAGGCTTAGAAAATGCAAGTGACGTCAGAATTAGCAAAAGTCCTCAGAAATCTTAGCCAAGCCAAAATCTAATGAAAACCCAATAAAATTAAAAGCATATGAAATAGGGTTATTTGATTGCTTGATTCTTTTTGTTATACAGACTAGAATTTACTCCATATCTCAGGTGAAAAATAATGCCATATTGCCTTTTTTTTCTAAATATAGTAACATCTGGCTCCAGATTTTAACTTGCAATGATTTCAATCTCAGTCATGTACAGGGAAACTTTCCCTTCCCCAGAGCTATATAACAATCTCAGGAGATTTATACAGTCCATAAAATTTGGAACAAAGCAGCTGGTCCTTGGTCCATCAAATTGCTGTCAAGATACCCATTTTCCAAGCCTGTGTGGTCCATTTGCTGGCAGGAATCCAGTAGTTCTTCGCCCTTCTTAGAAACTGTGGTCCCCAAGTCTTGGTGCTTCAGGATCAGCATCTTGAGTCCCATCATCTTACCATCTCCTGGGTAGTACACGGGCAGGGCTGGAGGTGCTCCTATGAAGCCCCTGCCATGCTCTTTCCCCCCGCCTCCAAAAGCAAGGCTTTGCCGGGTCTGGCAACTTTGCCTCCCCCGTCCAAGTCTCAGGACCCATCCCCTATCAGGACCACTCCAATTTTCACCTCGAAGAGACTCTGGAAAATAAAAGTCCTCAGGACAAAAGGAAGTCCCAGGTATCCAGGACTCAAAGCCTAGCCTGTCTGGATGAGAATGAAAAGAAGTAACTCATTTTTATTCTATATTATTTTTTCTCCAATTTCTCTCATTTCGATGAGTCAACAGGAAATGACCCAAACCTGTCTCTGCTGCAAAGCAGGGGTGCTCAACCATGGAGACATGAGAATCACCTGGAGCACTTTTAAACTATGCTGACACCAGGGCCCCATCCTGAGCCAAATAATGGCAATCTCTGGGGAGCGATGCTGGGTGCGGTCTCACCAGGTGACCCACCATAGTCAGAGTGGAGAACTCCTTTCCAGGCTCAGGTCAGAGGTGACAACTGGGGAAGTCAGAGAAGACTGGCAGATACCCTGATACAGATACAGAATCTCAGGGGGAAATGAGTGACCTCTGGATGCAATAAAAGGAAAATTCTGGGGGAAAGCAAGTATCCTCATTTCCTTTTAATCAAGGATACAAAAGCTAGGCCACAGTTATTCTGAGGCCCTCCAGTCATTTGTCATGATGCAGGCCCCTCATCAGGTTCAGTTCAGTTGCTCAGTCATGTCCGACTCTTTGTGACCCCATGGACTGCAGCACCACAGGCCTCTCGGTCCATCACCAACACCTGGAGCTTGCTCAAATCCATGTCCATTGAGTCCATGATGCCATCCAACCATCTCATCCTCTGTCGTTCCCTTTTCCTCCTGCCTTCAATATTTCCCAGCATCCGGGTCTTTTCCAATGAGTCAGTTCTTCACATTGAGTGGCCAAAGTACTGGAGTTTCCGTTTCAGCATCAGTCCTTCCAATGAATATTCAGGACTGATTTCCTTTAGGATTGACTGGTTTGATCTCCTTGCAGTCTAAGGGACTCTCAAGAGCATACCTCATCAGGTATGTTTCTCTAGAACACAGCCTGATGCCCTTTTTCTCTTTTTTTGCTAGGTATTTATAACACTGCCTCATGAGACTCCTTTTCCTAAGTACAGGGGATAGGAAGATGATCTGTCAGCTATAAGTGAGTCACCAGGAGAAACTAACATCTTGCAGACACATCCAAAACCAGTGAATCATAAAGTAACAATGGGCTGAGAAGTTTAAAACAGAAAGCTAGCCAACCAGCCAGCGACTATTTATTGACTATTTTCAGTGAACCTGAAATTATCTATGCATGAAACCTGTGGATCCTTCCTCTTTTTTCCCCAATGCACTCCCAAACCCATCCTGGACAAGTAGGAATGAATTTCTGATAACTTCAGAGAAGAGTAAGTAAAACCATTCTGAATTAATAACGCTCTTTACATTCCCTAAAGAAACTGAAGAGTTTTGTAGCTAGGGACAAACAAGCCTCAAAATGGATAAGGGAACTATTCAGAGTCGCCCAGTGGCTGATTTGGGAAGAGAGGCAGAATAGCTAAATGATGTCCCAAAGCTAACAGGTATCCATCTGCTTCTTTGCCTTGTATTTTCTACCTGGAAATAGAGAAAGCAATGTTACTCTTCTTTCCTAGAGGTGGGGTATGTTTATGTTTGGGATCACACAATGTTGCATAATTTGAGTGACTTAGAAGTAAATATATTTCAAACAAACTTCTGAAATCACAGCTCATCTATAGGTGGCCATGCATGTGTTGAACATAAGCAGAATTCTAGTCACTGTAATATCTATGGTCCTAGGGATAAGAACCTTTCCTTTAATAATTTTAGATTGTATATCCCTGAGTTGACTTAGAGTTAAGTAGTACTATTCATTGCTTTTATTCATTTATTTGTTTTTAACTTTTTAAAAATTGAAGTATAGGTGGTTGGGAAATAAGATGGTTGGGAAATTAGGAAATTGGAATCAATATATACACACTGCCACACATTGAACAGTTAACCAATAAGGACTTCCTGTATAGCAAAGAGAGCGCTACTCAATATTTTGCAATGAACTATATGGGAAAAGAATCAGAAGAGGAATGTGCATATACGTAACTGTGCTGTCCATCTGAAATTAACATGACATTATAAATCTACTATATGTCAATTAAAAATAACAAATGAATGAATGAGTAAAAGATATTAGAAGGGATTAAGTATACTTCTGAAGAAAAATAGAAATATAGGTGATTTACAGTGTTATATATATAATTATTGTTTAGCTTTTTTTTTATTAAGCAGATCAGTGATACAGAAAGGCCCCTATTTTATCCTGCAAGTGAAGACAATCTCATGCTCAGTTGTGTCCAACTCTGCAACCTCATGGACTATAGCCTGCCAGGCTCCTCTGTCCATGAGATTATCCCAGCAAGAATACTGGAGTGGGCCATCATTTCCTTCTCCAGGGGATCTTCCCCACCCAGAGACTGAACTCATGTCTCTTGCATCTCTTGTACTGCAGGATTTACCTACTACGCCATGGTTACAATTAACTGTAGCTCTGATGATTTGACTGACTCAAACGGTACAGAGCAGACCATACCAGCAACAGCCCAAAGCAGTATCCATCTCTACCAGCAAAATACTGAGAGAGTGCTCATGACCTCCCTCTTCCCCACAAGGAAGGTCAGGTTCTCTGTGCAAATATCCCTCCAAACCAAGATACAGGGAGTAAAAACCATCTACGTGGAACCATAGCATGTTTGAAGGAGTAGCATCTCATCAGTCATTGAATCTAAATTTCTCGGGAGCTCGTTCACACAAATGAGGGAGAAAAATCACAGGCGCAGCATCAAAAGAGAAGATAAAAACCCACTGAAAGATGTAATACTAATTTTCACACTTCTCTTTCCAAATTAAAAACCTCCTCTGTTATGTGCTAGCCTGCTCTGTCTACCCACAGCCAGGGCCTGTTAACTAGTTAATTCTCTTGGCATTCTGTGAGATCATTTCTTCAGGTTTTATTAGAGTTATTTAGCCTTGGGAATTCCGAACAGAAAGGAAATTTATTATCCATCTGCAAGTATGGGAAGGACTGATATATGGAAGATGGTGACCATCTGTTATCCACTGAGGTCAGAATGAGACAGGAAAGCTCTGAAGATATGGAAGAAAAGACTAAAATGAGATATGAGGAAGGTCTTACTGAAAGTGAGGGTTAAACACGACCATAAATTATCAAGATTGGATTACAGTTATTTACAAATAGAATACAGAACTGTCTCCTCTGGCAGTGTTTAAAGTATCTTGTGGTTGGAAATTCAGTAGAAACACAATTGCAGAAATAGCCATTAAAAGAAGATTATTTTTGGTCGATTTACCCAATTTTAGCATCTTGATACTCATGCATTAGAGGATGTGAGCTCCATGAAAGCATAAACTGTGTTTAATTCTCCCTTTCCTCTGTTTAACATGGCACTATGTGCAAATAAATAGGCAATAAAGTATTTTTGCTGCTCTTTAACAAGGTAGACAGTTGTGCCTAATACTTTTGTCTAGAGCCAGCATCAAAAGACCAGGATTCCGGGGGTCTGTCCCTTGTGACAAATGTGACAATGTGACAAAGCTTCATCCATTTACTTCATGATGTGTGATATTCTCTCTGCTCCTATGGCCAGCTGCTTTCACTGTAGGTCTCCAGTAAGCTCCAGTTTGTCATATATGCGGGATCTTTTCTGACTTTTTTTTTTTTTTTTACCTATGAGGCTATTGGACTGCAAGGAGATCCAACAAGTCCATCCTAAAGGAGATCAGTCCTGGGTGTTCATTGGAAGGACTGATGCTGAGGCTGAAACTCCAATCCTTTGGCCACCTCATGCGAAGAGTTGACTCATTGGAAAAGACCCTGATGCTGGGAGGGATTGGGGGCAGGAGGAGAAGGGGACGACAGAGGATGAGATGGCTGGATGGCATCACCGACTCGATGGACATGAGTTTGGGTGAACTCAAGGAGTTGGTGATGGACAGGGAGGCCTGGCATGCTGCGATTCATGGGATCGCAGAGTCGGCACAACTGAGCGACTGAACTGACTGACTGATGAGGCCATGGGCACTGCAAATCTCTACATTTTTCTTGAAATGTTTTCTCTTTTGGCTTCTAAGGCAGCACATGACCTCCCAGTGCATTCCCATCATCTCACCTCTCATTCAGCCTCACTCATGCCTAGAGAGGTGGGGGCTCCTCAGGCTTCTGTCTGCTCATGCTATTTACCAAGTGATTCCATTCAAGTCACTGGTTTCAACTCACAACTCCTTCACTTACAACTCCTCAATCTCTCCTATCTGTGCCCAGGCCCCTATGTTAGAATCAGTAAAATGATCATCTCCATTTGGATGTCCCTGATGAACAAGTCAATTCATCCAAAGCCTCTCATTACCCTTCCTTCCCCAACTTTGCTTCTTCTGCACTCCCTGTATGGGCGTGCAGGGACCATGCATGCATCCACATGCCCATGGCAGGAAACTGGAAGTCATCCATAGCTTCTCCTTCTCACATATCCTTTCTTCCTCCTCTCTTCTCCATTCCCACTGTTCCTACCTTGTTTTAGGTCCTGAGGATCACAATAGCTTCCTTACCAAGCCTGGCCTTCTGCTTCACTGCCCTCCCCCAACCCTCCGTGCTCCTGACAGAGCAACATCCCCAGAAAGCCTATCTGAGAAGTTCACTCCATTAGTTACATCTCTCCAGTAGTTTCCCTGTAACTTTCAGACTCCTCCTCCTCCTCTGGCTCCTCCCTCTTCTCTACAGCTTCAGTTCCTATCCTTGCCCCCTCTGTCCCTCCCTCAATGCTAAACTTCAGTCCTCTGGAGGTACTACTGAAGTGCCATGCTCTCCTCTTACCTCTGAGTCCCTGCACGCACTGTTCTTTCAGTCTAGAACACCTATCCCCAAGACACTGCCCATTTTCTAAGACTTGGGAGACACATCTTCCAATCGGGAAAGGACCACCATTCTGTTTCCATAGTACTCGTTGCATATTTATTACCTTGTACCCTAACTGCAGCTTTGTCTGCCTCCCTCTGCTGGCTATAAGATCCCTAAAGATGTGGACTATGTCTGATTCTCTGATTCATCTGTATGCTGAGAACAAGACTGTGCACAGAGAAGGTATCCTGGAAATGCCTCATGAATGAATGATGAGCTTGTTGGCCCAGGGTCTTCAACTTTGCCTGTTATACAATAGAGTTCATTGTCTAATTTCTAGTTTTTCATTTGTTCAGCCAGGCCACTGGATGGGAAAGTCAGTGGAAAGAAAAGGCCAGTGTGACATGCAATGGAGCAGCAGGCTGGTTTCAACATTCTTAGGAGCGGGCACCTCAACTGCCATCTCTTTACAAATTAAAAACCTCCTCCGTTATGTGCTAGCCTGCTCTGTCTACCCACCGCCAGGGCCTGTTAACTAGTTAATTCTCTTGGCATTCTATGAGGTCAATTCTTCGGGTTTTTATTAGAGTTATTTAGCCTTGGGAATTCCAAACAGAAAGGAAATTTATTATCCATCTGCAAGTATGGGAAGGATTGATATATGGAAGATGGTGACCATCTGTTACCCACTGAGGTCAGAATGAGACAGGAAAGATGTCTGGTTACTCTGGTTTAAAAGTGCTCAACAATTGTGTTGCTCCTTGTTTCTTAGCCTTCAAGTCTTCTCTTCACTGGTATCTCATTGATGTCAGGAGCCATGGTTTTCTCTCCTCCAGTCTCATCACAGGACTTTGCCAAGTGAGCCCCCACCTTAGAAAGAACTAAAGGGACAGACCAGCGGGATGTCCTCCAGCCTTACTTGAACTCCCACTATGCCTGTTCAGGTTTTGAGCAGCTGCCAATTTTCAAGGGCAGTTTCATCCCCCAAGCCTGAGAAGAACTCAGCAACTCCTAGTTCAACACGAGTCCATGTCTACCTATGGAGCCTCAGAAGGAACCCATGGCAAAAGAAAGCCCACGCCTAACGTGTTGTGCCTCTTCAGCTGAGTCCAAGGGTTGCTCAGTGCTGTGCATCTCAGCTGCTTTGTGTGTGTGAGCATTAATTTCATGTTTGCTCCTCTGAAGCCAATACTTCCCTTAAAAACAACATCCTTGGGATTTTCCTGGTGATCCAGTGGCTAAGACTCCGCACTCCCAAAGCAGGGGGCCTGTGTTCAACCCCTGGTCAAGGAAATAGATCCCACGTGCCACAGCTAAGAGTTCACGTGCCACAAATAAGACCTGGTGCAGCCAAGTACAGAAATATTATATTTTTTAAAATCCTTGTTGCTTTGTCTTTTGATTAAAAAAAAAAAGCCAAACTGAAATCTGTGTGTTGACTATTGCAGAAACACAAAGATAATGCAATGTCACCTGCTCATTTTCCAAGTATGGATATAACAACTTTGCAGTATAATGGCATCATCAACATTTGCATACAGATGTACACTCTTAGGGAAGCTAAATTGTCACTCAATACAGTACCATTAAAGCTACAATCTTTTGCATTAAACCTACAGAATTGTCATATGTCCCTCTTTAGATTTCTGCTTTTTCATGGACAAATAATCGATATACAGGATTTTCTCACCCAGGCAATCATGGAAACAGATGTTCTTGCTTTCTACACATGTAATGCCAGACTTTTATGGGGAGATGGCTCTAGAGGAGGAATATATTCAAAATTCCCAAACAGTTAAATGTAACCACTAACAGAGTTGGAAAAAGCTGGTGGAATTCATTGCATCTGAGCCAGGATGAGAGCAAAATTGATACAAAGTGCTGAAAAGCCTTCTAAATAGTAGTGGTTAAGGTTTATTTGTCCATGAATCTTGCTTTAAGATGGTACTTAGCCTTCTCAACTTTATTCCATTTCACTGGACAAATGGATGTTTTAATAAAGGTCTTAGTTTATTTAGAGCTTAGAGATACAACTTGTTGCTTCACTAGACTCCTTTCTGAAGCTCCAAGCTACAATTCCAGTTGCAGCCCCTAAGAAGAAAATCCTAGTTTCAATAGCAGCAAACCTCCCTGGAGTTTTTGAAGAGACAGAAACAGATAGAGCCAGAATGCTGGGGGCCTTGCTGCTCTGGAAATTTTATCTGACAAGTTACACATTCAGAGAGAGAAAACCCTCACTGGCAGTAACATATTGCTGTAGGTTTTCATGTAATTATGGTTAAAGCATTAAGATGTTTTTCAAGTCTGTCTTGCACATTGATTGATTTTGCTGCTTCAATTTTCATATAAAATCCATTACAGCAGAGTGGTGAAGAGCACCAGGCTCTGAAATCAGACTGGCTAGGTTGGGATCTTATCTCTGAATCTAGCCATGTGGCCTTTGGCAAAGTGTATCACTTTTTGTTCTCAATATTTTTTGGTGGTGAAATAATTTCTTCAGGCATCATTTGAGAATAAATTAGTGAACATAAAACCCTGGAACTGTTCTTCCACATAACAAGCATTCAATAGATAATGGTACTTTGTTACTATTACAACCATACTTAATTTAAGAAGCCTCTAAGAATAAGCAACATTTAATGGCCTATGTCTCCCTATAACAATAGAAAAGACTGATCTTCAGAGTTACAACCATGTTTTAGAAAGAGAAATTTGGCTGATTTTGATTTTCTGGTTGATTTTATAACAACTGAGATGCTACTTTAAACCTAAACAACTTAAAATCCCTCACCTACAGTATCAGTCCTGCTTTGGGATATTGTCAGTTAAACGATAAACATCCTGCTTCTGTTCTGCAATGGACACTCTTGGTATCACCAGCACTGACCAGACAGCAAGTAACCACCTGCTCTAGACCCCAAGACCAAGGTTGCCTCTTCATTCCCAATATAGCTTGGATCCTTCCCATTCTTTGCAACCAGTTATAATTCTGGGAAAGAGACAAATAAACATACCCTGGACCACAAAGTATTACTCCACTCTCTAGTTCTAGTTGGTTGCTAGAGTATGGAGGCATTTCTCAGTCTTTCAACCAGATTTACAATGTCCTAGACAGTCTGATTAAGTTTATGACAGTGGATTTAACAGCAGAAGCACCAAAACGAAATTTCCAAGTTCCAGGTTGAGTCACTGGCTGCATGGCTCTGGATAAGTCCTCACTTCTATGAGCCTTGTTTACAAAACGAAATTAACAATGCCCAAGTCAAAGACAACTGTAAGAAGTAACATAACCATGCAGGCAGGGCAACAATCTGATCATAACAAATTTTAGTGACCAAGATTCTTTTAGTCTTCAGCTTTATTTTTAGTCTCCCATTTTGTCTGGGGCTCTACCATCCTTGCTAGGGAATCCCCAAGCTCCTCTCTGGACTTGATCTCTGGCCTCTTGATCTTCTGGGTTCTCTTCCATTCAGTTAAATTCTGGGAGGCCACTGCCATCAATAACCCAGGAGTTAATGGAACCTCCTTGTTTGCCTCACTAACATGATGGTACAATCCTTTCTGATGTTTGGTTTTTTAAACTTGAGCTCCTCTTTCTTGACAGTCCTGACAACTTCTAACAGAGTTACACAGCCAGTGGGTACTTTTATTCATCCAGTTTATATCAATCCTAAATATTCAATCCTGAATCAACCCTGAATATTCACTGAAAGGAGTGATGCTGAAGATCCAATACTTTGACCACCTGAGGCGAAAAGCCAACTTTTTGGAAAAGACCCTGATGCTGGGAAAGATTGAGGGCAGGAGGAGAAGGGAGTGACAGAGGATGGGATGGTTGGATGGCATCACTGACTCAATGGACATGAGTTTGAGCCAGCTCTGGAAGATAGTGAAGGGCAGAAAAGCCTGGCATGTTACAGTTCACGGGGTCACAAAGACTTGGACAGTACTTAGTAACTAAACAACAACGACAATATACATGATCTCTTCCAGGCAAATGGGAACTGTTACTATCCTGAAAGGTGCATAATGGTGAAAAAGAGAGAGAAAAAAGATTAGGATACAGGATTGAATCCACAAATAACTGAGAGTCTTGCTATCTGCTGGGGAAGAGAGGAAGAAGGCAACTGTTAACTGAGCACCTGTTATGCACCGGTTCTGTGCAGGGCACTTTGTAAACAGTCCTTCATCAACACTGACGATAACCTCGTACACATTTCACAGAAAAGTAATAAGGTTCCGAGTGCATGTCATTTACCCAAAGCCACACAGTGTAAGAGATGAAATGAGAATCCAGGGGGTTAGGGGAAGGAGAGAAATAGGTGAGGGAGATTAGGAGATACAAACTTCCAGTTGCAAAGTAAGTCATGTATATGAAATGTACAGTATGGAGAATTAAGAAAAAAAGAATCCAGGTCTGCTGGAGGGGGATCAGGGGAAAAGTCACCTCATCTTTACATTGCCTCTGCCAGCAATGGGCTTCTCCAGCCCCCTCAACAAGCCTCTAAGGGCCAAAGCACATCTCATCTCTGCTTCTTTCAGAGATCATGGCAAAGCTGGAAATAGGTACTGGAACATGTGAGCTGAAAGCCACTGAGTATACCTCCCACCTCAGAGCAGGGTGGTGAGGAGCACCCGGGGTAGGAGACACATTGCTCTATTTCCTGTGGTCCAGAGCACGTGTTCTGGAAGGCTTTTCTGTCCTGGCCCCCTACAGGTGCATGCAGATGGGACATGACCAAAATCTGTTGACTGGAAGTGAAGATCAGGGAGCTGGGGCTGACACTTCTGCAAAGATAAGGATCCTGCAGACTCTGTAGTCTAAACAAAGGCTATGTATATTGTCCATAGGCTGACACTGTGTTTAAACAAGTGAACAAAAATGACCAGGGAGTGCTAGAGCTCTCTCTGGTAACAGACAATGTCACTCTGATCCAAAGGGTTTTACCTCAGCACTCAGGGCTCTGTAAATGGTGGTGCAGAAACATCTGACTTGGGGAGGCCTGAGACGAAGGCAGGAGATGTGGCTTTGCAGCGCACTAAGCTATGGCACGTGACTTGGGGCTTGGCAGCACCCAGTCCCTCCCCGCCTCCTCCCAGCCTGAGGAATCAATTATTGTGTTAGAAACTCTCCATCAGGCTCTTGCTTTTCCAAATCAAGTGTAGCCAACAGACTCAACAGCTAATTAGTTGGCAGGGTGGGGGTGTGTGTGTGTGTGTGTGTGTGTGTGTGTGTGTAGAAGGGCACTGGAGAATCTCAGATTCTTGTTCATGCTTGTTGGGTGAGGCCACACAGGTGAGTGATACTCGATCATTCTTCCATTAAAGGGGTGTTCCTGTGAAGGTGTCAACAGAACTAGCCCTGTGCTGCTGCCCTATCTCCTCTCTAGGTTTCAGTGCTTCAGCAACAAGGAGGCAGGGAAAAGGGGCCGAGAGAGGAGAAAGAACACCTGCATCTTTTCTAATAGGGAAGGATAGGACCGACCCTAAGTGAAAATTCAAAACAGGTTCCATTGTCTTTGGTGTACTCTCCCACCTCATTTAGACTTTATCCCCTTTCCCTGACTGCTCTTTGTCTCCTCCCTTCCAAAATGTCAGTGTATTCAATGCTTCCCTCTGGCTGAATACCTTTCTTTCATGCCAGCACGGGCTCTCGTTCTTTGGAGCAGAGAGATCCATGCGTCAAAGTTACTGACCTCCTACACACTTTGTCAAAACTTCTAGGCTCATGATGTCATCACAAAAAGCAATCTGATTAAACCTTAGGGAACTGTCGGGGTTTTTCCGAGTTTCATTATGGCATTTGTGTTATTTTTATAGGCAGTATGGGACTACACATGGCACTGTTACATTTTAAAATTTATTACCAGGAACACAAATGTATTTCTGTAACGTGCTCAATATCCTGCCCTCCCACACCACAATATGCCTCAGACAGGCTCTCAGATGGGCTCCAGGGATCCCCCACTCCTGTGGATTCCATGGCCCTGGAGTGTGGCTAGACCAGGGGACATACTTCTGATGAAAAGAATATGGCAAAATGGTGTGATGTCACTTCCAAGACTAGGTTAGAAAGAGACCGAGGCTTTCCTGTTTCGTGTTCTCTCTTGCTCTCTTTGGTGGATGCCCGCAGCCCCATGGTGAGGGTGGGGTGGTCCTCGCTGGCCAAAAGCCAGCAAGGATCAGAAGCTACTGACAGCAAGGTGAGTCACCTTGGAAGTATCTCCCCCCTATTAGAACTTTGAGATGACTGTGACCTGTGAGACACCTTGAGACAGAGGACCCAGCTAAGCCACATCCAGATTCTCGATCCAGAGTAACAGAGATCATAAATATTTGTTGCTTGAAGCTGCTAAGTTTGGGGGTAACTTGTTACACAGCAGCAGATAACTAACTACTCTGTATCTGACATGTGTACTCTGCTTCCCTTTTGGAATCTGTGGACACCACATTCTCTCCCCACTCTCTGGGCAGTCCCTTTCAATCAATCGGAATGGACCACCAAGACAAAGCCATTTTTCCTCAGGATCTGACAGTGTGAGAAGAATGCCATCACCTGCCACCCTCTGTCACCTATGAGGCCCAGAATCCACTTCCCACAGCCTCTGTTTCCTCAGTCTGTCTTTGATTTTCTTTAGGAGCCCAACTATGCGGAAACAGAATTGATTTTCAGATAAATCTCATCTTTGCTTTATCAGCTAAAGGCCCCTCATTATTTTGACACCCTCTGTGAAAACTGCTGTTTTATGATTGGTATTTTATGTACATTTCCTTATTTCATTAGTGTTCAGTCACCTTCAAATCTCAATGTCAAGGCATTTTCTTTGTTCTCTTCTTTAGAAATATTTGTCCATTTCTCTAAGAGGGCTACAATAATCTCCCCTGATCCGGGAGTTCTGGAAGTCACATAGAAAAATGAATGAAGAATTGACATCATTAAGACCTTCAAGGTTCTTTTCTTGTTCAACCAGAGCATCTTTTCTTTGGTAGACTATGCTCTCTCAGAGTCCTACCTACTCTTAGCCCCAACTAAACATGATTTGGATCTAGAAAAGGAGGAGAAACAAAAAGCTCAAAACTTTCCTTCTAAATGAGATATGTCAGGATGGGGATTGCCTTCACATTCTCTTGAGTCTGGCAGCTGGACAGACTTCTGCTTCTCCAAGAAGAGCTGCTCATGGTTGGGAGCCCCTCAGTGGAAGACTCAGCTGCCTCAAGGCACTGGGGACCCAGATAAGGTGAGTAGTGGCAACCTGAGACCAGCTGAGCATAAGACTGTCTCTCCAGGATCATCTTTGAACTATTTAATTTCACTGTGGCTGAATGCAAATTGAAGTTATTGTGAAAGACCATTTTATACTTATTAAATAAGTAATTCTTAAGACTAATTTATTATTATTATTCTAGCACTTGTTCAGTCTCTCAGTCGTGTCCAACTCACTGCAACCCCACGGACTGCAGCATACCAGGATTCCCTGTCCTTCACCATCTCTCAGAGCTGGCTCAAACTTGTGTTCATTGAGTTGGTGATGCCATCCGACCATCCGTCCTCTGGTTGGCCTCTTCTCCTCCTGCCTTCAATCTTTACTTTCTAATTTAGGGATCTTGGGCAGTTTACTTGATTCACTGAGCCTCCACTTCCACATGCTCAGCTTGAGATTTTATGGAGTCTAACACATGATGAGTGCACACTAAATGGGACCACCATTGTCACATACTGAAGTAGATGGCCAGCAAAAAGTTAGGATCAAAGTTCAGAGCCACGTTGAACAGCAGAACTTTCTGTGACGATGGAAATGTTCTACAATCTGTGCTATTCAATATAGTAACCACTAGCCACAGGTGGCTATTGAATACTTGAAATATGGTTAGCATAATTGAAGAGTTACATTTTTTATTTTATTTTATTTTTTTAAAATTTAAATATGAATAAATGGCCGTATGGCTAGTGGCTACCATATTGGACATTGCAGCTTTAGATGTATATCTTATCACATTTCCAAAGCAGGCTGCCATTCTCACATCCTTCCCACAGGGAGCACAAGTAGATTGCCTGCACTGGCCAAAGACCACTGCACAATATCACCTTGATCTCCTAAGGAGTCCAAGGGTGCAGTACTGTTCAGAGGGAAGCACTTTGTGAATGGGTATGGGATGGAGAGGAAGCCCTTTCAGGCAAAGAGAGTGCATCTGACCTACTTCTAACGGGATATTCAGTTCTACTTGTTCTGAAGGATACTTGTCACTTTGCACTGAATTATCATCATTATTATCTAGTCACCTTAATGACTACTGGCTGGCTGAAGTCAGGGGGTTCTCTGTGTGAGGTTAATGAGAGTATGAGAATTTAAAATAATTTATACCAGGTCTTAAGCAATGAACAATAAGTCACCTTCATTCACACTACGTGAAATATAAGCTACGCCTGTACATGCTAAGTTGCTTCAGTCATGTCTGACTCTGTGCAACCCTATGGGCTGCAGGCTGCCAGGCTCCTCTGTCTGTGGGATTCTCCATGCAAGAATACTGGAGGGGGTTGACACGCCACCTTCAAGCTAAATCTAACATTTGTACATATTTTACCTTCTTATTGATTAAGCACTTAAATGTCAGGCAAAACACTAGAATACAACATTGAACACAGATCTTGACTTCATTTCTCTCTACAAAATTAGAGAAGCAAGTAAAGAACTGTGGTGTAGGATGAGAAGTACAATATGGCATCATAAAGAGTCTGTAAACAACTGCAGATGTTGGGAAAAGAGCAGGAGGCAGCTGATCGAGGCTGTGAAGGCATCACAGAACTTGCCTTCATCAACGTGTGTAAGGGAAGGGAGGATGCTCCTGGCAGAGAAGAAGCATGGGCAGAGCCCAGCACCTTTGACAAGCATCAGCAGCTCATGATCAACACTGAAGGGGCAACTCTTGGAGGAATATAGGAAAGTAAGTGGGGATAGGCTATGAGAAGCTATACTAAGGAGTTTAGATTTTCTGTTAGAAAATGGGAAACCACTGAAGGATATCAAACAGGGTAGTAACAGGATTTGTGTATCAGATCACTCTGAACATTGTGTGGGAAACAAACTGGAGGGAGGGCATGGGGATCAGTTAGATTCTAACTGCACTTGTACAGATGTGAATGTTGGATCATAAAGAAGACTGAGTATTGAAGAACTGACGCTTTCAAACTGTGGTGCTGGAGAAGACCCTTAAGAGTCCCTTCCACAGTAAGGAGATCAAACCAGTCAATCCTAAAGGAAATTAACCCTGAAAATTCACTGGAAGGACTGATGATAAAGCTCCAAAGCTCTGGCCACCTGATGGGAAGAGCTGACTCACTGGAAAAGACCCTGATGCTGGGAAAGACTGAGAAAAGGAGGAGAAGGGGGTGACAGAGGATGAGATGGTTTGGATGGCACCACTGACTCAATGGACATGAGTTTGAGCAAGCTCCAAGAGACAGTGAAGGACAGGGAAGCCTGCGTGCTACAGTCCATGGGGCCACAAAGACTCATACACGACTGGGCAACTGAACAACAGAAAAAAACTGGACTTGAGCAGGACGAAGGGGAGGGTGTGCAAGGAGACAGAGTAGACATGGGAATCCATGACAGTTAACAATTGGTCTTTTTATAAAAGAGAAGGCTGGAAGCTTCCACACCAGAGTGAGTTTTATGGGGGTGGGGGGTGGAGAGGAGGAGCTTTACAAGATGGAAATACTGTTACAGGCATAATTGTGTTCCTCCAAATTCACATGTTGACCTCCTAACCCCAGCACCTCAGAAGTCAACTAATAAGCTTAATAACCATCTTAATAAATCCTTAACTTTTAAGGAGTGATTAAGGTTAAACTCAGTCATTAGGCTGGTCCCCAATCCAATATGAATGGTCTCCTGAACAGGAGAGGAGATTCAGACACAGGCACAGAGGGAAGGCCATGAAGATACTGGATAGGGAGAGAGCCATCCATGAGCCAAAGGGAGAGGCCTCAGAAGAACCTAGCCCTGCTGACACCTTGATCTCCAACTTCAACTCCAGAATTGTGAGCAAATATATTTATTTCTTTAAACCATAGCTTTGTATATGGCATTTTGTTAAAGCTGACCTAGAAAACTAATACAAGTATATTCAGTCTATTTCTATAACAATTTCCACCCACATAAAGAGATGTTGCTGTTTATTCTAAAGTTTCTATACCTGGGAGGGAAAAGCTCAGTTTTCCTATGTCTTCAATTTATACCTTTTACCTTAATCTCTTTTGCCTGGTTCTCATGAGAACACTAATTTGAACAAGAGAAGAGGAAAAGGGAAATTAGACCAATAGTAATAAAAGGCATTTTCTCCAGATACGGGAAAAAGATATGTTTTTAGTTCCCATTCTAAAACTTTTTCATGCAAAAAATAAATACAGGGGTGGGGGTGGGAATATTCTTAAGAAATTGCCTCCACTGTCCTCAGGACTATAGACACTGAAGTCACTCCTGAGAGTTTATGTACAGGCTTAAGGGAAGCAAGTCTCCTACTAAAGTGCTTCAGCATCTCAGAACCTTCAGAGTCTTAATTGTCTGACTTAAAGCACTTCTACTGTTATTTATGATGGTACGAAAACTTACACCAATCTTCCTCTTTGGTTATAAAATGTATAATCCAGTATCCCAGTACAAAATAAGGATCAGTTATGTCAAGGCTGTATATTGTCACCCTGTTTATTTAACTTATATGGAGAGTACATCATGAGAAACGCTGGACTGGAAGAAACACAAGCTGGAATCAAGATTGCCGGGAGAAATATCAATCACCTCAGATATGCAGATGACACCACCCTTATGGCAGAAAGTGAAGAGGAAATAAAAAGCCTCTTGATGAAAGTGAAAAAGGAGAGTGAAAAAGTTGGCTTAAAGCTCAACATTCAGAAAATGAAGATCATGGCATCCGGTCCCATCACTTCATGGGAAATAGATGGGGAAACAGTGTCAGATTTTATTTTGGGAGGCTCCCAAATCACTGCAGATGGTGACTGCAGCCATGAAATTAAAAGACGCTTACTCCTTGGAAGGAAAGTTATGACCAACCTAGATAGCATACTGAAAAGCAGAGACATTACTTGGCCAACAAAGGTTCGTCTAGTCAAGGCTATGGTTTTTCCTGTGGTCATGTATGGATGTGAGAGTTGGACTGTGAAGAAGGCTGAGCACCGAAGAATTAATGCTTTTGAACTATGGTGTTGGAGAAGACTCTTGAGAGTCCCTTGGACTGCAAGGAGATCCAACCAGTCCATTCTGAAGGAGATCAGCCCTGGGATTTCTTTGGAAGGAATGATGCTAAAGCTGAAACTCCAGTACTTTGGCCACCTCGTGTGAAGTGTTGACTCATTGGAAAAGACCCTGATGCTGGGAGGGATTGGGGGCAGGAGGAGAAGGGGACGACAGAGATGAGATGGCTGGATATCACTGACTCGATGGACGTGAGTCTGGGTGAACTCCGGGAGTTGGTGATGGACAGGGAGGCCTGGCGTGCTGCGATTCATGGGGTTGCAAAGAGTCGGACACAACTGAGCAACTGATCAGATCTGATCTGATATTGATTTTTTAACCTCCAAAAAAAAAAATATATCACTTTGTCAATATGATTTTTAAACTTTTCAATCAAAATCAATTCTTCCCTTGAATCTCTTCTTTTAGTCTCAAAAGGGTTTTCATGTTTGTTTCGTGTGTATGTACTTATTCTTGTGGCAAAATGAAATAAGGAGAGATGGGAACTGACATTCACATCTGAGACTGAAAAACTGAGAGGCAGCTTCTCTGCAATTTAACGATATTTACCAGATGTAAGGCCTACCATGTGTCTGCCACATTCCCCAGAGGGGGACCTCAAATCAAGAAAAGTAAGATGTATTTCTTCACTTAGATGGCTAATAGGCATTTCAGTGTGACTATGCCCCAGATCGATCTTTTAATCTCTTGTGTCATCCTCAATACTGCAAATATGCCACCATTCATCCAGTTGTCCAAAGCTCAAATCTTCACTTTCAATCCCATCCTCCCCCTTATCTTCCTCCAAGTTCCTTGGCAGCTCCCACCAGCACCACTTCCAAACCACATTTGATCTTGCCACTTCACAGCATCCTCATGGCTGACTCTTCAGCCCAAGCTCAAACCACCTCTGCTCTGGCCAGTGCTGAACTCAAACTTCCTGCTTCATTTTCCTTGGCCATCTTAGCAGTCAAACGCAATCTTTATAGAACTTAAGCGATCAAAGCACTCCTTGGCTACAAACCTTCGGTGGTATCTAATTTTTCTCAGGACAAATCCAAATGCCTTACTGTGCCCTCCAAGGTCCAGCGAGACCTCCCCTTTGCCTTCATCTCTACCTTGACTGTCATCAGTGTCCCTCCGGGTCACTGGGACCCACCCACTCCAGTCTCATTTCAGTCCCTGAATGTGTAAAGCCCTTTCCCTTTCAGGACTTCTGACCTTGCCATTCTCTCTGCCTGCCATGCTGTTCTGCTAGTTTCCATGTATGGTGGCTCACTCACTTCCCTGATAGCTCAGTTGGTAAAGAATCCGCCTGCAATGCAGGAGACCCTGGTTCAATCCCTGGGTCGGGAGATCCCCTGGAGGAGGGATAGGCTACCCACTCCAGTATTCTTGAGCTTCCCTGTGGCTCAGCTGGTAAAGAATCCGCCTGCAATGAAGCAGACCTGGGTTTGATCCCTGGGTTGGGAAGATCTCCTGGAGAAGGGAAAGGCTACCCACTCCAGTATTCTGGTCTGGAGAATTCAATGGACTGTATAGTCCATGGGGTTGCAAAGAGTCAGACATGACTGAGTGACTTTCCCTTTCACCACTCCACTCAGGTCTAAGTCTGGAACCCGATGCTGAGCTCCCCAACCCCTACCCTCTCTCACACACCACTGTTAATATATCAGGGTCCTGTCACAATCTGTATTTATTCATATGCTTTCTCTTTGTCTCTTGCCCACCAGAATGTAAGCACCTTGAGGGCAGGGAGGGCCTCTAACATTGTGTCCCATGACTGGCTGAAAAGTGAAAGTGAAGTCACTCAGTCGTGTCCAACTCTTTGCGACCCCATGGACTATAGCCCATCAGGCTCCTCCATCCATGGGATTCACCAAGCAAGAGTAGTGGAGTGGGTTGTCATTTTCTTAATCCAGGTGATCTTCCCGAACTAGGGATCGAACCCAGGTCTCCCACATTACTTTACCATCTGAGCCACCTAATTAGGACTTATTAGAAGGTTGCTAAGAGTCAGACATGACTGAGCGACTTCACTTTCACCTTTCACTTTCATGCATTGGAGAAGGAAATGGCAACCCACTCCAGTGTTCTTGCCTGGAGAGTCCCAGGGATGGAGAAGCCTGGTGGGCTGCCGTCTATGGGGTCACACAGAGTTGGACACGACTGAAGCGACTTAGCAGCAGCAGAAAGTCCTAATAAACAGCCACCAAACAAAGGTGATTTCTAAGTAGGACTCTGGCTATCTAATGCTGAACCCAGCATTGGGAGGCACTTTTTCCTTATTGCTCTGTGGTTGAAATTAGCAAAATATGAAATACTTTTAAACCTTCTCTTCTTCAGAAAGGAAATTAAAATGCAAATCGGCTTAATTAGAGAAGCTGCTGCTAGGAAAACCAGGCTCTAACAAGCTTCCGTTCATGGAGCTAAATAATTAGTGTCACTTACCTATCTTGACCAAGTCTGTGATAGCCTCCTGGTCATAGCTTTGAGTATGGACTCTTCATAGGCCATGACATAGAAAAAAATCTGCCCCTACCCACCACCACCCAACTTGTATTACTATGGGTCCCAACTTGGTTTTCCAGACTAAAAAAAAAATTTTAATACAAAAAGAAAAAAACAAAAACGGCTAGCCACAAAGCCCTCAAATTCATTTCAGGCACATGAGGCACCCTGCAATGATCACCCCAACGTAACCTGCATGGTGTGAGAGAAGTCGACTTCAGACTTAGGCTGCCTCCCCCAGGAACTGTGCTGTGTGGGAATGGAACAGATTTTCAGGCTGTCTTACATGAAACCCCAGATGAACTGTCAACACGTAGGCTGAAGTCACCAAAGATAGCAGGAGCTCGAAGAAGGCAGAACACAAGAGGGAATTACAAGGGAGAATGTGACAAAGAGCGCCCGCCACTGTGTGCAGGTGGCTGCGACACAGCCCATGAATTCCCAAATGCACTCGCAAGATGGGCACGTTAACTGTGTGTCCGCTCCATCACTTCCAGACTCTGGGGTCCCCGTGTCATGTAAAACAAAAAGGGGCTCTACAACCTGACAATTACTACTCTGGACAACATCACAACTTGTTTCTACCATCTGAAGTTAGCAGCACTTTTTTTTTTTCCCTAGTGTTTTTTAAAATTTTTACAACGCTGTGTTGGTTTCCGCGGCACAAGAACGTGAATCAGCCACAATGACACATACATCCTCTCCCTCCCAAGCCACCCCTCTCCCCATTCTCCCCCTCCAGGCCATCGCAGAGGCCAGACTGGGCTCCCTGTAGTGGCACTTCTGATATGATATTGTCCTGTTATTAGGGACTGTTTACTAACTTCTCAGGGCAAACTAATGGATTTATCTCTTTTAAAATGATTATAAACTTTTGCTTTATTAAACTGCCTCTACTGAACGTAATACACTCATTTAATCAAGTTAGACAATGATTCTGTGGCCTTACTGTGCTAGGCGGCCCATCTGAACAGCCCCAGGGCACTTCTCTTTGCTTGTTTTTGACTTCCAGGGTTTGGTTCATTTTCTAGCTATCAACTAGAAATGTTGTGCTTTTGCCTACGCAGTTTTTGTCATTCCTTCCTTTCTCCCATCTTCTACTGTGCAGTGGTCTGGAAATCCTAATGAGCAAAACAATTAGAACTACCTAACTTAAGAAGAAATGCCCTTTGGTTATGGCCCTTTGGGGTGAGTGAATACATGCACTTAGTGTCTTGGCTTTGTGACATTCATTTTGGTTGTTTGGAGGCCTCTGCTTATTACATCGCCAGTTATATTTTACATGTTCAAAGACTGGATAAGTGACCTCCAGATAAAGGAAGTACTGTCTTTATGGAAATTTCTGTCTAAAACTTATTGGCTTGAGGAAAGGAAATAAAAGGTGACATTTCCAAGCCATGTGCAATCTGCTGATACAGTCAGGTAGTTATAACCTGTAGTGCTAATTGTCTTTGTTATCAGCATTGCCAGTTTTGAATGTCACTTCTTTGCAAACTCCTTTTCCATTTAGTTTGGCCAGAAGCATCACAGAAAACCATTTCACACTGAAATCCTTAAATCGAATTCTTCTTTGAAACTGTGAAAAGAATTTTAGGAGCAAAATATGAGGGCATTAAATATATTTAAGTTTTTTAACTACCTAATATTAAGAAAATAAAAAAATTGAACACAAATGCTCAAAGGTAAGTTGTATTCAACAGCTAACTTGGTTCTGGGAGAATATAAAAATGAAATGGAATGAAATTATATAACTAATTCATGACGTAAATGCCAACCGCCTGGCTGAATACTGTTTTCACAACCATGCTCTGGCTACATTTCCACTCTTGGATGGAAAAAAGGGTAATTTATTATATTACTTTATCATTATAGTCAACTTTTAAATACTGGGGACAAATACCAAGTTGAGAAGTTAAAAAATATTTTTTGTTTCACTCAAAAATGACTTCCTAACACTAACGTCAGTTTCTAGCTTTGCCTTCTCTCTGGTTTCATTCTAGTCAATTGCTATGGCTCACCTGAGTGGTAGAGAAAATGAAATTTGGAAATACCTATGAATAATCCCCAAGTGGTAACTGAGAATTAATTTGCTAATTGATATTCCAGTGATGGGGCTTCCCTAGTGGCTCAGATGGTGAAGAATCTGCCTGCAATGCAGGAGACCTGGGTTCGATTCCTGGGTAGGGGAAGATCCCCTGGAGAAGGGAATGTCAATCCACTCTAGTATTCTTGGCCGGAGAATTCCATAGACAGAGGAGCCTGGCAGGTTACAGTCCATGGGGTCACAAAGAGTGGTACATGACTGAGCAACTTTCATTTCACTTCATTCCAGTGATATGCCTGAAAACCACTTCCTTTCTGTACAAGTAATACCTTTTCTCTTCTCTCTCCTATTCTCAAGGAAGTGATTCAGTCTCTGGCAAGAGGTTCCCCATGGAATCCGTCATGGTGACCATGTTTAAGGACCTGCAACAGGTATTTCACAGTCAACAGCAGTAAGGTATTTAGGACATCTGGAGAAATAACATGGATTAAAGAGCCAAATGTATAAAGCAGAGCATCCACTTAAAAGCAGAGATCTTTAAACAATGAACTTTTAGGGCATGAGCATTTTGTAAATTTAATTCGATAATCACAGAAAATGAGAGAGTTGGTTTGGTCAAGTGGCTGAGAGCATGGGCTCTGGAACAAAGCAATGACTTCGGTCTCCTTTTGCACTCTCTGTGTGACTATGGGGGAAATCACTTATCTTCCTCAATTTTCTTATCTTAAAAATGAGAATAATAATAGCACCTACTCATCAAGGCTGTTTCAAAAATTAAAACATCAGTGTCAACTACTTAGAAAAACTCCTGGAAAATTTAAGTGCTATTTAAGTATTAGCTAAAGAAGCACCTATTATACAAAGATGAATCCTACAAAGGGACTTTTGGTCAAAGTGACATTAGTTAACACTGCTGCAGAAACAGATGATTCAAAAGCCAGAATGAACAATCTGGCAAACAGAGAATAAAGCCTGATGTGCAATTTCCTCTAGATATTCTCGTCCCTAATGGCAACCAGGATTGCAATAAATACATTTCTGTGAAGAGTACTATAAATTTAATCCATAGCACTCAGCCTTGTTTGTAGCCTGCCTAGAATGATGGCAGATCCTCACCACTGAAGTGACCCTGAAGATGTGGCTGGCTGAGCACAAAGTGCTCGATAATGACAGAAATCGTTCAGCTATGCTCTGCCTGTCACTGGGCTAAGAAGCCACCACCTCAGAAAGGCAAGTGCCTTGAGAACAAGCCAATGAGAGCCTGGCTGCTCCTGGCTCCTGACGATGAATCACTATTATTCTTGCTTCTGTTCTACTCTTTCTTGTACTTGTGTACTTCTTGTACTGGGTACTTGGTCAATGCATTGATTAAAATGCTCACACTGGATCTGTTTCAGTACTTCCTAAGGTGAACTTCCTGCATCACCTACATCAGATTCATCTGCATGTTTAAAGATCCATGTTTTAAGGTTCTGAGAAGTTGAAACAGAATCTCTAGGGATAGTCCCCTCTATGCAGAATCTAACTAGAAGTGATCCAAACGAACTTATGGACAGAACAGAAACAGACTCACAGACCTAGAAAATGAACTTATGATTGCCGGGGAAAAGGATTGCTAGGGAGTTGGGAGGGACGTGGACACATTACTGTATCAAAAAGACCTACTGTACAGCACCAGGAACTCTGCTCAATGTTATGTGGCAGCCTGAATGGAAGGAGAGTTTGAGGAGAGAATGGATACACCTATATGTACTGCAGACTCCCTTTGCTGTCCATTTGAAACTATCACAACATTGTTAATTGGCTATGCTCCAATACAAAATAAAAAGTTAAAAAAACACACAACAAATAAAACAAGGGGAAAAAAGGAATCTCTAGGGATGGAGCCTACAATTTTTACAATTTTGAACAAGAAACCCAAAAGATACCTAGAGATGCTATGACTCACAGTCCCTTAAATACATAATAGGTTTTAGAGTTAGCATTATTGCTATTTTGGATCTCTGTTATCAGGGCTACCCTGTGCATGGTATGATGTTCAGTTGCATCTCCTGCTTCTACCCACTTGATGCCAGGAGTGCTACCAACACTCCAGTGGATAACAATCAAAAACATCTCTGGACACCACTAAACACCCCCTACTAGACAAAATCGCCCCTGGTTGAAAAACTGAGCTATTTTGTCTTTAAAGTCATATGGGATCAAGGATCAGCAGACTGCCTCAGTGAAGCTGTGGGGCTCAAGCGTTCACCTAGGGTCTTCCTTGTTTACTTCGGTTCAAGTCAGTACTCTGCATCCCAGTCTCAATTCTCTTCATATTTCCCATAACAGCTTGCACAAGGTTGAACTTAATTTGTTAAAAGACAAGTTATAATTCAAGAAATTGAAGGGAATTTGTTTTGCACTAGCCATTGCTAGTTGCAGATGTCAAATTAGGAGTGAGTTTTAAGCCAAGGAACAAACTGCTGCCCCCACTGACCTGCCCTCTGATGTTTGGTTATTCTAACTGTGCTCCAGGGGAATCAATCCTGGTGCGTTCAGTGGTTTCAAATATCCATGCTTGGGTAATTACAGCACATAAAAGGCAACCTGTTTTCCATAAGAAAAGAGCACGTCCATATGTTTACGGTTGAAAAGGGACTAATGAAGGATAATACAACTCTATGTATCATTTTTTTGTAAACTTGCTTCCTGAAATGTCAGTCGATGAGCTAAAAGCTTCATAAGGTTATTTCAATGAATCCTCTCAATAATCTCATTGCACTGGTACTATTATCATCCCCATTTATTCATGTGGAGAGTGAAACTTAATGAGATTTGAGTAACTGGTCCACAGTCATACAACCATTTTATGGCCGTAGTTAATTTAGTCTTAAACACTTCATTAGAGGTAAGACATAGGAAATATTCCCTATTTTATGAAATTAAAACCACTTAAGGAGAATAGCAGAAAAGACAAAGACTGCTTCATTCATGAGTATAAATTAAAACAACAACAACAAAATAATGGCAAACTGAATCCAACAGAGTAAGAAGATATGTCATAATCTAATTGAGCACAATCCAGGGATACTAAGATTGAGTACATAAATATACTTTCTGATGTTGCACCAGTCACATTAATGGAATAAGGTAGAAAAATGGCATGATGATCTTACTAAAGAAAAAGCACTGGAATATTAATTCACAAAGAATTTTAAAAAACAACCAATACCCCCACCCTCTTTTCCCTGCTCCAGCAAACCAAGAAGTGGAGGGAGCTTGCTAAGTCATCTTCAGTGATTAAAACACTGGCAACAGTCCCTTTAAAAATTAAAACAAGTATATCCACTATTACTAGTCCTATTTAACATTGTACTATGCAATATCACAAAAGAAAAACCCCGTCACTGTGTGCAATGTATATACTTTCATGTACAGAAAGCCCAAAGAATCCAAAGACAAACAGAAATATTAAGAAATTTTTAAAATGGCTGGTTCTAAGATCAACATCCAAAAAACCAAAAGCATGAAAACAAAACAAAATTTAAAAAAATAACAAGATTTAAATAACAACAAATAAACCAGGAAAAAATGTATTAACAAAGGATTATAGGACTTAGAATTTTTTAACTTTTTTAACATTGAGCTGATAACACTCTTTACCTCTTGGCCCGGAAAATCAACACTGGCCCATTCACTTTGATTTCTACTTCAATTCCAGAGCACCCATAGAAAAACATCCTAATGTGTTTGATTTGTATCCTTGTTTGTACAAGTCCTTGTAAAGTGCTGATTACTGTTTTATGTGCCTGTATATTTACCTGACATACAAGGTAATGTGCCATTGATTCCACACTTTTCTTTCAGTTATCATTATGTTTTCAAATCTATCAATTTCAGCAGAAACTCATAACCATTACTGAAAGAGATTAAAGAAGACCTGAATAAGTGGACCATGATCAAAGAGAACAAAGATATAAAGATGTCAATTATCTTTAAATTAATATATCAATTCAGTATAACACACACACACACAAAATAACCAGTGTGTGTGTGCACGCGCATGTGCTTAACTTGATAATTCTAAAAATTACATGGAGTATAAAAGAAGTAAGACTAGCTAAGATGGGATAGTTAGGGACTTTGGGAAGGTCATGTACACAGTGCTATATTTATCACCAACAAGGACCTATGCTATAGCACATGGAACTCTGCTCAATGTTATGTGCCAGCCTGGATGGAAGAGGGGTTTGGAGGAGAATGGATGCATGTATATGTATGGCTGAGTCCCTTGGCTGTTCACCTGAAGCTATCACCACATCGTTAATCAGCTATACCCCAATCCAAAATAAAAAGTTCTTTAAAAAAAAAAGAATAGCTAAGATGCTTGAAAGAAGAACAATAGGGAATAAGAAAGGAGAACGTGCCCTACCACAACACTCTTTTAAAGTTATAATAAGATAATGTGGTGTTGCGCTCAACATAAGCATATACCAATGGAAAAGTGTAAGTATAACCAATGGAAAACTCAGAAACAGGCCACTGTAGCAGATACTGTTAAGCTGGCTCACTCAACACTTATTTCTACCTCATTCCATCTTGCTTTCTTCTGCATCAGAGGCTGTCCAATTAAACAGTCTATTGAAATTCCTAATCTCTGTTAAGCTAAGGCTAGCATTTTTTTTTTTAACAGTTGTATACAATAAGATTTCCTAAGGAAAAATTTCTCTTCCTAAAAAATACAAGGAAAAGCATCACAAAGACTGGATCTTTGCCCTTTACAATTCTCCCTCTTCTTCCAGACATGAACATAGATATGATCCCTGGAGGTACAGCAGCTACCTTGTAACCATGAAGAAAATGTTGATGAGAAGGATGGCAGAGATGTAATGTAAAATAAGTTCAAGCTCTTGATGATGCTTTTGAACTGCTTTGTCTGCCTGAACTGCCTTTCCCCAGGTAGTTATTGCATGAGATACATAAGTTTCATATTAGCTTAACAGGCCACTTTAGTGATATTTTCTATTGCTGATAATCAAAGAGAGTATTAACTTGCATGTAGACATGTACACAATCTTGATATTGATAGAGGTAAAAGTATAAATCATTACAGTAAGTGACATCTAGACAACTGGTTAGCTACCTGAAAAATAAAAGTAGATCCTCACTTCACCACACATATAACATCAATTCCAGTGGATTAAGTATTTCAGTGTAAAACGAAAAACTTTTAAAATTTTAGAAGATAAGAATACTTTGGGCATTGTGATAAATAAAGATCACTTAACATGAAACAAACAATATCACATATCTTGCAAATCTAATACACCTGACTGCATTAAAACTAAAAATACAGCTTTATTAAAAAACAATATAAAAGTATAGGCCAAAAATTGGGAGATATCTGTAACCTATAGCCCACAGCTTAACAGCTAAAATTTACTGTATAATGTACATTATAAGATCTAAGAACTCTTACAAATTATTTAGAAAAGAAAGTAACTCAGTATAAAAAATGGGAAAAAGTCACAAGCAGGGATTAAGGAAAAAAAACACAGAAATCTGGTAAGTACATGAAAAAGACGCCCAATTGCAACAGTAATAAGAATTAAACACCACGTAACACCATTTCACTCTGTCAGATATGCAAAAAATATGCAAGTCCAACAAAAACCAGCACAGCAAGAACACAGAACAAAGCAGATTCAGACAATGATGGTGGGAATGTAAACTAGCACCACTCTGGAATACAGTTTGACATGATACAATATGAATGAAGATGCACACAGCTCATCAATTTCCCTTATAGGTCTATATCCTGCAGAAGTTCTCACACAAGTACAAGAATGTTCATGGCATAGCACACACAAACACACACATAAAAAATCCTAAACTCTCCACTAACAGGATAAATACGCTGTGATAAATGTATGCATCAGAATACCATAGGACAATTGAAGATTAACTGATGAGAACTATATATGTCAACATAAACGAAGCTCACATTATTAAGTAACAAGTTCCAGAAGAATATGACACCATGTATATAAAAATTAAAAAAAAATACAAACATTGTTTATTAGTGCTTAGAGAAATGTAGCCAATCTTACAGAAAAGCAAGAGAATAACAAATACAAAATTTTGGCCAGGAGTTACCTCTGGGGAGGAGGGAAAGAAATACAGTTAGAGACACATACGGTTATTGATAATGTTGGCTAAGCTGAATAATAAGTACGTATGTTCATTTTATTCTTTGTACCTTACATAGAGGTACTATGTATTTTTATATGTATGAAACATGTCATAAAACTGACAAGGTTCCATACCAAACTCTATTTTCAAAAACATCGCCATGAAATTGGTCAGTGCTGTTCTGTATAATGGAGAGGAGATAGTTTTAGACACACTGGAAATATGGGAAGGAATGAATAGATTCAACTGAGTTCTAACACCTCCTGGAGCTAATATACTTTGAAATCTTTAAATGTGCAGATGACACAGAGCTTCTGCAGCAATACAAACAGTAAGTACCACAGCCACCATGGCACTGGAGGTGATGTGCAGAGCAAGTTTGTGAAGCTGTGACTGGCAAACAGCCAACAAAACAAACAACTAGTAAATTTCACCATGGGTGAGGTTTGACATAAAACAATAAAATTCTGTAAAGCAATTTTCCTTCAATAAAAGAATAAATTAAAAAGATAATTAATTAAAAAAATTCATCCCAGGTGACCAGAAGACAGTATTTTTACTAAAAAAATTAACTCATATTTTCCCAGCTGCCTAAAGAGCTTTCTCCCTGGCACAACTTAAAAAAGAAGCCTTGATGACATCACAGACTATTTTTAATGACACTGATCCAGTGTGTTATTGCCCAGAAAAATGGCCAACAAAATGTCAACTATCATTAGAAAAGGTACAAAATATTATCCTATAATTCTGGAGAACAAGGGTGCTTATGTATTTGGTACATTGTGTGCCGTTCAAATTGTTATTCTTAAAGAAAAATGTAATGGATCTGGAGAAGATTCAAAAAAATTAAGTATAATGATCAAGGGGATGAAGTTATACCTAATGAAGTCACACTAAAATACAAGAGTTTGCCAATCTAGAAGATGAGATTTGAAAAGGGATGTAACTGGAATGTATCAATTTATAGACTAGGTGTCTCAAAGCTTGAGAAAAGGAAGGAGAAATCAACATATACTGAACATCTGAAATGTACTAGCTACTAAGTTAGGTGCTTTCTCACACATATTTGCTTTATTTTAAAAACACTAAAAGTAATTTTTATATAGAATTATGTGAAATTCATTACTCCAAAAGATGCTACATAATCAAGAAATAAATGGGCTACTTCTCATGTTTTACGTTTTCTTACTCTTATTCATACTCCTCTTGAGAAATTTGTATGCAGGTCAGGAAGCAACAGTTAGAACTGGACACGGAACAACAGACTGGTACCAAATAGGAAAAGGAGTATGTCAAGGCTGTATATTGACACCCTGCTTATTTAACTTATATGCAGAGTACATCATGAGAAACGCTGGACTGGAAGAAACACAAGCTGGAATCAAGATTGCCGGGAGAAATATCAATCACCTCAGATATGCAGATGACACCACCCTTATGGCAGAAAGTGAAGAGGAACTCAAAAGCCTCTTGATGAAAGTGAAAGCGGAGAGTGAAAAAATTGGCTTAAAGCTCAACATTCAGAAAACGAAGATCATGGCATCCGGTCCCATCACTTCATGGGAAATAGATGGGGAAACCGTGGAAACAGTGTCAGACTTTATTTTGGGGGGCTCCAAAATCACTGCAGATGGTGACTGCAGCCATGAAATTAAAAGACGCTTACTCCTTGGAAGGAAAGTTATGACTAACCTAGATAGCATACTGAAAAGCAGAGACATTACTTTGCCAACAAAGGTCCGTCTAGTCAAGGCTATGGTTTTTCCTGTGGTCATGTATGGATGTGAGAGTTGGACTGTGAAGAAGGCTGAGTGCCGAAGAATTGATGCTTTTGAACTGTGGTGTTGGAGAAGACTCTTGAGAGTCCCTTGGACTGCAAGGAGATCCAACCAGTCCATTCTGAAGGAGATCAGCCCTGGGATTTCTTTGGAAGGAATGATGCTAAAGCTGAAACTCCAGTACTTTGGCCACCTCATGCGAAGAGTTGACTCATTGGAAAAGACTCTGATGCTGGGAGGGATTGGGGGCAGGAGGAGAAGGAGACGACAGAAGATGAGATGGCTGGATGGCATCACTGACTCGATGGACGTGAGTCTGGGTGACTCTGGGAGTTGGTGATGGACAGGGAGGCCTGGAATGCTGCAATTCATGGGGTCGCAAAGAGTTGGACACGACTGAGCGACTGAACTGAACTGAACACTGCATTTATTTACACATTAATTTTTCCAAATATCCTTTAAATTCTTTGAGAATACATCCTTACTTGTTTTTCATCTTTGATGTCTAGCATACACAACAAGTTTTGAACACTTAGTACATACTTACTAAATGAAATGATGAATGACCAAAATAGCTTTAGATGAATTCAAAGGTACACTCAGGGTCTAATAATGGAATAAAGGGCTTGAGGGCCTAACCTCTGATACTAATGCTGTAAAAAAAAATTACACCAGGATGCTCTTGTGTAACAATGGATTTCCTTGGGAGACAGTAAGCTGAGCAGTGTGGGGACGCCTGGGTCCAAGCCCAGGTGGCAGTTTTATGCTTCATACACACTAACAGAAAACACATATCTGACTATATACAACTTAAAATGCATCTCTATACAGGAGAGAGCAATGAACTGGAAGATCCCATTTCATCTTCCTCCAGAATGTTAGCCTGAGTCAAAACCTGATAAAAGTCAAGGTTAACACAGTTTAGTGTGTTCAGCCACTCAGTCGTGGCCGATTCTTTGCGACATCATGGACTATAGCCCAACAGGCTCCTCTGTCCGTGGAATTCTCCAAGCAAGAACACTGGAGTGGGTTGCCCTTTCCTTCTCCAAATACAGTTTAGGACAATGGACAAATCAAGTGAAAGGGTTAATCAATAAACTAATTTCATGCAGCCAATACGATGGGCATTATTTCCTAGGTTGTAAGATTAAATTAGGCCAAAGAGTTGGAGTCTATTGATTTTTCTATCCTGACTTCATAGTTCCACACAAACTAATTCAGTGTGGAATTAGTGGAACTAGAAATAATAGCTTTGAATCTAGTGGAATGTAAGTGCTTCCCACGGTCGAAAGTTGATGGTAAAACATTTGACTCTGTCTCAGGACTAGTTCCACAGTTGTTTGAAAACCTTACTTAAGTGAAGTCTTGTCCCAAATCTCTGGAGCAGGACTCTTCAAGTGATAGGATGTTTCACAGCCCAGAGGGGAGGAAAAATCTTGGAACAGTGATTTTTCTCAAACAGGTGCTACAGCTATGGGACGAGTGCTGGCAGGTTAAATGTAGGTGTGTTGTTTTCAAGACAACATCTATGCAGTTCAATAACATCCCCTCTTCTCCCTAGAGACCAAGCTGTTCTTCCTTTTAGCTTAAAGCAGATGTGGCTCTTTTCTTGCTGTCCTAGTCAACTTTGTGCGTTGGTACCAACGATTTTTATAATCCTCACAAGCTCCTACCGTAACATTCATCTTGGCTTTCTCTAAAAAACTCATTCAGCCATGAAGAGAACATCAACTTACTCTCATGTGAAACTGAATAATTAATATCTGTGAGGCAATTTTGGGATAAATGAGAGCCAGCTCTTACATTCACATTTTGAAAGTGAAAGTGTTAGTCACTCAGTCGTGTCCAACTCTTTTCAACCCCATGGACTGTAGCCCACCAGGCTCCTCTGTTCCTAGAATTCTCTAGGCAAAAAATACTGGAGGCAAAAAATAGCCATTCCCTGCTCCAGGGTATCTTCCTGACCCGGGGATTGAACCTAGGTCTCCTGCATTGCAGGCAGATTCTTTACTGTCTGAGCCACCAGTAGTCAAATCAGAAGTAAGACAAGGGAAAGCACTAGGCATGGGGGTAACCCATTGACTCAGCAGTAGAAACAATTCTTATCTCCAATCAGTCCAGTTGTTTGCTCTCTAAAATACGTCAGCAGATCACTGATGATGCAAAAACTTCCTCTACCCCCATAAATTCCCCCAATTCACCCCTAACCCTCACAAAAAAAAGACAATGCTCTTCTTCCTCCAGGCATGTGTGTGTGTGTGTGTGTGTGTGTGTGTGTGTATAATCTCTTAACTTTTATTCCCACCACTCAGTGCATATTGGAAATTCCTCTGTGCTGAGCTAGAACAGATCTAGCTTATTCCCTTTCACTGCGTCATAGTTTACCGTGGTATGTAAATACGCTGTTATTCGGTAAAGGATACTCTTATGCTTATCTCCTGCTAGATACACTGAAGCAGCAACACTGAGTTAGAAACTTGCAATTCACCTTCTAAGGTAGTGGTACCAATCTATAGTGCCATTAGTAATGAGGGAGAGTTCCAGGTACCCTGCATTCTCAGCTAGTTTTGATACTGTCACCATTTTTATCTGGGGCAGTTCACTTTGATCCACTCTTTTTTGGACCCCTGAGTTCATTTTCTGACCAGGGATAGAGAAGGTGGGTAAAAATAAAATAGAGCAGTAAGAAAGAAATTTAAACTTTTCTGAGGCTGCTGATATTTGATGAGCTTCCTAGGAATCACCTCTCTCAAACAATACACACTTCCTCTTTCCTAGTTTTTTCTGATGTTGGCCGGAAATCTCATGCATTCTTTTAGTCAAATGAACGCCCCTTTTGTATTAGATCAATTCCAGGCATACCCAGCCAGAGGGCCCTATGTATTCTGGAGAACTTCTGGCTGAAGGAATTGTAGAAAACCAAAGAAATGTCTTAATCCCATCGCTGTCTGTGTGCTAGTACTAAGTTGCTTCGGTCGTGTCCTACTCTTTGCAACCCTGTGGATTGTGGCCTGCCAGGCTGTGCTGTCCATGGGATTGATTCTCCAGGCAAGAATACTGGAGTGGGTTGCCATTTCCTTCTCCGGCAGATCTTCTTGACCCAGGGATCAAACTCGCATCTCCCGTGTCTCCTGCACTGCAGGCAGATGCTTTACCACTGAGCCACCAGGGAAGCCCATATCCCATTGCTATTTCCATTTCCTAAAGAAACACTAATAATAACCTATCTTATGCAAATAACTTTTATTTGTGTCATATAATATAAACATAATATTAAAATGATATTTTGGCCTTTCCAAAAACCAACTGTCAGAGGTACCCAGTCACTTTAAAAAGATTCTTATTCATTGGATTTTTGTGATTTTCCTATACATGTTCAAAAGGTTCTCAATAAATCTATTTAAGCAAAATGTACAAAGGAAGAAGTTCCTCAAAATAGTGTTTCAAAGGGGGATGTAGAGGAGTGTTAGGGAAGTATTCAGAATTCTGAGGAGCATTTCTTCTCTTCAAAGAGCTTTATTAAAAGCACAATAAAAACATGAGTGTCATCAATGGCACTTTTTAACCAGTAAATTAGAACACCATTATTAGCTCAAATCTGATAATCACCATTAAAAGCTTAGCCTCCCAGAAGCTAAGTGGAAGAAAAAGAGAGGAATCCTACAGTACTACATACTTATAATTTATCATCTCAGATTTTTTTTAACCTTTCTCAGAAGGAGCTGCTTTTATTGTTGCAAGGAAGGTAGTTTATAAGAAAAACATTAAACCTCTTTGAGCTACATGACAACCCTTGGTGACTCCTATACTTCACTACTGTAGGGTACTAATTGGGCTAAAAAATGTTTCCTTGCTTTCTCACAAATCTCCACATCAACCCATAATAACTGATAGGAAATAAAATTATAAATTCTCTGGGGTCCCTGGTGGTTTGACTCTTAAAAACACTTAGATACATTGAAAAACTAGCTTCATTGGCCTCCTGCATCATCTATTTCAACAACTATTCTAAAGGAATATTTGAAAATACAAAGGATCAGGGTAGAAAAAAACGAGAAATAAATTCCTGCAGTGTCCCATCCTTAAACATAAAGTACTGTTTCTTTCCCAAGATTCTGGACTGACTGGCCATTTTGACGGCTGGGAAACAAGGTTCCTGTGTAGATGCTATTCTTAAAATTCTCAAGTTTCAATGGCAGAGAATTTCAATAGCATAAAGGAACAGAAGTCACCAGACACTCAAATCATACTTTGTCTCAAATGACAGGTATTTGTAAAACGTTAATCGAGGGACTTCCCTGGTGGTCCAGTGGTTAAGAATCCACCTTGCAGTGCAGAGGATGTGGGTTCAATCTCTAGTTGGGGAGATCAGATCTCACATGACACGGGGCAGCTAAGCTCTCATGTCGCAAATTAGAGAGTCTGCACATCGCAATGACTGAGCCCACAGGCTGCAGCTACTGAGGCTGCGTGCCACAGCTATGGAGCACGCATGCTCCAGAGCCTGCGCACCACAGCAAGAGACGCAGCCATAGAGCACGCATGCTCCAGAACCTGCGCACCACAAGAGAAGTCCATGTGTGCTGAAGCTAGAGAAAGCCTGTGCCCACAGTGAAGACTCGTGTAGCCAAAATAAAACAATAACAACAACAACAACAACAACCTTTAGCCCAGTACTAGATGGCTTCACTAATGGAGTCTACCAAACATTCAGAGAGAATTAATACTAATGCTTCCCAAACTCTTCCAAAAAATAGAAGAGAAGGGAACACTTCAAACTCATTTTGTGAGGCCAGCATCACTCTGATATCAAAACTAAACAAGGATACTACAAGAAAATAAAATTACAGGCCAATATCCCTGATGAGCATCAATGCAAAAATTTTCAGCAAAGTAACAACAAACTGAATTCAAAAATACATTAAAAAGGATTGTACACCATGATCAAGTGGGATTTATTCCAAGGGTGCAAGAATGGTTCAATATCTGCATTTCAATCAATGTAATATACAACATTAACCAAAATGAAGGATGAAAATCATGGCTATCTCAATAGATTCAGAAAGAGCATTTGACAAAATTCAACATCCATTTATGGGAACATGTGTACACCCATGGCGGATTCATGTTGATGTATGGCAAAACCAATACAATATTGTAAAGTAATTAGCCTCCAATTAAAATAAATAAATTTTTTAAAAAAGAATATCAGAAACAATAGGAGGTAATCAGAAAAAAAAAAAAAAACCTCTCAATAAAGTGAGCACCAAGAGAACGCACGTCAACATAATGAAGGCCGTATATGAAAAGCCCACAGCTAACATCACACTCAATGGTGAAAAAACTGAAAAACTTTTCTGCTAACTTCAGGATCAAGACAAGAATTCTCACTCTCACCACTTTTATTCAACATAGTATTAGAAGTCTTAGAGGAATGAGGCAAGAAAAAGAAAAGACATAAAATCAGAAAGTAAGAAGTAAAATTGCTTTGTTTGTAGATACTATGATCCATATAGAAAATCCAAAGACATGACCAAAAAACTACAACTAATAAATTCAGAAAGCTGTAGGATACAAAATCAATATACCAAAATCTTTAGTATATCTATATACTAATAGTGAAATATCAGAAAGAGAAATTATAAAACAATCCCATTTGCAAATTACAAAGAATAATAAAAATACACAGACATAAATTTCACCAAGGAGATAAAATACTTGGACATAGATGACTAGATATTGATGAAAGAAATTGTGGGTGACACAAATAGAGAGGTATTCTGTGGTCATGGATTAGAAAAAATTAATATTGTTAAAATGTCCATACTACTCAAAGCTATCTAAAGATTTAGTGCAATACCAAAATTCCAATGGTATTTTTCACAGAGCTTAAAGACAATCCTGAAATTTGTATGGAACCACAAGGATTCTGAATAACCAAAGCAAACTTGAGAAAGAATAAAGCTAGATGAATCACATTATCTGATTTCAAACTCTATCATAAATATAGAATCAAAATATAATCAAAATCAGAATGATACTGTCATAAAAACAGACACATCAGTGGAACAGAATAGAGGGCCCAGAAAAAACCTAAGCATATATTGTCAATTAATTTATGACAAGTCAAGAATATACAATGATAAAGGGCAGTCTCTTCAGTAAATGGTGCTGAGAAAAGCAGTTGTTCTTTAGTTATTAAGTCATGTTGGACTCTTTTGCAACCCCATGGACTGTAGACCACAAGGCTCCTCTGTCCATGGGATTTTCCAGACAAGAATACTGGAGTGGGTTGCCATTTCCTTCTCCAGTGGATCTTCCTAGCCCAGGGATTGATCTGTGTTTCCTGCATTGGTAGGTGGATTCTTTACCACTGAGCCACCTAGGAAATCAATAAAAATGGACAACCCCATAAAAAAGGAGGAAACTGGATCACTATGCTACATCATAAAAAACATAGTCTAACTGGATTAAAATAACAAACAGAAACTATAAAATTCCTAGAAGAAAACATAGGAAGTAAACTCTGACTTGGGTCTTGACAAGTTTTTAGACTTGACACTAAAAGCAAAGGCAACTAAGCCAAAATAATCAGGTGAGAACTACGTCAAATTCAAGTTTCTAAACAGCAAAAGAAACCATCAACAAAATGAAATGGCAGCCTACATAATGTGAGAAAGCATTTGCAAATCATATATCTAATAAAGTGTAAATATCCAAAATACATAAAGAACTCATATAATAGCAAAAACACAAAAACCAATTTGATTTAAAAATGGGCAGAGGATCTGTACAGACATTTTGCCAATGAACACAGATAGATGACCAACAAGTACATGACAAGATACCCAACCTCAGTAATCAGAGGGAAAAGCAAATCAAACTCACAATGAGATATCACCTCACACTTGTCAGAATGGTTATTATTTAAAAAAAAAAAAGAAGAGGATAAGAAGTGCAAGGATGGAGGGTAAGAAGTGCAAGGATGGAGGGAAAAAGGGAACTCTTGTGTACTGTTGGTAGGAATGTAAATTGGTTCTGCCATCATGGAAAACAGTATGGAGGTTCCTCAAAAAAATTAAATTAGAACTATAAATAAAAATATGATCCATCAATTACAGTTTTGCATATTTACCCAAAAGAAATGAAAACATTAATTTGAAACAATATCTGCACCCCTATATTCACTGCAGTATTATAATAGCCAAGACAAAGAAACAATCTAAGTGTTGATCAGTGGATGAATGGATAAAGAAATTGTGAGATACACACACACACACACACACACACACACACAGATCAGATCAGATCAGTTGCTCAGTCGTGTCCGACTCTTTGCGACCCCATGAATTGCAGCACGCCAGGCCTCCCTGTCCATCACCAACTCCTGGAGTTCACTCAGACTCACGTCCATTGAGTCAGTGATGCCATCCAGCCATCTCATCCTCTGTCGTCCCCTTCTCCTCTTGCCCCCAATCCCTCCCAGCAGCAGAGTCTTTTCCAATGAGTCAACTCTTCGCATGAGGTGGCCAAAGTACTGGAGTTTCAGCTTTAGCATCATTCCTTCCAAAGAAATCCCAGGGCTGATCTCCTTCACAATGGACTGGTTGGATCTCCTTGCAGTCCAAGGGACTCTCAAGAGTCTTCTCCAACACCACAGTTCAAAAGCATCAATTCTTCAGTGCTCAGTCTTCTTCACAGTCCAACTCTCACATCCATACATGACCACAGGAAAAACCATAGCCTTGACTAGACGGACCTTTGTTGGCAAAGTAATGTCTCTGCTTTTCAATATGCTATCTAGTTTGGTCATAACTTTCCTTCCAAGGAGTAAGCGTCTTTTAATTTCATGGCTGCAGTCACCATCTGTAGTGATTCTGGAGCCCAAAAAATAAAGTCTGACACTGTTTCCACTGTTTCCCCATCTATTTCCCATGAAGTGATGGGACCAGATGCCATGATCTTCATTTTCTGAATGTTGACACAATGGACTATTATTCATCCATAAAAAAGAATAAACTTGCCATTTGTGACAACATGGATGGACCTTGAGGGCATTATGTTAAGTGAAATGAGTCAGAGAAAGACAAAAACTGTATGATTTCACTTATATATGGAGTCTAAAAATAAGCCAAATTCAGATAGAACAACCACCGGTGGTTGCCAGAGGTGAGAAGTAGCTGGTAGGTGGAATGTGTAAAGACGGTCATGGGTATAAATTTCCAATTATAAAATGAGTAAGTCAAGGGGATATAATGAAAGCATGGTGACTACAATTAATAATATTGTATTCTATATTTGGAAGTTGCTAAGGAAGTAGATTCAGTATTCTTGCCTTGAGAACCACATAAACAGTATGAAAAGGCAAAAAGATATGACACTGAAATATAAACTCTCCAAGTCAGTACGTGCCCAATACGCTACTGGAAAAGAGTAGAGAAATAACCCCAGAAAGAATGAAGAGACAGAGCCAAAGAAAAATCAATGCCCCATTGTGGATGTGACTGGTGATAGAAGTAAAGTCCAATGCTGTAAAGAGCAATACTGCATAGGAGCCTGGAATGTTAGGTCCATGAATCAAGGTAAATTAGAAGTGGTCAAACAAGAGACGGCAAGAGTGAACGTTGACATTTTAGGAATCACTGAACTAAAATGGGCTGGAAGGGGTGAATTTAATTCAGATGACCATTATTTCTACCACTGTGGGCAAGAATTCCTTAGAAGAAATGGAATAGCCATCATAGTCAACAGAAGAGTCCAAAATGCAGTACTTGGGTGCAATCTCAAAAATGACTAATCTCTGTTTGTTTCCAAGGCAAACCATTCAATATCAGAGTAAACCAAGTCTATACCCCAACCAGTAATGCTGAAGAAGCTGAAGCTGAATAGTTCTATGAAGACCTACAAGACCTTCTAGAACCAACACCTAAAAAAGACGTTCTTTTCATCATAGGAGACTGGAATGCAAAAGTAGGGAGTCAAGAGATACCTGGGGTAACAGGCAAATTTGGCCTTGGAATGCAAAATGAAGCAGGGCAAAGACTAACAGAGTTTTGCCAAGAGAACACACTGGTCATAGCAAACTCTCATCCAACAACACAACAGAAGACTCTACACTGGACATCACCAGATGGTCAACACTGAAATCAGATTGATTATATTCTTTGTAGCCAAAGATTAAGAAGCTCTATACATTCAGCAAAAACAAGACCAGGAGCTGACTGTGGCTCAGATCATGAACTCCTTATTGCCAAATTCAGACTGAAATTGAAGAAAGTAGGGAAAATCACTAGACCATTCAGGTATGACTAATTGGAATCCCTTATGATTACACAGAGGAAATGACAAATAGATTCAAAGGATTAGAAGTGATAGAGTGCCTGAAGAACTGTGGACGGAGGTTGGTGACACTGTACAGGAGACAGGGAGCAACACCATCCCCAAGAAAAAGGAATGCAAAAAGGCAAAATGGCTGAGGAGCCTTACAAATAGTTGAGAAGAGAAGAGAAGCTAAAGGCAAAGGAGAAAAGTAAAGATATAATCGTTTGAATGCACAGTTCCAAAGAATAGCAAGGAGAGATAAGAAAGCCTTCCTCAGTGATCAATGCAAAGAAATAGAAGAAAACAATAGAATGGGAAAGTCTAGAGATCTCTTCAAGAAAATTAGAGATACCAAGGGAACATTTAATGCAAAGATGGGCACAATAAAGGACAGAAATGATATGGACCTATCAGAAGCAGAAGATTTTAAGAGGTAGCAAGAATACACAGAAGAACTATACAAAAAAGATCTTCATGACCAAGATAACCACAATGGTGTGATCACTTACCTAGAGCCAGACATCCTGGAATGTGAAGTCAAGTGGGCCACTACGAACAAAGCTAGTGGAGGTGATGGAATTCCAGTTGAGCTATTTCAAATCCTAAAAGATGATGCTGTGGAAGTGCTGCACTCAATATGCCAGCAAATTTGGACAACTCAGCAGTGGCCACAGGACTGGAAAAGGTCAGTTTTCATTCTAGTCTCAAAGAAGGGCAATTGCAAAGAATGTTCAAACTACTACACAATTGCACTCATCTCACATGCTAGCAAAGTAATGCTCAAAATTCTCTAAACCAGGATTCAACAGTACGTGAACCATGAACTTCCAGATGTTCACGCAGGATTTAGAAAAGGCAGAGGAACCAGAGATTAAATTGCTAACATCCGTTGGGCCACAGAGAAAGCAAGAGAATTCCAGAAAAAACATCTATTTCTGCTTTATTGATTATACCAAAGACTTTGACCGTGTAGCTCACAACAAACTGTGAAAAATTCTTAAAGCGATGGGAATACCAGACCACCTTATCTGCCTCCTGAGCAATCTATATGCAGGTCAGGAAGCAATAGTTAGAACTGGACATGGAACAACAGACTGGTTCCAAATTGGGAAAGGAGTACATCAAGGCTGTATATTGCCACCCTGCTTATTTAACTTATATGCAAAGTACATCATGCAAATGCCAGGCTGGATGAAGCATAAGCTGGAATCAAGATTGCTGGGAGAAATATCAATAACCTCAGATACCCGGATGACATCAACCTTATGGCAGAAAGCAAAGAAGAACTGAAGAGCCTCTTGATGAAAGTAAAAGAGGAGAATGAAAAAGCTGGCTTAAAACTAAACATTCGAAAAATAAAGATTATGGCATCTGGTCCCATAACTTCATGGCAAATAGATGGGAAAACAATGGAAACAGAGACAGACTTTCTTTTCTTGGGCTCCAAAATCACTGCAGGTGGTGACTGAGGCCATGAAATTCAAAGACGCTTGCTCCTTGGAAGAAAAACTATGACCAACCTTGACAGCATATTTTTAATGACATCAGCAGAGACATCACTTTGCCAACAAAGGTCCGTCTAGTCAAAGATATGGTTTTTCCAGTAGTCATGTATGACTGTGAGAGTTGGACTATAAAGAAAGCTGAGTGCCAAAGAATTGATGCTTTTGAACTGTGGTGTTGCTGAAGACTCTTGAGAGTCCCTTGGACTGCATGGAGATCAAACCAGTCCATCCTAAAGGAAATCAGTCCTGAATATTCATTGGAAGAACTGATGCTGAAACTGAAATTCCAATACTTTGGCCACCTGATGACTCATTTGAAAAGACCCTGATACTGGAAGAGATTGAAGGCAGGAGGAGAAGGGGACGACAGAGGATGAGATGGTTGGATGGCATCATCGACTCAATGGTCATGAGTTTGAGCAAGCTCCAGGAGTTGGTGATGGACAGGGAAGCCTGGTGCACTGCAGTCCATGGGGTCACAAAGAGTCGGACACAACTGAGCAACTAAACTGAACTGAAAGGGAGTAGATATTAAAAGTTCTCATCACAAGAGGAAAAATTTGTAACTTTGTGTGGTGATAGATGTTAACTTATCGTGGAATCATTTCACAACATATGCATACATATAATCATCATGTTGTATGCCTGAAAGTAATATGTCTATTATCTCTCAAAAACCACTTCAATGAAAAGCTGAATATAGTACCCTAAAGAGTCATGTTAACAACTCTTTTTTTTTTCATTAAAATATTTCCTCTAAAATAAAATTTCATTGTATTATTCACTCTTAAAAGTTGCAGGAAAAAAAAAAAAAAAAACATTTGAATTGGCCCTGACTATATGAATGCTAGAAAAGACTAAGGAATCAAGTAATCTTAGAATTGGAATGAATCTGAGAATTTTTGTCACACATCTTCCTTTTCAAAGACAGGAGGAAAAAAAAAATCCTGAATAAAATTAGATTAAAGTTGGTTATACTTCCACATGGGCGATTTATTTTCCCTTAAGTAGATATGGGAAGACCCAGAAACAAGGGACTGAGGTATTCTGTTTTTGTTGTTTGTTCAACAATATAGAGGATTTTATCAAAATATTTGGGTAAGAATTATTAAAATCTTCAAAGTATATATCTTAATATCTGAACCCATACAGATAATTTTCATAAAGGAAATAAAGGGAGAGAACGTGATATCCTTCATGGAGCAGAGTTTGTTAAACCTGAGATAGTGCCCATTGCTATTAATGACTAAGTGCTCATTTGTCAAGCATCACTGTGTCATTGACACAGAAGTAGCACATTGTAATACAAGAGATGGAGAGAGATGTGGAGAAAGAAAGAAATGTACCATCGTTCTCCCTGTATGACAAACATGAGGCTTATCTAGGAATTCCTTGTTGTTGAAGAATATCAGGAGGCCTTCTGCTGCTGTTGCTGCTGCTGCTAAGTCGCTTCAGTCGTGTCCAATTCTGTGCGACCCCATAGACGGCAGCCCACCAGGCTCTGCCATCCCTGGGATTCTCCAGGCAAGAGGAGGCCTTCTACAACAAGACAAAGATGTCAACCTTTTCTTCAGGGAGCTTACTATACACACATATTGGACATACACGGTAGATTATTATACACAATGGTTGAGATAGATGAAGGGGAAGAGGTGAGGTCAAGGAGATGCCTTAGGAGGGAAGGAGAGAAAAGAGAATTCATCAAGACAATATTTCCTGAACCAACATTTCTAGGTTACTCAAGACCTGACCTTTGCTATTTTCTTTGAATCAGAGCTCCTATCTAGAGAAAGACTTCCAAACAGGAATAGGGGAAAGGATATGCAGCCATAACACTTCTTTAATGTCTGACTCCAGTATCATATGTTACATTAGTGGATCTGGACTTGCTGCCTTTCCATCTCTGGCTTTCACTGTGATGCCACTGATTGGTGACTGGTCCCACTTGGAAACATGAGGCAAGCTTTGCACAGATGCATAAAAATTCATTTCCAAGACAGTCATGAATAAACTTCCATGGATGGGCTACCATACAATAGCCAGTTTCAGAAAATGAAAGTTTATTTCTTTTTTAAGTCATCATCCCAAAATGTATTTTTCAAGGAAGAAAGAATACTAGTTATAAACATTTATTGAAGAGAACACTCATAAACACACAAAATTATAGCTATGAGTAGACTTCTCTATTACTAATTACCAATCATCACAGTTTGAATCTTTTTTTTGATCCTTAGTCTGAAATATGTTCTGACACCAGCTCTCTTAATGAGATTGGGGCTAAATTCAAGAGTAGAACATTAAATTTTGATACCACTGTATCTTTTTAATGAACACCCACTGACCCACCTATCCATACACACTCAGTCAGTGCTTCGCTGCACCTTCTCCCGTGAACCCTTGCATCTATCAGAAGCACTAATTAGCTAGTAACTCTGGGACCCAGCAAATACTTGTTGAGTGTGGTGGAACGGAGAAAAGGAGGCCAGAGAATCCCCAGACCTGATTTCCATCCTGGTTCTGCCACAGATCAGCAGTTAATTTACTCAACCGTTATGAGTTTCAGTTTACCCATGTTAAATGTGGATGATGATGAACAATGAGAGAGTTATTGGATGGCTGAATCCAATTAGATGCAGTTAATAAACTATGTAACTCTTGTGTTATTTTGTACCTACTAAACTGCCTTTAGTACAAAAATACTACACTTTGACCACTAAAAGGATGGCAAGGTACCACTTCTAGGGGTGACATTTTTAATGACCAGCTGAAAAACATGGAATAATAGTGAGTGCCCATAGCTGGCTGTCTTTCAAACTTAGGAACAAAAGCCCATTCTCACTCCAAGTGCAGATCCAACATCATCTCAAGATGTGAAGTACCAGAGAGGAAACCTATAATCATATTTTCTTAAAAACTAAGAAAAACTTTCAGCTAAGCAATTTCAAAGTTTTTGAAATCATAATATTTCAAAGTGTTAATTCAGTGCTTGGTCTTTATTTATTTATTTTATTCTTTCTTTCTTTTATTCTCTTTTGCCTTAACTGTCAAGAAGCTTAGAACTCAGTTTTATGTCTAGTTTTCAAAACTGTGCTTTTTGCTAGCACTTTTCTCCTGACTCACCTCCTCCCACTTTCATTAATGTCTTTTCAAAAGAATGCTACTAAATTTGTAGTTTTTGTTAAGATGAGGGAGTCAGGTTATAAACAATGAAGGAACATTTTTTAAAGGACAAAAATTGACAAAATTGTGAGTCTCAACCTAGTATAGTTTCAGACTAAACAGCCGGCATAAGAAAACTCACTGTAGACTCTAGATGACACAGGATTATTTTGTTGAGTGTTTACTGCTGAATTGCTTGCTACCTATTGTGAGCTTCCTCTTGACTTCTTTGCAAACAGCAGGATTCCTCTCATCTCTCTAGTTTCAGATTTCACCAGAAATTCAGGAGCTGAGTCAGGACTACAAGTGGCCCCATCTGCCGACCAAGAAGGATGAGCTGTTTTGGAAATACAGTGATGCCACGAGGACTCAGAATTCCCAAGGCCTCTGAAGGAAATGATAAAGACTACAAGTTCTCCTGCTAGATTTTACATTTTTCAAAGCCACAGGTAAGCAAGACCATTTATTTTGAGAAGCCTCATTAACAGAAACTTCTTATGCAATTCTTTGTCTACCTTAGTGACTTATACAAACTGTGTGTTCAATAAAGTTGCTGAATAAATAAAACATGGTTGTTCACGAGACTTACAGAATGAACTTATGGCTGTGGGGAAGAAGGACTGGGGGAGAGATAATTATGGAGTTTGGGATCAACATGTACATACTGCTGTATTTAAAATGGATAACCAGCAAGGACCTACTGTGTATCACTGGGAACTCTGCTGAGTGTTATATGGCAGTCTGGATGGGAGGGAAGTTTGGGGGAGAATGGATACCTGCACACATAGAGCTGAGTACATTTGCTGTCCATCTGAAACTATCACAATGTTGTTATTCCAATATAAAATTAAAAGTTTAAAAAAAGAGGAAAATAATGTACAGAAAAAAAAACCCACATACAAAAAAGAAAAAAAAAACTACACAAAAAACTGTGGTCAAGATCAACAGAAGCAAATAAGATTCACTGTTAAGGAGTCTGTTTTGATGATTATACGGCTACCAGGAAAGACAGGTGAGCTTTAAGATAAGGAAATTCTACCCATAATCCTGCCCAAACCATGTCAAGCTAGAGAATAAGGGTGTAGAGCTGCTTTCTATAAAGGACTTACGGAGGTAATTAATTACCATATTCACATCTTGATGAAACCCCTACTGGATGCGTAAAATAAATGAGATGAGTAAGACAGAGGAGTTCAACGCAAAAACACTCATGTGATAACAGACAATCACTGTAATATAGAGAAGTGAGCCAAGACCCAGCTCAGCATGCCAGATGGGGCTTCACACAGAAGGGCGTCTTACGGACTTCCAGAATCAAGGATAAATTCCTTATGCGAGGCTCAGTCAGGCAGAGGGAAGAGCAAACACTAAGCTCTGGTGACACGAATGTGTCTGGGATATACTAGATGGGGGCTTACGAGGCTGAGGAAAGGGGGTGAGACAGTCCACAAGGCTAGCCACCCACAGCGTGAAGCGCCCTGTGTGCACTGCCAAATGGTTTGAAGTTTGTTTTGAGAAAGTAGAAATCCAACATAGTTCAAATAGAAGAGGTCTATAATCAGATTATGAGAAAGGTAAGTCTGCTGGCTGCAAAATGGGCCCCAAATTAACAATTATTGAGTGTGCCCAACATACTAAGCCAGATACCAAGGGCTCCGCAGGTACTGTCCTCCCAGCAGACAAGTCAAATAGACATTGCTGCCTCCCCGTTCTATAGGTAAGAACACAGGGCTTAGTGAGATTAAGTGATTTGCCCAAGGTGTCACAGCTAGTGACAGCTCTGAGGATCTCTGATGAGGGGCTGATTCCAATGCTTATGCTCTTAGAACTAGAAGAGAGGGAGATCACAGGCAAGAAGGGCAGAAAGCAGGCCAGTGCCCTAGTCCATCCCAGAGCTGTGGAGCATCTGAACCAGGGCAAAGAAAGTAGGACTTGTACCGCTAGCACATTGCTATAGCCAGTAGCTGCTGTTTTAGCAAATTGATCCCGAATACAATAGAGGGCATTTCAGAGCACAGAGTTGTCTTACTTTATAAAACAATTTTTTTTTGAAAGAATGCTCCAACTACAACCATTCATTTGGAAATAAAAATCTACAGTCAAACATTTTTCATGGCAAAAAACAGAAACACGAAGCCTCAGGGACAAAAATGACTTCAGAGCTTGATATTACTTACTAGAAAATGTCTTTGCATACCTCAGAACCCACATAGTGGGCATGAACCCACAATGAGGTTGCGCTTCACACCCACTAGGATGGCCATAATGATAAAATAAAACAACATCAAAAAGGAAAAATAAGTGTTGGCAAGGATGTACGGAAATTAGAGCCCTCCTACATGGCCAGTGGGAATGTGAAATGGTGCAGCTGTTGTGGAAAACATTTCGGCAGTTCTTAAAAAGTTAAACATAGGATTATCATATGACCTAGCAATTCCAATTCAAGGTTTATACCCAAAAGAACTAAAAACAGAGACTGAAATAGATATATGTAGGCCAATGTTCATTGCACCGTTATTCACAATGGCCGAAAGGCAGAAACAATTCAATTGTCTAGAATAGGCAAATTCACAGATACTCAAAGACTAGAGGTTACCAGGGGACTGAGGGAGGGGTACAGGGAGCTTTTGCTTCTTGGTTAGAGTCTCTATTTTGGGTGATGGAAAAGTTTTAGAAATAGACAGTAGAGATGATTACAAATATTTTGAAAATACTAAATGCCACTAGATTGTACTTAAATGTATGTTGTTGTTTTTACTTAGTTGCTAAGTCATGTCCAACTCTTTGTGACCGCCTGCCAGGCTCCTCCATCTATGGGATTTCCCAGGCAATAAAACTGTAGTAAGTTGCCATTTCCTTCTCCAGGGGATCTTCCCAACCAAGGGGTTGAATCAACATCTCCTGAGTTGGCAGGTCAATTCTCTACCACTGAGCCACCAGGGAAGCTCTAAATATGTATGTATGTATGTATGTATGAATGTGTGTGTGTATACATATATATGTGTGTGTATATATATATATATAAACACAATAAAAAAATTTCCTCAAAGAAAACAAAAAGCTAATGTGCAGTTGCCTCAACCATTGCCAGAGAAAATAAATGCAACCTTTCTTTATAGAACTGTGTCGAACTTGGTCCCCATGCTGGATAAGAATTACAATATATGCAAACGAGCCTGGAACCTTCAAAATACACTATTCAAAAGAATTCAGTGGCTTCCTACAACCTACAGGCTACAATGGAAACTATTTTACAGGAGATGCAAGGCCTTTCCTGATCTGGTTCCTACTTACCTGTCCAAGTCTAGGCTCATCTGCCACATCATTTCTGCTAATTCTATGCTTCAGGGATACTGACATGCCCCATGAAACATGGGGCTCCCTCATACCATGGTTTGCCCATTCTGTTCCATGTGCTTAGGAAGGGCTCTCTATGTACCCATCCCTTTATGATCTAGCAAACGCCTTATCTATCATCCAATTTCAGTTTCATGAAGCCTTGCCTGGACTTCTGAGCCTCCTTACCCATGGCCCATTGCCTTTATTTACTGATCCCTTTATAATAGCAATTGTAATATAGCAATTGATTATTTGTATGTCTGTATTCTACCAGACTTGGTACTTCTACCAATACATTGGTACTTCCTCAATGCACCTCAATGCCCTTCCTCAATGGATACTAAATTTCAGCATGAATACAAGGTAAGAAGTAAAACACCTCCAAGTTTGAAAAGCTGCAAAGAATCACCCGTACCTACGGCTTCCCTGGTGGCTCAGAGGTTAAAGCCTCTGCCTGCAATGGGGGAGCCCTGGGTTCGATCCCTGGGTTGGGAAGATCCCCTGGAGAAGGGAATGGCAACCCACTCCAGTATTCCTGCTTGGAGAATCCCACGGACGGAGGAGCCTGGTGGGCTACAGTCCACAGGGTCGCAAAGAGTTGGACACGACTGAGCAAGTTCACTTTCACTTTCATGGGACTACTAAGAAATCCACACACTTTGAAACTTAGAAGTTCCCTAAGAAGGCAAATGGGAAGCAGTTTATTGAAAGTGTGCTCCCAGTGAAGTATAATTGGTCAACTATAAAGATGCACTGAGTTGCACTGCAAAGAAATCAAATCTGAAGGTGAAAAATAAAAATGTTAATCATCATCCAATACTACCAAACTGGTAACTTTATTATTTTTGCCACTAAATATGTCTGTCCCTCAGTAGAAGACCCTCCACATTTTATTTGACTAAATAAACCTCCTTTAAAATCCAACCATTTTTGTTGTTGTTCTGCTTCTAAATACATATGATAATTGGGCTATTGTTCCAAAGCACTACCTAGCAGATGCAGTTGATATAAACAGGTGGTTTTCCAGTCATCAGAAAGATAGGTTTCTAGATAAGAATTAACAAACTGATGTTCTAATTGATAAATTCCTATGAGTTTGGTCAGCATGATTAAGGTCTAATCAGCCCTACACGAGCATAATTTAAAATGAAAATTTAGTTCTTTAGGACTGAGAATTCCAACATTAGGTAGGAATGATGTCATCTGGGGTTTACAGAACTTCTTTATGACTGAAATGGGGCTGGGTTATATTAAGAAAGATCTTTCCCTGATCACCTCCTTTCTTCCTCTCTTTCAAGAGGTTACCTGGTTATTACACTCCCTAGATTTCCCTCCTTTTCTCAGTTAGCTAATTCCAGCTCTGCTCAATTTTTATTACCTACAACCCACATTTACACCACTATTTCATTAGGAAAACTTATTCCATATCCTTCACATTTAACTTTAAAGTAAACTTTTTACTACTTTTCAGCTGGAGTCTATTTAGCACCCCTGGCCTGACTCGATAGGAATCACCACTAAATTTCCACCTCCCCTGTGCCACTCTGGTCATGCTAATAAGATCCTATTTTTACCAGAATGTGGCATCCACTAAAGAACAGAATTAGAATGGAATATCAAAATCTTGCTTCTCCAGAGTTGTTTTATCATCAGTAAGCCAGAGCCAGTGCTCCCCTAGGGCAGCCTGGGCCCCCGACCACCACTTGGAAATAAATGACCTGTGTGTCTGAGTCTTCTCTCCTGGAGCCCCCATCTGACACCATGTCAGGCATCATGCTGGTCTTAGGGGGAATTCCAAAAGAAACAAGCTGGATGCTGTGTGATTGAGTCCTAAAGGGCCTAGCTGAGAAGTTTACCTGAAGGTCATGCCACATTTCATCAGAACCTCATAGAGGCTTTCAACAGGCTCAATTCAAAAGGATGTGGCTTGGCTTAGTCATGAGTGTCCAAGCCCAGAGAAGGTTCACATATGCCCTTTAGCACGTCCAGTTCAGAAGTCCTCACTCAGATGGACCCATGTGGCAGCTGATGCTGCAGGAAGAAAAGATGATGAGCAGAAGAGGGTGGAAGCCCTAGGTTTCAACTCTGGCTTCCTGACTTCATCCCACATGTGAAGCTGGGATTATCAGTCACTCCTCTGAGCCTCTGAATTTCCAGTTTTAATGCATGTGTATACATCCTTTATATTTAAGAAGTTGGTCCCCCCAAACTGTTCTACTAAGAACTGATCATTACAAACCTAAGAGCTAGAAACTGGAATTTGACTAATTCCTAAGACTGATTCGTGAACCTGGCCCTCCCAGATGTGCTGCCCATGTGCCTGCTCTGACTAGTGGCTGGGTTGGATCTCCTCACATCCCTTTCATTTTAACTTGTCCATTTTAACTCCCTGGGTATCTCTGGAGAATTAAAGCAACAGCAACTCAGCAGGATCCCAAGCAGATGGAAGGCTGAGGGTAAGCCCACAGAATAATGGAAAACATACTCAAGTCAAAAGATTTTAAATTGCCATTTTTGCAAGAATAGGTTCTGTTTATTCTGGGGTTAAATAAAAAGAAAAAAGAAAACACTGTCAGGAGTGATGTGAAAAATGATGGTAATTCAAAGCCTTGGATGCCTCCAAGTCCTTTTACACTGTGGCTGCTTTGTGCTTATCACACCAAGGAAAACGTTTTTCACAGTCTTGTGATTTTGAAATGAGCTGTCCCTCTCACGTTGGTCTCTTGCTTTTAATGTATTGAATTGTAAGCATAAACTTCTAGGCACCTGCAATTCCCTGACTTGGCTGGGCTCAGCCTAATTACTGAAGGATTTGGAGAAAAGTAGGTGAAAGTTGGCACCAATTTACAACATTCCTCTGCCCCCCAACCCTGCACTAGCCCTACCTCTTCCGCAATTAAGGTGCTTGGTTTACTGAAGCTGCCTTTATACAGGACAGTTTTATTAAGATATAATTCACAGCTTTCCCTAGCACCTACTGTTCAAACATTTTCATTACCTCAAAAAGAAATGCTGTACCCACTGGTAGTCACTCCTCATTTAACCTTCTCCCCAGCCCCGGCAATCACTTGTCTGTCTTCTGTCTCTATGGATTTTCCTATCCTGGCCATTTCATGTAAGTGGCAGGCATCATACACTATTTGTCCTTTTGTGACCGCTCCTGATGCTCCTCTGCAGTCTCCTCTGTGCACACTTCTCTCTTTCTCCTTCCCTTACATGGTGCAAGCCTTCTGGTTCTCTCATAGCAAGAAAGGCAACAAATTTCACCAAACAGTGGCTAAACTTAAATACCAACACAAGTAACATGACACACAGGCCTGGATTAAGCTCTGTGGAGAGACATAGAGAGAACCCTAGGCTTGAGACACCCAGGCCACCTACTGAACACCCATCTCCCTGACACTCTGATTCCTCTATCTTTCGGTTTGCTCAGAGGCAGGTAAGGACGTTGTTTGCTGCTAAGTCAAGTCTGACTCTTTGTGACCCCCATGGACTGTAGCGCATCAGGCTCCTCTGTCCTCCACTGTTTCCTGGAGTTTGCTCAAATTCATGTCCATTGAGTCGATGATGCCGTCTAACCAAGTCATCCTCTGTCGCCACCTTCTCCTTAAGGAGAAAACCCATCAATTTTCTTTTGTACCCTTGATGGATGAGCAACACATCCATTTCCCCTATTCCATCGTCTTTTCCTTCCACGCAACTCAATTTTGTGAAAACAAGGCTGGATTCTCCAAAGGAAAAAGTGTGATTAGGGTAACACGTTAAGGATTGCTTGTGGGAAGTCACCTATTGTCTGATAAATTCATAATTATAGGTTGCATCTCTGCTCTCTTAGAGGCACCATAACAGTCTCTTAGTTTTAATTCTGCTGGTGGAGAGGAAGACTTTACATCATTTAGGAGGCCAGCTGTGTTGTACTTCAGCTGCAAAATATGAAAGTTCTCAAGTGTGCTTGGCATATATTCTGAGCTGAAGCATATGCTGCTTACTCAGGCAGAATGTCCTTGCACTGCAGATGCCTGGAAAGGCGACACGGGGACTTTAGACATATGTGGCCCATCGACACTGGCTCCCTCACTGATGAGCACACACTATATCACTTTTTCCTTCTGTTTCACGTCTTATAAATGGGCACCAATTCAACTTAGAGCCACCACCACAGAATTTTAGAGCTACAAACAGGATTCTTAGCAGTAATCAAACCTAATGCCCAAGTTACTGAGATAAAGAAAATGAAGCACAAAAAATGTACTTTATTTGGTCACATTATCAGGCAAAGGTACTATCACCATTAAGTGTCAAAGAACACTTTACAAGACACTATTTCCTTATGTCTTTTCAAACTAAAGTCCAAAGAAAAGCATATAGATTTTTAAAAAGGGAACAAAAAGGTGAAGAGAGCAGGAACTCAATGTTTGTGATTAGAGTCCAACATCAGACTGATTGCTTCCTGGCACAGGCCACCTCCAATAGCCTGTCCCAACCTCCTGACTTGAAAAGGACTCCCCACCCCTTCTAGAGAGGTCAACAGCAGGCATAAACAGGATGGATACCTCTAAGATGCTTGTTGCAAGTTGAAGAATTTCAAGTCTACGATGCCACTGTTACTGAGAGAATTGAGGGTTTCAGGAACCTCAATTTGTCACGGTGGCTTTTTCAAATTTGACTTCTCTCCTTTACTTAGTTCTTGATTCCCAGCCCCTGCCCACGTCTCCTCAGAAACTTTTGCCCACTGACTATCCCCTTGCTCTTATAATTCTGCTTGTTCTCTTTCTACTTGGTCCTATCCCGGACTCACTGCCACCAAGAGCTTAAACTTCCCTCATCTTGAAACACAGAGCAGGATGGCTGTGTACCGCCCTCATGCCCTCCCACCAAAGTCTGATCAACTTTCTGCTTTTCCTACACTTCCAAGCTTCTGGAAATAGAGTCATCTGTCCTCACAGCTGCCTGTTCTTTATCTCCATTCATTCCATTAAAACTCAGAACTATATTTTGGCTTCTGCCCTCCAGTCAGCAGACTGCCTTGACTCCCTAAAGCAACTCAACTTTACAGATCCTGTTCTCTACACCATCTAAATATCTTATGAATGCGTCACCTTGTCTCATTCTTGTTCCCAGTGTCTGAAGTCAAGGCCCTCATATCTCTGGACAACAAGTTTACGCTTGGTCTTGGCGGGGCTTCTATCTTTGCCTTTCCTAGTTATTCAATCACACTACCTCCAGAGCTAGTTGTCTTAAATACAAACCTGAAGTCATTTCCTATTCAAAAACTTTGAGTTACACATCCCTTACAGGGTAGCTTATTCTATAGGATGTTTTCTATAGGCTAAAGTCCAGTTTCCCCAGCTATCAGCCCTGCATCACTTTCTTCTGCTGCTAAGTCGCTCTAGTCATGTCCAACTCTGTGCGACCCCATAGACAGCAGCCCACCAGCTCCTCTGTCCCTGGGATTCTCCAGGCAAGAACACTGGAGTGGGTTGCCATTGCCTTCTCTGCATCACTTTCCTCTGCATGATTCCTTTTCTGGCCAAATTGAACTCTTGTTACAACCCACTTTGTCCAGCCCTTTCATATCCTGCTGTCTTCATTTATGCTTTTCTTTCTGGCTAGAGTCTGTTCTTTTTTCTCCATCTATTTCTAATTTTCCTTTAAAGTCTAGTTCAAGTGTCAACTCTTCTCCGAAGCTCCCCACTCCCTAGCTGGCAGTGATCACTCCCTTGTCTCGCTGTCCTCAGGGCCCCTATGGCACTGGGACATTTTTCTGTCATAGCACTTAACATACTGCACTGTAATGACTGCTTTTAAAAGAAGATTCAGAGTTCTTTTAAGCCTTCTGGAAATCACGCTTGTTATACAATCTCTAATGTTCATGTTTTCAGAAGTTTGCTAAAGTAGGATGAATTCTTATCCAAGACATAAATCTTTTGAGAATCCTCTAAATCAGCAAAAAAAAAAAAAAAAAGTGTTTTGACAATACAAGTGTGTTTTTACCATGTTTCCTTGAAAATACTAGTTACTTTCCTTTATTAAAAAGCAGAGCCAGGCCCCTTCTAGAAGCACAAATGCCAGAATTCAAGAGGTTGCAAGAACACCTCATTTTTCTTCTCCAGAAGTAGTCATTTGATACATGAAAAAACCTTGGTATTAAAAAATCATGACTATCAAGATGGTATATTTGCTTTCAGGCTCAGAGATGGGCACTCCATTCCCATCCTCAAAAAGAAAACAACAGAAAAGATAAGAAACCATCCTATGGAACCTTATTTTCTTGAACAGAATATTTTTTCCTATCAAGACTCAACCCCAGCCGCCTTCCTCCAGGAAGACTGGCTTTCCTCCTCCTTCCCCTGACACAAATGCATACAAACTTGGTTTTCTCCGTTTAACAAGCCAGTCTGTTTGCAAACAGGAAGCTGCCAAAGTGGGAGGGTGTGAAACAGACAAACCGGAGGACAGTTCTGAAAACGCACCAGCAGAGCAGGAGCTCAATTTAGCCACTCTGCTCAGCTTCGGAGTTACAACCAGACCCCGTCCATCCCCAGTTGGGCAGGAAAAGGCCTGAGTCCCATCCTCCTGAGCCTTGGTGACAAAGGCTAGGCCCTGAGGGGAAGCTGTGGGGCTTTCCTCTTCTTTCCCCAGAGGGCAGGAGACCTCTGCCAACACACATGGTCTGTTGGTGGGGATGGCTGCAAAGTGATCCTTCTGGTGACAGTTGACTTACTTGATGGAAACCCACACACTACCAGCTGCTGATTCTCCTAAGGGCTTAACAAGCGTTGGAGTTTCCACTGTCAGCTTGCCCCCCGGGTGGAGTGGCATCCAAACCCAGATCCAGCTTGGAAACATACCTCTGGCACATGGAAGAGGTCAGCGGCAAGTCAGGGACCAGTGCCAGCTGCCCTTCCCAACTGGGGGCCAAAGGGGTCATTAGATGCATTCTTTTGCCAGAAACTACTTCCTCTGTGAGCCCAAAACTGTGTCCAAGAGGGGGATGTCTAGTTCATTTCAGTGGCTGTATTTATATCTATTTGCCTAAGTAAATATCCTCAATAACTTAGAAACTCTTCACTAAGGAGCCTAGTGAGTGGCATCAACAGGTGTAACTGACACACAAGAAACATACATTTGATACTACATTCACAGTAACAGGAGATCCCTTGGTGGACAACTGTGACAAATTCTTTCTTGGAGGTTAATTTGGCCCGAAAACATCTTCATGGAGCTGATGACTACTGAAAACCTCCACAAGACAGGAGAGACAGACCAGACATTTGCAAGAGGTCTGATAGTTTTCTCCCTATGTCTTGGGGCTTACTGCCGAGGTGATGGCCACCAGCGAGGTCCATGAGAAGCCATCAATGATAGAGTTAAAGGACAGAGACCTGCACAGAAACCTCTCAGAAAGTGAGAAACTTCTGTAGCCCTCATGATCTATCATATATGAGCAGTCAGGGAAATTAACTTAAGGTAAATTTGATGCTGTGGTAAGTTCTGTGATTCAGATTTTGGCAGCTTCATTCAATCTGTAAATTTTAAAAAAATAGTTTTTTTTAAAAAAGAACATGACCAAGGAACAGGTGATGCTGCCTAATCACCCCACAAGTATCCTACCTACCCAGTCTTATACCTTATTCCTTCTCATGTCTATATGTGGCCACACAAACTCCTCTTATGATGTGCATTTGAATAGCATGTGCCAGATTTGTTCGCTTTGATGACAAATGTCTGCCCCATACTTCTTAAGGCAGGAAGCACATTTACCTGTGTCACTTAATACCTCAAAGATGTCAAGATGATGGCTGAGCGTTGTGTAGAGACAATGATCTATTGTTTACACTGAGTCTAGATATCTCATAACTTTTCCCAGGGGTTCAGCAAGACAATTTCAGCAGTGGGGAAGCAACTTTTAAATAGTAAGAGCAAGAGAAATCCAGGCAGAGGGGCCTAAGAAGCAGGGTACCAGCAGTGAGCTTCTAAGCCAGGGATAGATGTGGCAAGCGTACCCAGATGGACTCTCCACCCACTGCTGTGCTGTCTGAAGGCCCCTACCCCTCCCATCACTCTGGAGATGAAACAATTTACAGTGGAGAGCAACATCTCCAAGAGATGTTTACAACTCAATTCCAAGTCTCTCTGACAATTAGATGAAAATAAGGCAATGAAGCACACACAGACTGCTCAGTGCCTCTGAGCAGTCGACTTTCTTTGCCTGACAAGCTTTTCTTCTTGAATCCATTATGGATGGCTGGTCCTGTGTTTGAATAATGAGGATGAACTTGAGTGACAAAAAGTTTGTCTAAACTTGTAACAAATCATTCCCAACATCTTGACATGTGGTGAATAATTAATTTCCACTGTAGCGGCTACCTGCCTGTTCAGTTCTTCTCAGATGATTCCAATATAGGGAGCCTTGGGCTTGTCAAGTGCTCTGAAGAAGTGAAGTGTCATGTTCGGCTATTTAAAAATACATAAGGAGCAACAGCACCCCTGAGTCTGATGGGCTAACAGCTTGGGCCCAAATATCTGCTTTATCAGTGCTGTGACATGTCTCCCCCAAGCAGCTGCATTTTATGGGCCAGTTACATAGTTCCTCTCACTCTCATTTACCACTATACACAGAGCCCCAGATCCGTTTATGCAGTGAAGATGCACAATTTTCCCAAGTTCAAAACCAAACAATGAAAGAAAGGAAACAGAATCTATTTGAACTTGACTTCTACATCTCTGGGATTTATCCCTGCTTTGGACTGCTTCAAGCTATAAACATGATTTGAATCCTAGGACCACCAGACCCTGGTACTTTTCGGAGTCTCTTGGGTTGAAATGCTCCTCCATTCCAGGTCCAAAGGAAAAAGGCAATGGGAACAAGCACTGCCTGATTCCCTTGTAACTTTTTAGACTGTAAAATAAATTGATTCCCTCTAAGAGGTGGGTTTTAACTTAGCTATTTTGCAAGCATAGCTAGAACTCCAGGAGTGAGAAACTCCTAAGATACTGTCTCTTGTATACCCACTTCTAGCCAAGACGAGACAAAAGGACCAGATTTACCCTCCCACTTGAAATGCCAACAAAAAAAGAAGAAAAAAATCTAGGACAAGATAATCCATATGAAACAACAGTTTTGAAGACAGTGGCAAGCAGGCAAAGCAGGGTGGTAAGCCCTACAGCTGGCCCTGCTTTCTGCCTCTGAGGGTTTCAAGCTATGGCATGGGGAGGGGCCCCCCAGGGGGAGCCTGAGTGAAAGAGATGAAGCTGAGAATCTGGAGAGACTGCAATAGCCAGTGTGCACAGAACAGAGGACCAGAGAGGTGAGAGCTGCACACAGAGAGGAAGGCCCCAGACCATGTCCTGTATTTCTAAGGAGAATGGAGCCACCTAGGATTTTGGCCAAACCAACTGGATAACTGGAAATTCTCCTGTCTGTACTTGCAGACAGAAAGGCCACAGGTTAGCACTTTAAAAGTGGACCCCCTGCTGCATTATGGAAAAGAAGTACTTACGGGTTTTTTAAACTCCCCTCTAGATACATAAGCATGAGCGTATATTTCTGTCAAATTTGTGAAGAATATTTTCTACGTATCAATCACTTTAAGTTAATGGCTATAAATCTTGAAGATTCATTTTTCTATTCAACGAGGGCAGCAGTTGAGGTTCAGACTAAAAATACTGTTCTTCTGCCCAGGAGGGCTGCCAGATAAAAATACTAGATGGCATATAGCATTTAGGACATATAGAAAAGTTACTTGTTCATCTGAAATTCATGTTTAGTAGGGTGCTCTTTTTCTTTTCTAAATCTGGGAACTTTACTCCCAAGCAACGGTGTATAGGAGAACCCTACTAGATTTGACTCTCGAGGGAGGGAAAAAGGGAAGGAAAGAATACACGTGCTGCAGGAACCACTCAGATGGTAACTATACAACTCACGGTTAATCTGGAAGCCAAAAGCCATATTAGGAGTAAATGCCTTTCTTTATACACTCTGGTTTTCTGCAGACACCGCCATTTTCTCTTTACTCACTCTCTCCCACTGCCAAGGAGCAAGGGTTCCACTTGGCTGGTATGAAGTTACATGAACACCATCCTACTCCATCCAATGACACAAAATGAGTAACCCAGCTCTCAGGTCTTTGCTGGGTTACAGGGGCATGTCACCTCTCCAGGGCCTTCCCATCTCTCTCACAGTACAAGTCAATGTCCTCACAGTGGCCTCCGAAGCCCCCAGCCCTCTGGCTCCAGCTACCTCACCTGCTGCTCCTCTGTCATGTCAAGCAAGGCCTATTTCAGGCACAGGTACCTGCTGTCCCTTCTTCCTGGAACTCTCTCCACAGGTCCCCCTAAGTCTCGCTCTCACTCGGCCATCAGGCCTTTGTCCAGTGAGGCTCCTCCCCTCCACCATACACAGCCTACTCCCACTGCTCCGTTTTACTTCTCTGCTGACATACATACTTATTTGCTTTTTTATTTATTGTTGTTCTCTCTGTTCCAGAATGAACACTCCATGAGGACAGGAGCTTTGCTTTTGTTCCTTGATATATCCTTAAAACCCAGACTCAAACCTGGCAGGTATCAGGAACTCAATAAACATCCATGGAAGGAATTCATAGTCTGGCCTGATACCTTTCTCCTCTCTTCAGCAGGAGGGTCCTCATCGTCTGGCTAAATTTCAGCCACGTCCAAACTGATTCTTCAGAACACAGGGCCAGAAACTGCAGCCCATAGCAGACTGAGAGCCTGCCTGCATAGCATGTACTTGAGCATTTGAAGGGCAGGGCTGTCTGACCCCCATTTAGAGACCCTCTGTCCACTATTTGATTCCTTGACTCTTAAAAGCTTATCCTTAAAATGAAAAGCTCCAGTGTAAGTGTTCTTGAGAGGCAATTAAATCTCATTTGGTCAACCCTTTTACTGTCAGAGATTGATGGGAATAGATCACAGATAGATGTTTTATGGAGGTGGGGTGAGGCCGTAGGTGAGGGGAAAACCGTTGGAGGATTCCTACGAGGGGCGCTAAAATACTCAGAGGTCCAGCCATCTGGCCAAAGGGCGTTAGTTATCTGTCATCAGTTATCTACTGCTTGAGACTCCCTCCTCCATAATCACCTCTCTAATCAGAGAAGATCGTAAGGGAAGAAAGCATTTCTTTGGCATCCATTCACATTGCTGGGCTTCCCAAGTGGCGAGTGGTAAGAATCAGCCTGCCAGTACAGGAGACACAAGAGATGTGGGTTCAATCTCTAGGTCAGGAAGATCCCCTGGAGAAGGAAATGGCAACCCATTCCAGTATTCCTGCCTGAAAAATTCCATGGACAGAGAAGCCTGGCAGGCTGCAGTCCATGGGGTCGCAAAGAGTCGGACAGGACTGAGCACACAAAGGCACAGACAGGCACACTGCTGTGTCCACGTATGCCCCTCAAAGCACACACAGTGTTAATGAACCACCGCGATGCTCTTCCCATCCTAACCCCGGACTACAACTGAATACCCTTCCTAGCCACTGGGATGAGCAGGTAACTCAGGCTAATGACCAGAGCAACACATCCTTCAAGGTACACTGCTTAGTTCAAGGGTAGGCACATGACCTAAGCATGGCCACTGAAAGTCCTTTTTAGAATAGAGATGGCAGAGAAGAAAGGAACGTACTCTCTTCTCCAGGATCTACAGTTGTGAGGATGCTAAGAACCTGAAGTCACTGTGGGCCTCTTTGTCCCCATAGAGAGAACTTGCCTGAAAATAAAGCAGAGCCCAGGAGACACAGAGTAGAATCCTGATGACATCACCTAAATCCTCAGTTCAGCTGAGTCTGAAGCCAACACCATCACTATCCAATTACATTAGCAAATAACTTTCACATTTTTGCAAGCTCATTTGAGTTGGATTTTTGTACTTGAAATATCTTTAATACACTTCATTACTACCTACAGGCACTACCTGTTTGTATCAGAGAAGGATCTATCCAGAGTTGACTGCTGTTTTCTACTGGAGAAACTATTTATTGAACACATAATATGTATGGGCTAAAAGACTATATCAGCACACCAGAGAGAGGTTTCATGGTTCTCCAGATTTGTTCAACCATATTTCTTTTCACTATGGAAGGCAAGATAAACCTCCCATGGTCCCAGAATCTTGTCTTTTGGCCTAGAATCTTGGCCAAATAACTCAGTGAAAAGTCCCTGGGAATATCCCTAGAGAGTGGACAGAAGACAGTTTAAAGAGCACATCTTACCCAGTTAAACTCCAACTCACATACTTAACCTAGTGTATCAAGAATGTGGTTTACAGCCTGTCCCTGGCACCAGGACTATGGCTGTAGAAAATGAAAACCAGCCATGGCTGCTCGCTCAGATCGCTAAGCCACAGCTCACACTAAAAATACCCACCCAAGAAGACTGAAGCTTTCTTTTTATGTTTGATAGAAAATATCATCATTCTTGACTCAGAGAACTCTATGTCTTTACAGTATTTCCATAAACATTATCTCGCTGGAACTTTCACAGCAACCTAGGAAGTACTATGGTTCTACTTTCCAAATGTGACAACCAAGGTTTTCCACGTGTCCAAGGTCACCAAACTAGTCAGTGCCACAACTAGGACTTAAATTTGGACCATTTGACTCAGCTATTTTAATTCTGCTTCCAAGTTTCCCCAAGAGATGGCCTCTAGGACACTTGATATCTGATAATGGGTGTGGAGGGTGGGGGAGGACTTTAAGCAAAGATTATATGTATAGGTTAAAAGCACATATTCTGTCTAGAAAGAATAGAAGGCAATGGCAACTCACTCCAGTATTCTTGCCTGGGAAATCCCATAGACAGAGGAGCCTGGCAGGCTACGTAGGATCCATGGGGTCACAAGAGAGTCAGATATGACTTGGCAACTAATCTATAACTGTCTAGAAAGAAAAAAACAAAAACTAGTCTGTAGCTTTCAAAAATCTGGTTAGCGTCAGTCCTATTTGTACTTTTATTATGAATGTATTATGAACTCAACTATTTTCCATTTGCATTAAGACTTTGTTATACCAGTAACATTTTTTGGTTTTTAAATAATTTGCTTGGTTTATATGCTTTTCACAATGACTCAAGCTTAGTATTTTCCAAATTTGACAGTTGAAAGTAACAACAATAGTAAGCAGATATTCTTCATTTAAAAGTGGTCCCTATTTTGTATTATGTTTATTGTGCTAAGTCATTGTGCTAATTGAATTATCCATTTCAATGAGAGTCACTGTGTGTGGAAAAACCAGCAGGCTAATGAGGATGGTCTAGCCCAACAAATTTGATCTTTGGTATCACATAAACTTTGATTCAGATCACAGCCACCCCTATCTACGTGACTCTGGCCAAATTAGTCAGCAGCTCTGAAGCCCAATTTTCAAATTGGTTAAGAAGGGATGATTGTTTACCATTTAGAATCATTTTGAGGATTAAATGAGTAAACAGACACATAGTTCAGTTCAGTTGCTCAGTCGTGTCCGACTCTTTGCGACCCCATGAATTGCAGCATGCCAGGCCTCCCTGTCCATCACCAACTCCTGGAGTTCACCCAAACTCATGTCCATCAAGTCGGTGATGCCATCCAGCCATCTCATCCTCTGTCGTCCCCTTTTCCTCCTGCCCCCAATCCCTCCCAGCATCAGAGTCTTTTCCAATGAGTCAACACCTCGCATGAGGTGGCCAAAGTAGTGGAGTTTCAGCTTTAGCATCAGTCCTTCCAAAGAATACCCAGGACTGATATCCTTTAGAATGGACTGATTGGATCTCCTTGCAGTCCAAGGGACTCTCAAGAGTCTTCTCCAACACCACAGTTCAAAAGCATCAATTCTTTGGCACTCAGCTTTCTTCACAGTCCAACTCTCACATCCATACATGACCACTGGAAAAACCATAGCCTTGACTAGACGAACCTTTGTTGGCAAAGTAATGTCTCTGCTTTTCAATATGCTATCTAGGTTGGTCATAACTTTCCTTCCAACGAGTAAGCGTCTTCTAATTTTATGGCTGCAATCACCATCTGCAGTGATTTTGGAGCCCCAAAAAATAAAGTCTGACACTGTTTCCACTGTTTCCCCATCTATTTCCTATGAAGTGATTGAACCAGATGCCTTGAAACAGACACATAAAAGTTCAATAAAAGAATTTCTTCCCTTTAAAGATCACCAATATGTCTGTCATTTATAGTCACCAGTATAAGCTAAAAAACAACAGCACAAGCAATATTTTGATTTTATATACTGTCATCATTTCTTCTAATAAAAGGCACCATCCCAGATGCAAGCTAACTGTTTTTTTACTACCACATCACCCTTGAAAGGGAGAGGCAAAACACTTCTGACAGAACAGGAACATGTGGCCTGCTATTACAAGTGAGAAATATCCATGCAAAACAACTGTTTATCTCTAGGTTGACAAGATATTCCATATGCTTTTTGGCAATGCCATTTATTTTTTTACAACTCATCTAAAGTTATGGCTGGCTAAGAATCTCTCTTCTGGCTTTAATTTGGAAACCATCCAGGATTTATTTAAAGAACTCAGCCAAATCTAACTAAGAGTGATGATGTTTTGAAGAAACTGGAGAAAACAATGGACTTGATTATGAACAGATTCCTTTTAACTGTTTAAGTTCAGCACTGGATATCAAGCATACACAGAAATACTTGAATATAATTATTGGCCAAGAAGCTGATGGGAGACAATACCATGGTTATTTACTTCAATGAAAAAAGAAAAATGATTCATTTTATGTTTTCTAAAATTATATTTATATCAATGTATCATACATGTTTACTAAAAGTTTTCTTACAGAATTATTATTCTATAGTGAAATTTGACCTGGAAGAATATTCGGAGACTTCATCAAACCTATCAATATTGAAAGACATCTTCATTTCTTGTGTATGTATATATATATATTTATGTACTAAGAATGTTTATATTTAAAATATATCAGGCATATATTGTCCAGTTCAGTCACTCACCATTGACATATAAAGTATTTTATCTCTGATTACTAAAAGCATCTAATACCCACTAACAGTAAAAATCAAGACAAATCTCAGCATTTCTCAGCATAGTCTTCAGTATTAGATTTATGGCTATAAGTGTATATCTTAGAGTTTATATTTGCTTATCTTCACAAATTCAAGTATCTTATAAAGATATTGGTTCAGAATTTTTAAAAAAGAAAAAGCATTCTCACAGGTTTAATTTGCTGCCATACACGGTTAAAAAGCAAATACCAATATAGTTAGCTGGCTAATGGGATCTTTCATCAGTTACTGGATTTCAAACCTCTTTATAGAGTCCTGGTTCAGAAGCGAAGTCTTTACAATTCCCGATGTCCCAATCAGCTGTCCCAGCCATTCATTCATGTCTTTGCCGTCCCATAAACAAGACACAAAGTACCAGAGTGAAATGCCAATAATTGCTCATTTAAATAACCCTGTCTCTATTCATGTGATGGTAGATGTAGTCACACACAATAGGGTCATGGCTGAGCCCAAGGGGCTGGCACTGCCCGCTGTCCATCTGTGGGAAACTCACTGGCCACTAACATCTCTGCAGCTGACACCATGGTCAGCCTCATTAGTCTCAGCCCTACTGGGCATAGGATTTCATAACAACAAATAGCACCAAGTCTAAAAACACAAACTTGATATCCCACAGCAGCAAATCTTCTGAGTCCTTGAGTAGTAGTTCTCATGCTTTGGACAAGTCCTGAGAGACATGCTCTTAGTCTGTGCAGGATTTATGCCGAATGGATCATCTCCAGAGCTGGTGGCCTAAGTCTAGCAAAGCTGTTTAATATGTGAAGTTCAGCCTAGTATTAACAAAAACAACACTAGCCTAACTGTCTGTATTTCATATATCAGGTTCTCAAGTAGAGGTCTGGGTTAAGACAATGAATAAAAGATATTTATCCAAGGTAGATAGGGAATTGGCACAAGTATGACAGTTAACACCCAGCACCTGGTGAATACCTTTTCACATATCAGATGCAACAGGTGTATGCAAGCCTCCTCTGCACCTTCAGTATTTCGGGAGTGAAAATCAAATCAGAAAATCTAAATTCCACTGGTATTTACTGATCATACCACTTCAGCAGTGCTATTCATTGCCCCTCTTCATCTATAAAATGGAAACAGATGTGGAAAACTCACTGACCACTAAAATGGAAAATTAAGTCACTTACAGTCCTGCTGCTGCTACTGCTGCTAAGTCGCTTCAGTCGTGTCCGACTCTGTGCAACCCCATAGACGGCAGCTCACCAGGCTCCTCCGTCCCTGGGATTCTCCAGGCAAGAACTCTGGAGTGGGTTGCCATTTCCTTCTCCAATGCATGAAAGTAAAAGGTGAAAGTGAAGTCGCTCAGTCATGTCCTACTCTTAGCGACCCCATGGACTGCAGCCTACCAGGCTCCTCTGTTGATGGGATTTTCCAGGCAAGAGTACTGGAGTGGGGTGCCATTGCCTTCTCCGACCCACAGTCCTACCCCAGAGATAATTACCGTTAACATCTTGGTTGATATCCTTGCTCAATTATTCATATGGATGCAGATTTGAGAGAGGGGGAGAGATCATAATTGATTCCAAAATGCTATCAAATATAAGATTTACCATTCTTGGAAATTCTCTCTGGTCTATGAGGAAGGCATTTGCAAATGAATCAACCACAAAAATAACTCTGAAGGTATTAGTGTCTTATAATGTCATTCCCATATGATATTCTTACATTGTACAGAAATATCTATGACCAAGAAAGCACTCTTAAAACACAACATTTAGACTGATTTCTATCCCCTTTCCCCCAAAGCAACCTCTCTCTAAATACTTTTCATAATTTCTGCAGGACATATTTGTAGATGTTTTGCTTCTCTATCTGCTACTTCATAATAATAATGGGGAAAGAATCTCATCTTTCTCTGTTAGGGACTACTACCATGGATTAAAGGATCTTGACGCCTTAAGCATCTGCAGACTCTTTAAAAACAAACTTCTGGTTAGCAAAGTGGAAAGGGCTGGGGGACAGATAAACTAGGAGTATATCTGCTATATACAAAATAGATAACCAACAATTACCTACTATATAGTACAGGGAACTATACACAATATTTTGTAATCAACTATAAGGGAAAATAATCTTTAAAAGAATATATATTAAATATGTGTAACTGAATGTGCTATATACATGAAACTAACACATTGTCAATAGTTCAACAAAAGTCATTGTTGAAATGAATAAATATTCACTCAGAAGATTTGTAAAAGACAAAAGAAAGAAAAAGGAAAATTAAGTCACCCACAGTCTTTTCCCAGAGAAAATCACTGTTAACATCTTGGTAGATATCCTTGCTCAATTATTTATATGGATATGGATTAGACAGAGGGGGAGAGATCATAATTGATTCCAAATGCTATCAAATAGAAGACTTACGCTTCTTTTAATAAGAACCCTATAAGAGTGGGACACATACATTGTAAAATGTATCCTTAATTCAAAAATGTTAAACAGAAAACGATTTGTCCTAGTCTTAAATATATTTTTCCACATGGCCTCACATGGAACATACTGTTCATCACCTAATTTTTCCAATAAAATATCGTGAACATTTGTCCCTATAAAAAGTATTCTACATATCAGAAATTCTAGAATTTCTACAGCACCATTTAAAAAAATTAATTTATTTTAATTGGAGGCTAATTACAATATTGTAGTGGTTTTGCCATACATTGACATGAATCTGCCACGGATGTACATGTGTTCCCCATCCTGAACCCCCCCCTCCCACGTCCCTCCCCATCCCATCCCTCTGGGTCATCCCAGTGCACCAGCCCTGAGCATCCTGTCTCATGCATTGAACCTGGACTGGTGATCTCTTTCAGATATGAAAATATACATGTTTCAATGCTATTCTCTCAAATCATCCCACCTCACCTTCTCCCACAGAGTCCAAAAGACTGTTCTTTACATCTGTCTCTCTTTTGCTGTCTCACATTTAGGGTCATCATTACCATCTTTCTAAATTCCATATATACGCATTAGTATACTGTATGGGTGTTTTTCTTTCTGGCTTACTTCACTCTGTATAATAGGTTCCAGTTTCATCCACCTCATTAAAACTGACTCAAATGCATTCTTTTTAATGGCTGAGTAATACTCCATTGTGTATATGTACCACTGCTTTCTTATCCATTCATCTGCTGATGGACATCTAGGTTGCTTCCATGTCCTGGCTATTGTAAACAGTGCTGCAATGAACAGTGGGGTACATGTGTCTCTTTCCCTTCTGGTTTCCTTGGTGTGTATGCCCAGCAGTGGGATTGCTGGATCATAAGGCAGTTCTATTTCCAGTTTTTTAAGGAATCTCCACACTGTTCTCCATAGTGGCTGTACTAGTTTGCATTCCCACCAATAGTGTAAGAGGGCTCCTTTTTCTCTGCACCTTCTCCAGCATTTATTGTTTGTAGACTTTTTGATAGCAGCCATTCTGACCGGTGTGAGATGGTACCTCATTGTGGTTTTGATTTGCATTTCTCTGATAATGAGTGATGTTGAGCATCTTTTCATGTGTTTGTTAGCCATCTGTATGTCTTCTTTGGAGAATTGTCTGTTTAGTTCTTTGGCCCATTTTTTGATTGGGTCACTTATTTTTCTGGAATTGAGCTGCAGGAGCTGCTTGTGTATTTTTGAGATTAATTCTGTCAGTTGTTTCGTTTGCTATTATTTTCTCCCATTCTGAAGGCTGCCTTTTCACCTTGCTTATAGTTTCCTTCATTGTGCAAAAGCTTTTAATTTTAATTAGGTCCCATATGTTTATTTTTGCTTTTATTTCCATTACTCTGAGAGGTGGGTCATAGAGGATCCTGCTATGATTTATGTTGGAGAATGTTTTGCCTATGTTTTCCTCTAGGAGTTTTATAGTTTCTGGTCTTAGGTTTAGATCTTTAATCCATTTTGAGTTTATTTTTGCATATGGTGTTAAAGTGTTCTAGTTTCATTCTTTTACAAGTGGTTGACCAGTTTTCCCAGCACCACTTGTTAAAGAGATTATCTTTTCTCCATTGTACATTCTTGCCTTCTTTGTCAAAGATAAGGTGTCCATAGGTGTGTGGATTTATCTCTGGGCTTTCTATTTTGTTCCATTGATCTATATTTCTGTCTTTACAGCATCATTTTAATGGCTACATAGTATTCAGCTGGGGAGGGGGACAGCTGAATGTAATCATTGGATGGTGTGTTACAGGGTTTTACCAGGTGGCTTAAATTCATACAATACAGAGTGCTTGTGAAATCAACAAGAAAGTTACATCTATGCTGACCAAGGCTATTACTTTAAGAATAAAAATATTAACTTTTTGAATGAGCTTTGAAAAGTTACAAGTGCTCTAGAAACGTAAGGCAGAACTTCCATCATCTAAAGGAAAGCATCCAGGGGTTTCTTGACTCTATTCTCCTTCAGGATGGTTGTCCCAACAAGGCCGTGCTATTTTTAAGATCTCATAATAGCTGAGCAGAAGATAATACTAAATGAGATGCTCAAGGGACACACTTCACCTGGTGCGAATAACAGCCCTAGTTCTGGGACTTCCCTGATGGACCAGTGGTGAATAATCTGCCTTGCAATGCAAGACACAGGGATTCAATCCCTTTTTGGGAAACTAACTAAGCCCGGGCAGCACAACTATTGAGCCCGTGAGCCACAACTAGGAAGTCTGTGCTACAAACCTGCATGACGTATCATGCCACAACCAAGACCTACGTGACCCAGCCAAGTAAATAATTTTTTAAAAGAGAGTACTGCTTCACATCTGGCCCAGGGTTGGTAATGCCTTTAATGTGTCCTGGTTACTAGGACATATTTCTTATGGTAACTAAAGCTATTTCAGGATGACCAGGTCACTGTGGGTGGTAAAGGCAGGCAGCTGGCCTGGCAAGTTGTTTCTCTAAGATGAACCCGGCCATGTTGCCTGGGTTCTGAGTGAGTATAACTGACCCAAACAGTCACTCAGAGGTAAAAGGCAAGAAAAATACACACACACACACACACACACACACACACACACACAAAACCCTTGTAAAAGTGGATTCATGGGCTGCTGTTTTTCATTCAGGTTATAGCTTCAGAGTGTTAAACTTTGAATTTGGGGCAAGAAAGAAATCAGTGATAATTTTAGCAATACTGCTCCCCGATGGATACCAACTGAGGCACCACACCATGGGAGCTACTTTTTTTCTTTCCAACTCCAAAAGAATCAAGACACCTTACCCCTTCCTTCCACACCTCAGGAAAGCACCCCTTTTTCTTACCTTGTTCTCACAGCTCCCATGAAGGAAGACGGTCTTGGTAAAGGAAGTTCAGGTTAACGATGGAGCTCAGCCCTCTGCAGCTTCACCAAGTTCTAAGCCGGGAAACGGCCCAGGGTGTCACGTGCGCGTTCCCACCCCGTGAACGCAATGAGCAATAGGTTCAATCAATTATCTTCATCATTGAGCGACTGGCTTTTAAAGAAAGAGGAGTGACAAAGGAGGAGACTGTAGGGTGTGTGTGAGGAAGGATTTCAAGGCTTTACCTTGGTGGTAGGCAGGGTTGGTCATCCAATTTGTTATCCAGATCAGGACACTTTCAAGAGTGAAAAAATATGCCATCGATAATTATAAGACAATATAAACCAGGATGGTCCCAGTTAACTTATATTTACCTAGTGTTAGGACATACTTTTTTTTGTATTTTACATTAATATGTTTGAGTTTCACAAGTGTAACTCTTAAGTGGAATTATTCAGACACAGAAGAATACATTCACAATTCCATCTGAAGTTCAAAAACAAGCAAAAGGTAGCCACGGGGTTACAAAGCCGGTCAGGTCAGAGTGCTCCTTGGGGGAAGGGGGAAGGAGAGGGGTGGGGCATGGGAGGGGCTTTGGGGATTCTTCTAATAATCCATTCTATTTCCTGATCTAGGGTTATATAGATTTTGTAATAATTCATTGAGCTGCATTGTAATGATATAGGGACTTCTCTATTTGTTCTACTTCAAGTTTGGTGGTGGTTTGGTTGCTAAGTCATGCCCAACTCCTTGTGACCCCATAGAATTTCCCAGGTAAAAATACTTCAATTTTAGAAGTTTATTAAAAATATAGCTTTAGGATTTGATTGTTTGCACATATGTATACACATATATACACATATATCTTTATATGTATGCATATATATTTATATGGATATCTTTATAGCTACAGCTGTAACTAAAAATGTACCTTTCTTTTGGGTTTACGTTAGTGTCAGCTGCCATATCACTTTTTGTCTGCCTGTGGGTGGGAGGGTACAGGTAAAGAGCTGTGCTGCTGCTGCTTCTGCTGCTAAGTTGCTTCAGTCGTGTCTGTGCGACCCCATAGACGGCAGCCCACCAGGCTCCCCTGTCCCTGGGATTCTCCAGGCAAGAACACCGGAGTGGGTTGACAGTTCCTTCTCCAACGCAGGAAAGAAAGTGAAAAGTGAAAGTGAAGTCGCTCAGTCGTGTCTGACTCTTTGCGACCCCATGGACTGCAGCCTACCAGGCTCCTCCGTCCATGGGATTTTCCAGGCAAGAGTACTGGAGTGGGGTGCCATTGCCTTCTCTGAAAGAGCTGTGACCCATGAACAGTTCAAGGTTATATTTTTTAAATATAGGGAAAGAGAGCTCAGTTCTGGGTCAATTGATTTATTATATTGTAACAATGCAGACCTTAACAAGTACTATAAATGTTGTCCTTAAACTGGTAACAGGCAAATACAAATTACGTCATCAAAGTCTCGCCACAACACAACTCTATTTCACAGGTAAAGAAACAGAGACTTAGAGGAGGTCCCCTGTCAAACGTGATACCAGGATCTGGCTCCAGATGTCATAGATGCTAAGCCTGTGTTCTTTACCATGAGGTCTCTGATTTCAGGACTCAGTTACTACTCAACTAAATCCCAACCCCAGTGCAGGATTCTGGATTTATGTCTAATGCTACAATTTGGAGAAACCTAACAGTCAAGGCAGAAAATCAAGAAATATCAGCACAATCTGAAGGGTCCATTCTTAGCATGCTGTGGGCAGGTAACAGCTTATAGTGCCCATCGGCACCCAGGTACCTTGACCACTGGAGATGCCCACATCCTCCAGGGTGAGGGAACCCCTCCAGGTTGGGGCCTCACTATCCTCTGAGCCAGATGCATGGCTCAGCTCTACCCCGGGGGCCTGCACCACATATCACCCCTCACATAAGGTCCCTGCCCACCTTTGCACTTCACGGTGCCCCCCACACAATCTCATTCCCTCAGGAGGAAACCAAAGCCTGCCCTGCCTGGGCAAGGAAAGCATGGGACAGTCTCTCCCCCTGAAACCCCATACACTTGGTTTACACATAGTGAAACCAGTACAGATTTGTTTGCCATTGGACAGCATTTTATCAAGCATAGTACATTTTGAGTGAGTTAAAGTTGTTCAGTCGTGTCCAACTCTTTGTGACCCCATGGACTGTATGTAGCCTGCCAGGCTCCTCTGTCTACAGAATACTCCAGGCAAGAATACTGGAGTAGACTGCCATGCCCTCCTCCAAGGGATCTTTCTGACCCAGGAATTGAACCCGGGTCTCCCACACTGCAGGCAGATTCTTTACCATCTGAGCCACCAGGGAAGACCCCACAGTACATTTCAGTACAACACAATTCTTCAGTGACCTAATTTTGACTCAGATCCCCAGTTTTCTGACTCTGAGGTTGCCAGACTCTATTCCCTGAGTCTGCTACTTATGTTCTTGACAGTAAAGATATTACAAAGCCACAAATTCCTCTTACTGCTGCTACACCAAAGTCTAGCACACCTGATATCCACAAAGGCTATGGATGAACAGCCACCTTGACAGTTTCTAATAACAAAACCTATCAGCTTTGCTTTGACCACTGACATTTCATGATCCATACACTCTGAAAAAATAAAACAAAACTTAGAAACAAAGAAAGCTCCTGAATAGTTTCTGGAAACATTGTGTGTTTGTCACACATTTTATTTAAGGGTACCTTAAATTTATAAAGGATCATTCTTTAAGGAATCCTGAGTTGAATGGGAAACTAGAGAAAGAGTTTAAATAAATTATATTACTATTATAAATATTAAATCAGATAGCTTCTCTGGTGGCTCAGACAGTAAAGAATCCACATGCAATGCAGGAGATCTGGGTTTGATCCCTGTATTGGGAAGATCCCTGGAGAAGGGCATGGCAATACTAGGTTTTTGACAGATCACAAAAATCAAATGTATTGTTTCCTTCTCAGGGAATATACAAGCTCCAATTCTTCTGCAAACATTATTCTTTGCTTTATGTTAGCAGTATTAACAAAATACATCTGGCTTAGTTTCTTGACCAAGGAAATAAAGAAGTTGGTTGGGTTTCAAAGATTATAAAGGGTGTTGAAGGAGGAAGGTGCCCAAGTCTTCCATCCTGTGGGATGAGGTTTCTGTGGGTGAAAGGGCTCCACAACCACGTCATCTGTTCTCTCACTGGTAACAGTGAGCCCTGATATTGGACTGGCCCCTCCTACATGCTCATGTATAGTTTTGAGAGGCAGCAAGAGGCAGGGGCGGCAGTAGAAGGATAGAGAGATCCAGAGGCGTAGAAAGAGCTTGCTTCTTTTCCTTTTTTTTTTTTAACCAAGAGTCTTTATAACATCTTTATTCATAATAGCTCCAAGCTGAGAACAATCCAAAATTTCATCAACAAGGGAACAGATAAACTGTTTGTAAATCATACCACAGAACAATTCATTCTTTTTACTGCTGAAAGAGGTTGCTTCTGAGAGTGACCAAAGTGGCAGCCACAGACCGTATCTGACACATAGAAGTTTTTGTCTGTCTCGTTCTCTTTAAAATATTAACTTGCTGTCAACATATACAATCAAGAGATTTCACATTATTCTGTATTTACCGTTTGTCTTGAGACTCTGGGGGCTCGAGTCCCTTCTTGGCAACAACTGGCTGAAGTTCAGTAGCAGGTGTTCTCAGCAGATGGGTCCCCTGTTCTCCAGTTCGCCACAGTCCCTAGAACCCCCAGTGTCCTTTACCCTGACCTGCCACACCCCTGCGTCATCTGTCTGGCCATGTGCTCATAAGGGCATGAGATCTCTGATCTAGAGAGTGGAGTCAAGGAGACAGGAGTTGGACAGCTTGTGATAAAGTCCCATTATTTCAAAGAGCAGGCGATAACGGCTCTCAGTGGGCAGAGGCCAGGAGAAGACCACTGAGGTGAAAGCTATGACTGTCCCCATGGGGCAGGGGTCAGCTGTGCCACCCACGGCATTAACCACAAGGGTATGATGGGGGGCGCTCCACTCCCATCCACACAGGCTGAGTATATTTTCCAATTTCTAATCTAAATGAGGGCAGTCCCAACAAAGCCTGTGCTGGACTCTTTCAGTGAGCCACTTTGGGTTAGAATACACCCAACTTTTCAGAATTACCCAAGTGGGCCAACAACTGAATACAAGATCACTTCAGAAAACACCCACATTTCTTCAGAATCCAAGGAAAAGTCATGACTTCAAAACGTCTGTGTCCCTGAATGACAACACAGGTGGATGGAGTCTGACACCCACTCATGCGAGCCAGATGTCCCCAGGGACAGGCAGAGCAGACCAAAACACTCAATTCTGAGGCCAGCGGTCCCCAAAATAAATCACTCCGCTAACCAGAGGAGACTTAACAGGCAGGAGCCCCAGACTGAAGCAAGTCCACGTTCGTCACTGCAGAGAGCAGCCAGATATGATTTCTAGGATGTCTGACAAATGTGGGGCTCCAGCTCCAGAGGAAAGACTCAGTAGAGCTCCTGCCTGGTTCCCTGGCAGCCTGTCAGTCAGTGGGTCCGGCACAGATTCTATCACCAGCTCAAATTTTATGTTCTGCCTGTCTCTCTGGTTTGCCTGTCAGTCATCCGAGAGCCTAGTCTGACATTTAGAAATGCCTGGTGCCAAACTACTTCTGCGCAGTGCATTATGTAGCCCATGGTAGAGATAAAAGGGCCCTGGATGGCTTCCACTTTTAAATTTCAAACTATTACAAGCACAACAGTGCTCCCGGAGCTCTGGGTAAAGAAATATGAAACCTAAAAACATCATCTCCAAAGAAATGCTTTCCCATTAGTCCATTGCTTGAGGTACCAGCTCCAGCTAGCCCCCTGGGTTTGTGACTAATATGGAAAGTGACACTTCGATGTGTGCACACTAAGAGGGCAGGGACTAGTTTCTCTCAATCAGACCTTACAACCACCTTCTTCGTCTAGTGTCAGCTGCTCAGTTGTGTCTGACTCTTTGTGATCCTGTAGACTGTAGGCTGCCAGGCTCCTCTGTCCATGGAATTCTCCAGGCAAGAATACTGGAGTGGGTAGCCCTTCGCTTCTCCAGGGGATCTTCCTGACCCAGGTCTCCTGCATGGCAGGCAGATTCTTTACCGACTAAGCCACCAGGGAAGCCTTCTGGTTCATCTCAGTAAATTTTGTTTTTTCTCTAAAACTTATCTTGACATCACAACTCGGGGAAGAACACACATTACTTTCTAACCTGGTGGTTCTCAAATTTTGGCTTTGTAAAATCCCAGTGCCAAAGCTTCACTCCATATCATTCAAATGAAACCGGAACCTCTGGCACCCAGGCATCAGCATTTTTAAAACTCGTCATGACTCATGGTGTACCATATACCAGTTCTCCCTACCTTTCAAATTCCAATTTTTTCTCCATTCATTTCTCAGAATTGGCTTTCAAAATCAATTTCCCTCCCCCTTCTTATTGCCTGAGCCATCGCTACATTATGTGGAAATTAGCATGACTTGTGAAAAACAGAGTCGGCACATTTCAGTTGGAGGAAGCCCCAGAGATTCAAAGATGAGGTTTTCTATATAGCATCATTTCAGAATCAAATTAGTTTGTGGCCTCAGCCAAGAATCTTATGCAATGAAGGAAAGAATTCTTCCACTGATATTACAGTTCTCTTCACAGGATAACACCCCAAAGAGATAAAATCAGTTCAGCAGACAAAGTGACAACTTGTGACTCAAAGTGATGGAAAAAACTAAGGTGTCTCACACCCACCCACCTTTGTGCCCTGAGGTCTAAAAAACAAAAGATCTGAAATCTGGGCCAATTAAAACCACACGGAAAGTTAGATCATGAAACATAAATTCTTTCTTTCTGACCACTGGATTCAGATTACCACATGGTCTGATATTCTGATTCTCCCAACTCACTTTTTGGTTCTGCAGAAAATATTTGAAACACTGTTGAACCCTAGTGAGAGCTTTGTTATCCTGTAATGCCTTGCTTCCTTGCCCACCATCTCAGCCCATTATAGGGTGGCCACCACTCTAATATAAAGGGCTATTTTGCTCTGGGAAGGAGACACTGCTGAGCAGTGTTAAATGTATGGCCTTACATTCCCCAACATGGGGAAACAAGGGAAATAACACTTCACCTGATTTCCCAAGGTCATGGGAAAATGGAGAGGTCACCTGTGCCACAAGGTGGCACAAACTTTGGAGCCAGACACATGTGAGTCTGGCCCTGCCACTTACTAGATGTCTGGCCTTGGGGAAAAAATGCTTAATTTCTTTGTGTTTCAGGTTCCTCATCTGAAAAGGAGATTGCAACATCTAGCTTATGTGGCTGCTAGAAGCGGTAAATGAGGTACTATACGATAGAACACCTACTGCTGGGTCAGGCACATGTTCTTTGCTCAGTGGTGCTTGTTCTCTTTCCCTGGGATCAATCAGGAAAGCCAACAGAAGATGCCATGTGGTGATGCAAGGATTCAAGATTGGAATTCAAGTTTATCATTAGGCATCAGCATCCATCAGAGGTTCCGAGAGCCACCAAACTGGCAATATGCCAGGCCTAAAACAGAACAGAGAGTTCCTAATTTGCAGTCCAACCCAATAATCACCTCATGTTGTTGAATTTTTCCCATCTTGCTTCTCAAGTTTAATGGGTTAGAGTGGGCTCATGATCAATTTCAATCTAAAACAAGTAATTGCTTCCTTCCCAACAAATAATCAACTTTTACTATTTTGATTCCTTTTCCACCCCTTATTTTGTAATATGTGGTTCTTTCTCCCCTGAGTCCCAGAAATGACATAGAAAATGTTGCATTTTCACACATGCTACATAGGTTCTCAGCATGATTCTTGTGGTCTTTACAATAGCCGTGCTCTAGCAACAAAACCACTCCACAGAGAGGAAAGTCAGTAGGTACATAGAAAGTTGACATTTTTGCTGATGTTTTGAAAGCAAGCAATGATTATGGTCCAATACTCAGTCCTGGGATCTTTCAGTTCCTTGTTAAAGTCAGGTCAGTTATTAGATTCTAGCTAGGAGGACTGTTTCCTAAAAATGTTTGAGCAATTGCAAAACACACTTAAACACTGTTGACCACATCCCTCTTGGCAGAGATGACTCCATGGGACAGAGGTGAGACGGTCTCAGCCCCTCATTCAGGGACTTTGAAAGAACCTTTTTCAACATCTCCAACTTTAAGCCAATATGAGCTTTCCTGTGATTACAGCTATACATACATCATGTGCAGCTTCTTGTGCAAATTCATTGGCCCACACACTTCCCAAATATACTTGAGCAACAATAACAACTGCATATACAAAGTTTGGGGACTTTGCAGATGGCACTAGCGGTAAAGAATCCAACTCCCAGTGCAGAAGATGTTGGTTTGATCCCTGGGTTGGGAAGATCCCTTGGAGAAGGAAATGGCAACCCATTCCAGTATTCCCACCTGGGGAATTCCATGGACAGAAGAGCCTGGTGGGCTACAGTCCAAAGGGTGGCAAAGAATCAGACACAACTGAGTAACTGAGCACATGCAAGTTTTTATTTTTCCTTTAATTTTTGCCACGGGACACAATTATAGATACTCTTTGCTTCAGTTTCATCCAGTTGCATTTCTACCTGTCCCAGAAGCTGTTGGTGACCCACCATGATATCCCCCCAACAGCATTCCACTAAAGGCTGAGGTCCTGCTATTATAAGCATTTTCTCCTCTTTGCCTAGGAGGCATCCCTCACTGCAGGAGCCTGCTAGGCCCTCAAATGGAATAGGCTGGAAGCAGCCTTCAGACAAGATAGAAAAGGGAATTAGTGACTAGATACCCAATTTCTCACCCCTCAGAATAACTCTGAGGCATGTTCTGCACAGTCTTGGAGGCTCTGAGCAGGACTGAGTCACTGCGCCCACAGAGATAACCTGCTACTCACCCTGGGTTGGCTTCCCTTCCCTGCCTTGCTTCCCAGCTCCCCTAACAATGCTTCTTGAAATCACTTTCTAAATAAACTACTGGTACTCCAACCTTATCTTAAGATATGCTTGTGGCTCAGTCCAACCTAAGAAACAGACACGTGCAATGAGACCAAAACCTTTAGTACTGCAACCAAACAGAGTTTCTTCATGCCTTTATTCAACATAAATTTTTTGAGGGTTTGCTAGGCACTGTCCTGGGTTTTAGGGCTGCAACAGTTAACAAGACAGACACCATCTTTTTCTTATTAAATTTATAGGACTGTAGCCTACCAGGCTCATCTGTCCATGGAATTCTGCAGGCAAGAACACTGGAGCAGGTAGCCATTCCCTTCTCAAGGGGATCTTCCCAACCCAGGGATCAAACCCAGGTCTCCCACACTGCAGGCAGATTCTTTACCATCTGAGCCACCAAGGCAGCCCCTAGCAGAAGAGAAAGACATTAAAAAAAGGTTTAATTGATGGATGCTATGAAGACAAAGTACAGAACACAACCAGAGTATTAAAAAACAAAAAACACCTATCTACATGTGGGGATAAGAGTTCCCTTAAGAAGCAGCTTTTAGCCAAAGACTAATCTAAGGGTATGGAGTGAGCATTGTAAACAGTAGGTGGAATAGTGCCCCAGGCAGAGAAACAACACTTATAAAAGCCTTGAGGCTTAAGGAGACAGTGTTTCAGAGTGAAGGCAAATGTGGCTGGAGCACCTAGAAAAACCTATACCCTCTTTTAATCCCTTAAAATTCTTAAAGAGATCAAATAGCAGACCACCTGACCTGCCTCCTGAGAAATCTGTATGCAGTTAGAACCAGACATGGAACAATGGATTGGCTCCAAATTGTGAAAGGAGTATGTCAAGGCTATATATTGTCACCCTGCTTATTTAACTTATGTGCAGAGTACATCATGCGAAATGCCTGGCCGGATGAAGCACAAGCTGGAATCAAGAATACGGGGAGAAATATCAACAACCTCAGATATGCAGATGACACCACCCTTATGGCAGAAAGTGAAGAGGAACAAAAGAGCCTCTTAATGAAAGTGAAAGAGGAAAGTGAAAAAGCTGGCTTAAAACTCAACATTCAAAATACAAAGATCATGGCTTCTGGTCCCATCACTTCATGGCACAATAGATGGGGAAACAATGGAAACAGTAACAGACTTTACTTTCTTGGGCTCCAAAATCACAGCAGATGGTGACTGCAGCCATGAAATTCAAAGACGCTTACTCCTTGGAAGAAAAGTTATGACCAACCTAGACAGGATATTAAAAAGCAGAGACATTACTTTGCTGAAAAAGGTCTGTCTAGTCAAAGCTATGATTTTTCCAGTAGTCATGTATGGATATGAGGGTTGGACCATAAAGAAAGCTGAGCGCCGAAGACTTGATACTTTTGAACTATGGAGTTGCAAAAGACTCTTGAGAATCCCTTAGACTGCAAGGAGATCAAACCAGTCAATTGTTTGAATTTCCATGGACAGAGGAGCCTGGCAGGCTACAGTCCATGGAATCGCAGAGTCAGAGTCAAATACCACTTAGCAGCTCAACAACAACTCCATTTAAAAACATGAAATCTTGAAGTTATTCAAAAGTAAAGTGGAAAGCATAACCCCAGTGGAGACATACTGGTTCAGACTGGTTGGACTTCAAGTCCTTTGTTAGAAAAAGTGTTTGAAAATTACTCTTAAATCTTTGACTTGGTGGTGATAAGGGGTGGTTTGGAGAAATGAGAGAAAGGGGTCATGATTAATCTATTTCTTACTATTTTATGGGTCCCAAAAAAGTCACCTCCTTATTTGGAAATTTACTAGGTTTCATGGAACTCAGCATATAACTGTATTCTTAGCTAGGATATGTCACAGCCACATAGTAAAAATACACAACTGGATCATAATAGAAAAAGACAGGCAGAAAAATCAATGTCAGGCTTCCTTCTGCCCTCTCCTTCCGTGGAAGCGTACATTTGTGTATTCTCCTTTCTCTAGCAACTAAAAATGCAATGATGTACAATGTTTATGTCTAGGGATCCCATCAGAGGGTCAGCATGCAAGGTTGGTACTGGGGTATGGTCACACAGGCACCCTCTGCCTACCGCATACCACCACGCTAGCTTCCCAGAAGCGAACAGGTGTTTGGCATGATCACATTGTGTGAACAGTCTAGGCACAGTGGACTGCCCTTATCTCTAAAGGGAAGGAGTCAAGTGCCACATTTTCCCAAATGCTAGCCAAGGGCCAGCCTTGTAAGCAGAGCCTTAAAAAAAAGGCCTCAGGCCTGTTATATTAACTCTTTTCTGCACATCTACCATTCCTGTAAATAAGAATTTGTGAAAACCAATAGAACACATTTCCCCCTATTTTCAACATCCTAAGATCAATAGAGAAAGAAAAGTAAATTAGTAGGAAGTTCTATAGTCCTGAGTAGTTTGGAAAACATCAGTATTAAGTGGCTCAGGCATAGTGCCTGATGCCTCCAAGTATACAGGTACTGAAGCCAGTCTTGGCCCAGCCCAAAGAATATACCAACCCCAGATTTTGTAAATCTCCAATTGACAACACAAATGGGCTATGCTTGATGATTGCTTTCATTTGCAAAGCACGTTAGAAACTAAGCCCATCTCTTCTCCTGTCTCCCAACCATAAGACACTGCTTGGAATAAAAGCATAGATTTCCAGCAATGAAGCCAACTCATCTAGTGACATAAAATCCATTTATGACAAACATAAACCATGTTTTCAGCAATAATTTATGTTTGAAATGAGAGAAATTGGAAACTGATCAGCATAGCCTTATAAATGGTCCTCTTCATTGTAACTCTTTTATAGCCAAAGTGACCTTTCTTAGTGCCAAACCAGCATATTTATAGGATGCTATTTTCTCATGTAATTCACTGTCACATTACATTTTCGTAAATATTTCTGAAAGGTAAAACAGCTGCATATAATAATAATAATAAATACTAAACTGCATCCTTGAAAAAGTAATATAAAAACATTAAATTTTGCAAAGAAAGAATCATTCACAATTTCATAAATACCTATTTTATCAGAATATTACATTTTAATTTCTGCTCACATGCATATATATTTGATGAAGTTATGATCACATTGTATTTCTACTTTCAGATTGTTCAAGGTACAACAAATATTTTCTGTGTTTCTCTATAAATGTCATGTGCTATTATTACATTCCATTATTTGCTATAGGTTTACTTTTAATATGTTATTAAAAATTCTCATTTAATCAATGTAACCTATACATATTGTTTAAAATCAAGTGGTCAAAAAATGAGTTAAAATAAAATATCACAACAGCCTTACTACATCTCATCTGCTGTCATTCCCCTCTGTCCTTGAGATTCTCTTGGTGTGCATTGCCATTTCCTCCTCCAGGGGATATTCCTAACCCAGGGATCAAACCCACATCACTTGTGTCTCCTCCATTGGCAGGCGAATTCTTTATCACTAGCACCACCTGGGAAACCCAGATACTATACTTATGTCTTTGGCTTCCCTCATGGCTCAGTGGTAAAGAATCCGCCTGCAATGCAGCAGATGCAGGTTTGACCCCTGGATTGGGAAGGTCCCCTAGAAAAGAAAATGGTAACCCACTCCAGTATTCTTGCCTGATGGGCTACAGTCCATGGGGTCATGAAAGAGTCAGATACAACTTAGTGAATAAGCAACAACAAATTATCTCTTCATTTCTTCTTCCATCTGCTATAAGTAATGATTTTCTTGATTTCCCACTCTGGGAATGAAGGGTTATGAATACCCTTCATTTCTCCATCCAATTTCCAATTTTGAACTTCTGTTCCTCATATTTACATTTTTATAGTGTAAGATTGATATCGTTTACATGCTGTTTTGTAGTCACTTCCACACTTTGTCCATATTGATTTCAACTTTTAGAATTAGGCTAAACAGTATCTATATGATGATGACTCCATAAATATTGTTCACTCTGACAGCTAAATGGTACAGTATGGTTATATTAAGCTGGTGTAAACTCAGCATTCAAAAAATGAAGATCATGGCATCCAGTCCCATTACTTAATGGCAAATAGATGGGGAAACAATGGAAACAGTGAGAGACTTTACTTTCTTGGGTTCCAAAATCACTGCAGATGGTGACAGCAGCCATGAAATTAAAAGATGCTTGCTCCTTGGAAGAAAAGCTATGACCAACCTAGACAGCATATTAAAAAGCAGAGACATTACTTTGCAGAGACATTTACAGACAAAGGTCTGTCTAGTCAAAGCTATGGTTTTTCCAGTAGTCATGTATGGCTGTGAGAGTTGGACCATAAAGAAAGCTGAGTGTCAAAGAATTGATGCTTTTGAACTGTGGTGTTAGAGAAGACTCTTGAAAGTCCCTTGGACAGGAGATCAAACCAGTCAATCCTAAAGGAAATCAGTCCTGAATATTCATTGGGAGGACTGATGCTGAAGCTGAAGCTCCAATACTTTGGCTACCTGATCCAAAGAACTGACTCACTGGAAAAGACTCTAATGCTGGGCAAGAATGAAGGCAGGAGGAGAAGGGAACAACAGAGGATGAGATGTTTGGATGGCATCACTGACTCGATGGACATGAGTTTAAGCAAGCTCCAGGAGTTGGTGATGGACAGGGAAACCTGGCATGCTGCAGTCCATGGGGTCACAAAGAGTTGGATACTACTGAGCAACTGAACTGAACTGATGGTTCTTTACTTTTCCTTGAGTTTCTAGTTGCTTTTGTTTTCCTTCTTATAATGTTTATCTGTATCACCTTCTTATATTATCTAGAGAATTAAAGGGAGTGATATATTATATGGGAATGTCTTTCTGTCACCTACACCTACTCTGATAACTTCTTCCTAAATCAATCTTTTCTCCTGTTCTAATCAAGACTAATTGCTACCAGTCAGTACAACCTAGCTGTTATCCTGGTACTCTCCTTCTTCATACTCCTGGGCTGAAATTATTTTCAGAACTTCACCTTCCTCTTTTGTTCTTTCTCCCTCTCAAGGAGTGTCTGAAAATATCTGTACTCTACTCTCACATTTGCCTGATAATTTTGCTGGATAGGCAAGTCTAAATTGAAAATTTTCACTCAAAAACCTGAAGTTTTACCTCATGAACAAATTATATCCCTTTTTGCTGTGATTCTTGTTCCCTTGTGGTTTGCCTGTTTTTATGTTTATTTTGTTATTTTCTTTCTCAAGAAGTTCATAAAACCTTCCATTTATTCCAAGCATTCAGAACTTTCTGAAACTGTGTGTTTTCTCTGTAGACCATGCTTTATTCATTTGTTTTGGACATTGAGCAAATTTTTCATTCTTGTCTTTCAGTTTAAAGAAATTATCTTAAACATATGCTTGGTAAGTTTCTTCTTTCTCTTTTGTTTGTTCTCTCTGTCTCATCCTTCCATATTTATTCTCCATGACTTACTTTTTTCCATTACTCTATCTCTTTATTTTATTTTGTAAGAGACTGTATCAAAGTTACCTTTTATGCTTTCAGTATTTTTAAAATTTCAAAAGTCACATTGGGGAACACATGTATACCTGTGGCGGATTCATTTTGATATTTGGCAAAACTAATACAATTATGTAATTATGTAAAGTTTAAAAATAAAATAAAATTTAAAAAAAATTAAAAAAAATAAAACTCAACATTTTATGGATTTATAAAAAAATAAAATAAAAATTTCAAGTATAGTTGGTCTGTAACTTGTCAGTTTCTGGTATATAGCAAATAGATTCATATATATATTCTTTTCCATTATACATTATTATAAGATATTGAATATAGTCCCTTGTGCTATACAGTAGAACCTTGTTATTTATCAAGTCACATTTTAACTGAGCATTTGTTCATTTTAGAGCATCTTGTTTTATGGGTACAATATCTACTTACAATTTCTTGAAAAATCATTAAAAAAGCTCTCTTACCATTTGACTAATTTCTATTTTCTGTGAGGTCATTTTTTTCTATTCATTTTTCTTTCTTTTTCATTTATCAAACTCTCTTCAACTATCTGGTGGTCCTTAATTATTCATAATTAAGAATCAAGTAACAAAAAGCAAACAGGTACTTCATACCCATCAGAATGACTACTAACAAAACAGAAAACAAGTGTGGGTGAAGAGGTAGAGAAATTGGAACGCTTGTGCACTGTTAGTGGGACTATATAATGATACATCTGCAATGGAAAATAGTATTTGGTTCCTCAAAAAAATTTTTACACAGTACTGCCATATGATCCAGCAATCCCACTCCTGTGATTACATGCAAAAGAATCAAAAGCAGAGTCTAGAACAACTGTCTGACACTCATGTTCACAGTTCCATTATTCACAATAGCCAGAAAGTAAAAGCAACACTGTTGTTCATCAGTGGATAAACAAAACGCGGTATATACATAAAATGGACTATTATTCAACTTTAAAATAGGAAAGAAGGTCTGACACACACATGCATGAATCTTGAGTGAAATAAGCCAGTCACAAAAACACAAATACTGTATGATTCCACTTATGTAAGGTTTCTAGAGCAACCAAATTATAAAGAATCATGGTTACTAGAGGCTACGGGAGGGGGAAATGGAAATTGTTGTTTAAAAGGTATAGAATTTCAGTTCTGCTAGATGAAAAAGTTATGGACACGGTTGCACAATCATGTGAATGTGTGAATATACTTAATACTGTTCCGTGCATTTACAGTGGTTAAGATGGTTAAAAGCAACCACTTACAGGAAGCTATAGCAGAAGCACTGTGATCCTGCCCATTATTTCTCGGTAATTATCATTTCAGCCCATGCTGGCATGGTTTCAAATAGATTTGAGTGTACCAGTTCATGTCAATTTTATGAATTTTGGATATGGCAATGATCACCAACCAGTCAATCCTAAAGGAAATCAACCTTGAATATTCATTGGAAGAACTGATGCTGAAGCTCCAATACTTTGGCCATCTGATGCAAAGACCCTGCTTTTTAGAAAAGACTCTGACCCTGATGCTGGGAAAGACTGAAGGCAAAAGGAGAAGAGGGTGGGGAGAAGAGGGTGGTAAAGGATGAGATGGTTAGCTAGCATCACCAACTCAATAGACATGAACTTGAGCAAACTCTGGGAGATAGTGGAGGACAGGTAAGCCTGGTGTGCTGCAGTCCATGGGGTTGCAAAGAGTCAGACACAACTTAGTGACTGAACAACAACAACAATGATCAATATTAATATTACACATTCATATAAACATTTTTTCTCCAAGAGAATGGACTCTCTGATACCTTAAAAGTTGTTGCATTATTTGGAAATAAGTCATGGCTATACTAAAATGAAGGTATCAAGGAATGAAAGGCCAGTGAGTAGAAGAACTTAGGCATTCTATCCTTAATTATACCTTCTTCTAAGAATATATAAAGCAAACAAGGGAGTGATGCTGGAAGGGAAAGAATTTCAGGGCCTACAAATAAAATGAATTGCCACCAACTTGTATAAATCGGCTAGAAATTTAAAAAAATTATAAATATTTCAGACTTTTAAATCCATACATTCTTCTTGAAAAAGTGTTGTTTCTGTTTTACAAAAGTAGGCACTTTTGGAGAAAAGAAAGGAGGGTAGTGGCATCAATACATTTCATGAAAATTTTTAACGAGACAAGGCATTCCTGCCCTAAATCAGTGACAGAGGATGAATATTTGGCTTTGTCATTCAGATTTTAAACTCTCAGGTTTTGCTTTTGTTTTTTTATTGTAGGAAGAAGCAGCCACTTTTTAACTTCAGGTCTCCTCCCTTTATATATAAAAACTGTACTGGAGGTAGCTACAGAAAAAAATGACTTGAATCATACTGCTCATCATGCAGCTAAAAATAGGAAGCCACACTTAAGTATCTTGGCATTTACAGAGGTAAGAAAGAAAATTTCCATTGTCACTGTTGTTAGCAAAGAGAATATATTTCTTCATCTTCTACAAGGAAACTTAAAAAAAAAAAAATTACCAATGAGTACAAAGAGGTAGCACCTGGCTGTAATTCAATTCTGCCAAGAGGCCCAGAAGTAATCAATAAACACTTATTAACTAATCACACAGCATCTCGCTTCCATGAGTGAAATGGCAAGTGCTGTACACATGCTGAAATTAAACAATCCTTAATATAGACAAAAAAAGTAGGAGAATAAAGAAAAAGCTGAGGAACTGGTTTATGTCAAATTTCCTAGGAAGGGGTTTAGCCTTCTTTCTATTCTGAGGACCACCTAGGTTTGGAGGGGAAAATATCAAGGCTACTATATTACAGTCTGATTTTCCTTTTCCTTCCATAGTTACCCTTTAGCTTTAAATGCTTATGAGATAGCCCTAGAAATCCCATACCACCCCAATCAACCTTTGGAAAATCATTAGTCAAAACAACAAGTGCAAAGTACTCAATTTATGTCCAGGAAACTGAATTACAATCAGAGGCTCAAAGGAAGTATCCAGATAATTCTGGAGAAACACGCCCCCACCCTGCTGCCCTTGGGATGTATTATTTAGTAAATGAAATTAACTTAATAAATAGGTTGGTAAACTAAACTTGTGTTCCTTCATTTTACCTTTTCAAGTACCTAGAGAAGCAGACAAACTAGACTGCTGGGCTCTGAAAATTTAAAAAAGAGCGTAAGCAGTCAAACCATCTTTCTTTAGTCTGGGTTCAAACACTGGTATCACACTGTATCACAAATAGCAAGATTCTTGGGAGGTGGGGAGGATGGGTCTTATATTCAAGATCAAGGAGACAGAACTTCCCTTCCTATCAAACAGGGGCACAGGACACAGGGCCGAAGCTGCTTTGGTTTTTCTGCTTTCTTGGTCCTACTAACTAAAGACTAATTGGACCCTTGTGGTTTGAAAGGCAAGACTCAGGTGCTGTGGATGCCATGAAAATGGTGGGTGTCTATTCATGTTGAGTGTGAAATCTATAAGGCAATTCTTGGAAGACACCAACATGGACAACCAGTCCTCTTAGTTAAAGAATACTAACTGCCTAACAGAAGCACCTCAAATGTGACATATCTAAAAACTGTATTCATTAAAATAAAAAATCTTTTTCCCATGTTCCCTCTCCAGTGGCAGCAACACTAGGTAGCCAGTTGCTCAACAATACAAACCTGGTAGTCATGCCACCTTCCTCCCTGCTCCTCATATGCCTGTCCTGGAGCTCTCACATGCTCATCTTTTGCTCTTCCATCACACTTGATCTTGACTTCCGCTGCTGCCTCTCATCACTGCTTGGGATTCCTGCAGGAGTCTCAGCCCACCACTTGGTCTCCAGCCTTCAGCAGCATTCTCCATTGCCTTCTCCAGTGCTGGCCTACCATCTTCCGGAAGTCTTATCACATCACTTCCTTATTTAAAATCTCTCAGGATGCCAAGTGACCCTAGGTAACTGCTCATGTTTTAAGTAAGGATTTTCTTTTAGTCAAAGTGATACAGATACAGTTTTGAGTTTTTTAATGTTGTTCAGCCACTCAGACATATCTGACTCTTTGCAATCCCCATGGACTGCAGCACACCAGGCTTCCCTAGCCTCCACTATCTCCCAGAGTCTGCCCAAACTCGTGTCCATTGAGTCAGAGTTGCCATCCAACCATCTCATCCTCTGTCATGCCCTTCTCCTCCTGCCCTCAATCTTTCCCAGCATTAGAGTCTTTTCCAATGAGTCGGCTCTTTGCATCAGGTGGACAAAGTATTGGATATTACTAAAGGATAGACAATGAAATGTCAACGTTTCACTCATCTCAGACCCTGAGAAAGTCTACTATTAGTAGTTTCTCAGGTATCACAATTTTTTCTGTGATATATGCATGGATATTTGTAATTTTACATAAATGTTTTTTACCCATTTTAAGTTGTAGATTCTCTCATATGAACACATACAGATGTACTTTATTCTCCTGAATGGTATTCATTTCCAAGTATAAACCATAATATTTAATTAGCACCTCTCTGTGAGGATTTATGTCATTTTTCCAGTCTTGTACTCTCAGAAACAAAATGACAACGTGTGCGGAGTCAAGTTGAAACTCTTCTGTGGACAAGTTCTTTGGCATCTGGCTGCTGCCGACACCCTTTGTTTCATCTCCCCCACTTCCCCATGCACAGTCTTTCCCTGGCCACACCACACTATGTGCAGTTCCCCAGACTCTGTGCTTCTGGGTTACATCTGCCTGTAATGTCCTCTCTGCCCTTCTCTGCCTGGCCAACTTTCACTCCTCTTCTAAAAGTACTCAAATTTTAATTTTGGTGTCCTTCCTTATCTGAACTCCATGGATTCCTGTGCTATACTCTGCTCCATGCATTATACCATAGGAGGCCAACTGAGTGAGAGAAGGCGAGATCTGGAGCCATCAAGAATGATTTTGAGGGGTGGTAGGACTGAATTGCCCTGGTGGCTCAGAGAGTAAAGAATCTGCCTGCAATGCAGAAGACCTGAGTTTGATCCCTGGGTTGGGAAGATCCCCTGGAGAAGGGAACAGCTATCCACTCCTGTATTTCCGCCTAGAGAATTCCATGGACAGAGAAGCCTACTGGGTTGCAGTCCATGGGGTTCCAAGGAGTTGGACTTGACTGAGCGACTTTCACTTTCACTTTTATTTCAGGACTGAACTGAGTCTTGAAGGAAGAATTAGACTGAGAGTCTAATTCTGTGATGACTAGGAGCCATCACAGTAGGGAGTATGCCCTGAGCAAACACCCGGAGGAGTAATGGGGTAGGGTTTGCAGAGAAGAGAGGGAGACAGGAAGAGAGCTGAGCTCAGATTTTGATGACTGGCAGTGTAGGGCTGGCTCCTTCATGAATTAATTCAATAAACATTTATTGAATCTTTGGCTGTTCTGGACACCAGTGTCAGCAAGAAGCAAAATACTGCTGTGACCTCACAGAGCATCTATTCCAGGGGTTCTGCTGCTAATTCCCAGTGTAACCTTGAGCAAAGCTTCCCCACTGTACGGGTGCTGGGCATTTCTAAGATTGGAATCTTTTTTCTCTCCAACATTCTAAGATTAATAGGAAAAGGTTAGAAATTTGGTGGAGCCAGATGACAGAGCTACGGAAGTGGGACTTCTTCATTTGGTCAGCAGAAAGCCTTTGTGTTTTCTGTGTATGGGGGACACTTTCAAGGTTTAAGAGGCTTAAGGAGTTTGGTCTGATCAACTGAAGGCAGGAAAAAAAAAAGGAAGTTGGAAACAATTTAAGAGATAACTGATCTTTATAAGGTGATGAAGACCCAGACCTACATCCTAAGATTGAAATTCATGGGTGAATAGCATAGATTTGATAAACCATGAATAAGCCATTGCTTCCTAAAAATACCGTCTCTATTAAATAGCTGGCTATCAAGGCTTCACTGCCATGATGTTAGCTGAGAACAACAGAACTAGAGATAGATCTGCAGGCTAAGAACAATTTTGGATCTCCATAAGACTAGGCTTAAGGGTACATGTGTTGCTTCACAGGCTACAAAGGAATGTCCTGCATGCCAGAGGAATACCATACAGCCTGTACCAGATGCAGAACACTCCAAGGGGTTCGGCTTTACAACGTGTAAATACACACCTGGCTACACCATGTAAGATGAATGAAGCCCAAGTAATGTGAGTTGTCTTCCTGGCATACTGATAATAAGTACAGCATGTGGAATTTGCTATCTTTAGCCCTTTTGCTAGAGAATACTAGAGTACTTATCACCCTGGTAGTTAATCACAAAGCCATTTCTAGTTCAGCCTTCCCATGGCTAACGGAACTTTAGAAGTCACTCAAAGACAAATGTTCCCTGCCAGAAAATACCTTAAAATAAAATGTTGGAAAGATTTCCCTGGAGCAAGCAATAGGCACTTGCTTAAGAACCCCCCATACAGAGTTCTATCTCCTGCCTCCAAGAGCAGACTCCAGTCAGTCCCTTTGCTGAGGCTGGGGCACCAGAAGCCTCTTTAGATAAGATCGGCAGAGAGAGAAGTCACCAATTTAGAAACTGAAGCAGAACTTGATGGCTCAGTCTCAGTTCTATTCTTGTTGACTTAATTCCATTGTTTGCTTCCAATTAAGTGAAAAACAAATAAGCAAACAATGATAAAATCTAGGTGGCAGGATAGTCCAAGTCAAAGTCAAGTGCACTTTGTTAACAGAATAATAACAAAAGACTTCTTTGAAAGCAAATAAACAAAAAAGTCAAACCAGACCTTAGTGTCCAATCTTCCCCAACTGCTTCCCCCATAGCGTGACACTTCAATTTTAGTCCTTCTAGACTATAATAGGAGAAGGCAATGGCACCCCACTCCAGTACTCTTGCCTGGAAAATCCCATGGATGGAGGAGCCTAGTAGGCTGCAGTCCATGGAGTCGCTAAGAGTCAGACACGACTGAGTAACTTCACTTTCACTTTTCGCTTTCATGCATTGGATAAGGAAATGGCAACCCACTCCAGTGTTCTTGCCTGGAGAATCCCAGGGACCGGGGAGCGTGGTGGGCTGCCATCTATGAGGTCGCACAAAGTCGGACACGACTGAAGTGACTTAGCAGCAGACTATAATAAGGAACAGCTGCATGACTAGTCATCAATAACCAAGGGTCATTTTTATCTTTATTTCAGAATATTACATCAACAGCATTTCAAATTCTTGAAAACCATAGTGTTTCACAATGTCACCAACATTTCTCCAGTTGTATGTGATTATCAAGCAGTAGCCAGACTGCTACTGATCAGAAGATTATCATTTTTTTTCCTGATCAGAAGATTATCAGAATCTGTTGTCTTTTATCAACACTGTCTACAATTTTTTCCCATTTAGATGTGGAGAGATTGACACTCAGAAGGGTGAAGTAGTTTATCCACTGTTATTTAGAAGGAAGAAAAGGGAACCTTTGCAGTAACACAGACAAGACTATAACTCTGATTAATCAAAATAATAAAACATATTTTCAATCTACCCTCTGTCCTAAAACTAACTTGTGACAAGCCAAACAAATACTGAGTACACATTTCTAGCTTGCTCCATAAAAAGACTCTAGGTCCTCTCTCCTAATCTGCTTTTCATTTAAACAACTTGGGTTTCACTGGCTGTCATCGCAAATCAGCTTATCACTGACCACATTAGCCTCTATCAAAGATGATGAGAAAGCTTCAAAATTCTTACAATCCAAGATGCTTGGAACTAAAAATTCTTTTAAAATTCTGCTACGTATGGCCTTTGAGCCCTTAACATTATCCCAGGAAACAACACCTGTAAGTTCAAAGCAGTGTAAAGCTTGATATACATAAAACAGATAAAAGACAAGGATTTACTGCATAACACAGGGAACTGTATTCAATATCTTATAATAACATGTAATGAAAAATAATCAAAAAAATTATAATTATATATATATACTATACACACATATATCTGAATCACTTTGCTATACACTTGAAACACAATATTGTAAGCCAGCTGTACTTTAATTTTAAAAAAATGTCTTTAATTGAAAACAGAAAGCAGCGTGAGGCTCAGAAAACAGGCAGTGGAGCACAGAGCTGTTTCAGTTCTTGCGGTCCCTTCAAGAGTTCCTAGGATTTGTGGAACAAAACACTGAATAGACGGGTGGAAGCTAGGCTGACTGGCTCCTAGGGATCTGAACCCTTTCAAGTAATGCCTGCAGGTCTCTATGAATGCACATAATAATAACCACAATGTTATTAAATATTAATACTTACTGTATGCCAAGCTTATGCTAAGGGTTGTACGTACCGCTGTGGCTAAGTCGCTTCAGTCGTGTCTGACTCTGTGAGACCCCATAGACGGCAGCCCACCAGGCTTCCCCATCCCTGGGATTCTCCAGGCAAGAACACTGGAGTGGGTTGCCATTTCCTTCTCCAATGCATGAAAGTGAAAAGTGAAAGTGAAGACGCTCAGTCGTGTCCGACTCTTAGTGACCACATGGACCGCAGCCTACCAGGCTCCTCTGTCCATGGGATTTTCCAGGCAAGAGTACTGGAGTGGGGTGCCATTGCCTTCTCTGAAGGGTTATATGTACACTAATTCTTTAAATTCTCACCACAACTACTTTAGTATTATTATCCATTGCATTATACAGACAAAGAATCTGGGGTATCAGAAAATATATGTGACATGCTCAAGGTCACCCACATAGTAAGAGGGAAGAAACAGGATTGAACCTGGAAAAATCTAGCCGTAGATCTCAGGAATTTAACAGCTCTACTAAAAAGCTTCCCACGAGGAAAGGCCCGTGGCAGCTGTGGCAGAGACAATTCTTGTGTTTACTGAAGACTACGTTTCCCAGTCTTCCTTGTGTCATGTGATTGGGTACGGAGCAGTTAAATGTCATGTGACTGGGTATGGAGCAGTTAAATACCAACAGAAGTGGTGTGAGCACACCTAGGGCGCACAATTAAAAATGTCCCATGTGGACCTTCAGCTCTCTCGTCCCTGTCCATGGCACTGTGGAAAGCTTAAGTTTCAAATGGCATAGTTCTAAGATGGAGGCAGCTGCAGTGTCCCCAGTCATCGCTTGGAGAAGAGGTACCCGGGAGAGTCACTCAGCTCACACCAGGTGTGATGTGAGCAGGAAAGAAACTTCTGTAAGAGCCAGCCACTAAGATTTCAAGATTGGTTTATAACTATGGCATGGCCTCATCAATTCTGAGCACATACCATGCAATTTACTTCAGGTTTTAATTATGGGGGCCCATTATTGTATAATCTGCCTTAGTAAGTCTGCATAAACCATACTGTTTTCCTTGCTTCCCTAAGCTACTAAATTACCTTCCTGATCAAAAAGGGTTATGCTGTTTCTGCCAGATTTCTTTCAAACACTGCCTCATATAAGGATAAATAGATCAATGAAACAGAATAGAGAGTCCAAAAATAGACCCACACATATGTGGTCAATTGATTTTCAACAAAGGCGTCATGAAATTCAATAGGGAAAGGGAAGTCTTTTCAACAAATGGTGCTGGAACAACTGGATATCTGTATTTAAAAAAAAAGAAAAGAAAAAAAACTTCAATTCCTAACTCACGCCATGCACAAAAATAAATTTGAGATGAGTCATAGACAATGTAAAAGAACTATGAAACTTTCAGAGGAAAACATAAAAGAAAGCATGACGTTGCAGTAGGAGAGAATTTCTTAGATTGGTGTAGTGGATGCTGTGGTGAGCTACCTAGGCGCCCCCTCTTAGACCAAAACCCTCATTCCCCTAGCTGCAAGTGTTTGGCTTTTGTGGTTCACAGCTGAGTTTCTTCCCAGATGCCTCCTTCTGCAAAAGGGATCTACCTCGCTAGAGTTAGATTCTGTCCCCAGAGACAGCTCTTATCCAATGACTGGGAACAAAACAGACCTGTCCCTTTGTTGTAATTTGGGACAACTTTGAAGGGCTCTCCTGTGAGAAATGAAACATACTCACAAAAGATTTAGTCTGCCGTAGCCTTATTCATGATGGCCCCCAAACGGAAACCCAAATATCCATCAGAAGAGAATGAACAAGTTGTGAGATAGTCATACAAATGAATACCGCTGGCAATTAAACACAACCAACTGCTGATATATCCAGTGTCATGGAAGATCTTAAAACCATTAGGTTGTGCTACACACAAAAAAGTACATATGGGGGACTTCCCTGGTGGTCCAGTAGTTAAGACTCTGGGCTTCTAAAGCTGGGCGCTCAGATTCAATCTGGGGAACTAAGATTCCACATGCTGTGTGGTGCAGCCAAAAAGGAAAAAGTACATATAGTGTGATTCCACTCGGATAAAATGCCAAATCAGGTAAAACTACAGTACTAGAAATTAGAAAGTGGTTGTCTCTGAAATGAGGAGGAAGTTCCTTGAAAAGTAGAAAAAACGATCTTTCTGTGTTGACAGAAAAGTTCTATGTCCTAATCAGAACGGGGGTTATAGAATTTCCAAAATTCAAACTTTACATGCAAGCTCCTTCCATTTTACTGTGGCATGAAGATTTTATTTCAATAAAAAATGTTTGCCTCAAATCTGGGCTCCCTTTCTTACCCCCATGTGTGGAAGTTTTCTACCACTGTTGATCCCACTGTGTTGGATTTAAAGAGTGGTTCACAACACGACTCCCATGTTCAAGTCTGGAGCCTTGAAACTTCCCTAGCTAGCCTCATTCAGAACTCCGCCTTTCTCCCTTCAATCTCTCCTGAATTTAATGGAGCTGGATTTCCCTCCTTTTAGGAGTTTTAAGGTTCTTTGAGGACTATGACGACTTCTTTCCTTATCTCTACTCTCCATCTCTTAGTCCAGGTGGCTAGACTATATTACCAGCTAAAGAATCAATCTCTCTTCCATCCCCAGACCAGAGAGGACAATAGCAATAGCAACACCAGTAACAGTCACTGCCCTTTCTTGAGTATTTACCGTGGGTCGAGTGGTGTTCTAAATGCTTTGTTTACTGTCTTGGTCCACTTGGACTGCTGTAATAGAATACCATGGACTGGGTGGCTTATAAACAAAGAAAATTTACTTCTCACAGTTCTGGAGGTTGGAAAGCTCAAGATCAAGGCACTGGCAGATTTGGTATCTGGTGAGAGCTTACTTCCTGATTCATACACAGAACCTCACATGGTGGAAGGAGCAAGGAAGTGTTCTAGGACCGCCTTTATAAGGGCACTAACTCCATTTGTGATGGCCCCACCTGCATGATCTAATTACCTCCCAAAGACCCCCACCTTCTAATGCTATCACCATGGGGTGAGTTTTCAATATATGAATTCTTGAGGAAGACAAACATTCAATCTATACCTTATCTCACTTAAAAATAGGTCAACCCCTTAAAGTAGGTATTATTATCCCCATTTTACAGTTAAGAAAACAAAGACTCAAAGAAAATTTTCAACTTACCCATATTCATAGAGCCCAGGATTAAAACCCAACTCTGGTTCCAAATAGGAAAAGGAGTACATCAAGGCTGTATATTGTCACCCTGCTTATTTAACTTATATGCAGAGTACATTATGAGAAACGCTGGGCTGGAAGAGGCACAAGTTGGAATCAAGAATACGAGGAGAAATATCAACAACCTCAGATATACAGATGACACCACCCTTATGGCAGAAAGTGAAGAGGAACTCAAAAGCCTCTTGTTGAAAGTGAAAGAAGAGAGTGAAAAAGTTGGCTTAAAGCTCAACATTCAGAAAATGAAGATCATGGCATTTGGTCCCATCACTTCATGGGAAATAGATGGGGAAACAGTGGAAACAGTGTCAGACTTTATTTTTTTGGGCTCCAAAATCACTGCAGATGGTGACTGCAGCCATGAAATTAAAAGACACTTACTCCTTGGAAGGAAAGTTATGACCAACCTAGATAGCATATTCAAAAGCAGAGACATTACTTTGCCAACAAAGGTTCGTCTAGTCAAGGCTATGGTTTTTCCAGTGGTCATGTATGGATGTGAGAGTTGGACTGTGAAGAAGGCTGAGCACTGAAGAATTGATGCTTTTGAACTGTGGTGTTGGAGAAGACTCCTGAGAGTCCCTTGGACTGCAAGGAGATCCAACCAGTCCATTCTAAAGAGGTCAGCCCTGGGTGTTCTTTGGAAGGAATGATACTAAAGCCGAAACTCCAGTACTTTGGCCACCTCATGCGAAGAGTTGACTCATTGGAAAAGACTCTGATGCTGGGAGGGATTGGGGGCAGGAGGAAGAGGGGACGAGGGGAAGAGGATGAGATGGCTGGATGGCATCACCAACTCGATGGACGTGAGTTTGAGTGAACTGCGGGAGATGGTGATGGACAGGGAGGCCTGGCATGCTGCAATTCATGGGGTCGCAAAGAGTCGGACACGACTGAGCGACTGAACTGAACTGAACTGACTGACTCCAAAGGCTGGATCCTCTCCACTAGACAATATTTTCTTTTGACAGATTTAATAAAATATCTTACTTGAATAAAAAATGATAGCTATGCTTTTAATAATGTGATGATTATAACAAGTACTCAAGAAAGCTTTTAAAAATAAATAATAGCACTTCTTTGGTTTAGAGTCAAGAGGCATGAACTTGAAGCTCTGATTTAGGCTGGCTATAACCCACAGATGCTGGGAGGGATTGAGGGCAAGAGGAGAAGGGGACGACAGAGGATGAGATGGCTGGATGGCATCACTGACTCGATGGACGTGAGTCTGAGTGAACTCCAGGAGTTGGTGATGGACAGGGAGGCCTGGCGTGCTGCGATTCATGGGGTCACAAAGAGTCGGACATGACTGAGCGACTGATCTGATAACCCACGGAAGGCCAAGGCTGTGCAGCAGCAGATTGCAGCTGCTGAATGTCCTGGGGGGCTTTGGGGGGCATCCAAAATGCCCCAAACACATGCTACCACAATTACATTTCTGCTTGTTGAATGTTCAGTGCAATATACTTCACACCTGCTTTCAATTATAACATTACTTCATTACCATTCAAAACACAGATTTGCTGTTGGTTTTTTTAAACTCCAGTGAGATTCATTTCAGGCCACCATTTATGACTTCAAACTGTCCCAAAGAAATACATTTTATCTGATATGTTGAGAAACTGGCATCTTTCTCGATGCCACTGAGCGTGGATATTTTTCACTTCCCTCTGCTTGGGCTGCTCGAAGCAAAAAAGGCAGAGATGGCACTGAGCAAGACAAAGAAAGAATGGGATTGGGGGGTTGGGGGTGTGTGGGGGGTGGGGGGTGAGGTGTATATGTGTGAGTGATGTTTAGCCACTGACTAAATGAGGGATGAGTCTAGAATTAGCCCCACATCGGTCAGTTAGGAAGGCAGCCACAGTCAACACTCAGTTATTCTAATGCTGACGATCCAGGGTCTGAAATGAGCTTTTTGCTTTTCTTTTCTAATTTCTTTGTTGCTGTTGTTGTTACTCATCTTCTTCCCTCCAGTTACCTATCTTTTCAACATTTCACTACTGATTAGTTGCTCCATTGGAGATTTGACAGAGAAAATAAAAAGATACCAACTGAAACTCTGTTTTCTACCAGAATCCCTGATTTAAGGTCTTATGAGGAAGGTGGTTTATACCATCATGTAAAATTAGATTTATTTTCTTTAATCATCTGTGAATTTTAATTATCTTTGATAGTTTCTGTCCTCTTATTCTCTATTCCTACTGAAACATATTTTAAAATGATTTCAACTTCCATTTCATCTGTCTTGCACTTTTATAAAATACCAGAAATATTGGCAGCTCTTGGGAGGAAAAGCCTTAGACACTTGTATCGGGAGTCAGAAATAGATACTGTGTAGGGACCAAATCCTGTGCCATGAAATGGCTGTTTGCTCAATCTCCCTGAGATGTATATTGTATTTTAAAGGTTGTAAGGTCAGAACTCTTAGCTATTTTAAAAGGAAACGTTATGTTTTCAGTTCCACATACCATGTAAGCTGCTTATAAATTAAGCCATTAGGGTACTTGAGGAAGGACTGTGCTCTGAGATGATGTAGCCCCCAAAGCTCACGGGAGGTGGGTGGGGGAAAGGTAGGGGGTTGTACTACTCTGAAGAGCACAGTTCCCTCTCACCCTCTTCACGCAAACCCCAAGGACTGACTGCATCTTCATGTAGCCACGATGACTGAGACACAAATTAGATCATGTACTGCCTTTCCTCTTTCACATTTACTACTTCCAACAGCCCTCAGTTTAATCGTCTCGAACCTATTCAAGGGAATCCAATTTCATTGTTGAGGATCTGCAGCAGAACTAAGCATTATGATGCCTTTTTCTAGGATTATATGCAATTTAAAACACATCAGAATACAAAAAGCAAGTCATCTCCTGAAAACTTATCCTGGACAATAAAAAACAAAACACAGAGCTGTTGTTAAGTCAATATCTGACACATGTCCAGAAATATATATTCATTCCACTCAGTGGTGTATCCCCAACACTATTTCCCCTAAAAATAGGTGGATCATTTACTATACTAGACCCTTTGCCTCATTAATTTGGTTAGATCCTGTGGCAAACTTAGAAAATAGATACTACTCGGTCCATTTTATGGACACAGAAACAAAGTTCAAAGAAGTTTAATTTATTGAAAATCTCTCATCTGGTAGATGAACTAGGAATAAATACCTCAAATGATCTAGATCTTCCCTGGTGTTTATATAGAGATGATAAAGAAGGCAGAAACAAGTAGGGAGTCTAAAACAGAGATGCACTCTTAAGACAGAAGGTGATGAACTAGGACTCTTCTCATCAGCCATTTGCAGATGTGGATCCAAAAGAGACTAGGAAAGAGAGGACTCAAACACCAAAAATCCACCATTCCTAGAAAACTAGCTGAAAATAGAGCAGGTCAGTAAACTCATTGATTGGAGCAAAGGCAGAGACACACCTGAGAAGTATGAGACAGTGTTTTCTATTGGAAATGACATCAAATTCTTGTTGAAGCCCTGACTCCCAAAGAGAAGGTTTTAGGAGGTAGGGCTTTGGGGGAAGTAATTAGATTTAGATGAGATAATGAGGGTGGGGCTCTCACGATGAGATTAGTGCCCTTATAGGGAAAGACAGGAGAGAGTAAGTTATCCTTCATCCTCTCTCCTTTCTTTCTTCCTGTCTCTGTCCCTCCCCTTTCACTTTGTCCCCTGCCCATCCCATGAGAACACTCCATAAATGCCATTGGATGGCAAATCAAGAAAAAAGCTCTCACCAGACCCCAACCAGGCTGGCACCCTGATCTTCTGGCCTCCAGAACTGTGAGAAAAAACAAAAAGTCTTTTTTTTTAAACCACCAGTCTATGGTATTTTGTTATGGCAGCCAGAGCAGGCTAGGACAGTGCCCTTGCCTACAAAGGGAATGTAACCCAGATCAGGTATAACATAGACATGGAAACATGAGCAATGCAAGGGTATCTATTGCCATGTACTAAGTTAAAGGACTCATGATTTTGAAGATGGCATAGTTTAACCTAGATTGGAATAGTCAGGAAGGCCAACGAGGAGCCGAAACTTGAGTGGAGTTTTAAATCACAAGGAGAGACAAAAACCAGAGGGTCTTGCAGGTGGGAGGCCAGCAAAGGCAGATGAAGGAAGAGGACAGAACAAGGGTCAGCCAGTGGTCCAGGTGAAGCAGGAGACACACGGTGAAAGGCCAGGTTCTTCACAAGAGGAGAGGACCTGCAAGCTGTTTAGACACTGTATAGTGATCAAAATATAAAAGCGTGGTCACTCAGTCATGTCTGACTCTGCAACCCTATGGACTATAGCCTGCCAGGCTCCTCTGTCCATGGGATTCTTCAGGCAAGAATACTGGAGCAGGTTGCCATTCCCTTTTCCAGGGGATCTTTCCAACCCAGGGATTGAACCCAGGTCTCCTGCACTGCAGGCAGATTCATACAGTAAAGAGATGGCAAAGCTTCATGAGCCAGGCAAGGATACCATCAAAGCCCGAGTCTCCTAGTGTACAGACTGAGAATAGCACGTGTGCCTCCTCCATGGCATTGCCGTAAGGGCCCCATGTGGAGCAGTTAGCACAGGGCCTGGCAAACCAAGCATCAACAGGTATCAGCTCTCATCCACGCAGCGGCATCAGGAAGGCAAAAGGCTCGTTAGCCAGGGTGAGTATCAAAGCCCTCCAGGCCTCAGCATCTTGGCAGAAACACCCCATAAATAAACTGGCTGATGCTCAGGAGGGCTCAGCAGAGCAGCAGCACTGCTGGCTCAGGCCACTGGCCCTCTGCCAACCCCCACCTCACAGCCGGCCCTGAACGCACTGTTTTTAGAACCTGGCCACGCTCACCACAGCCCACAAAGCATCAAGAGCTGCTGCATCTCCAGTGTTGCACTGCCCACTTGAAGAACAAGCCCCTGACTCTCAGAAAACGGACATGAGGTCTCTTGTCAGATGTCAGTCTGTTCCTGGCTCCCAGCTCCCCATCCCTGTTGGCTTGTCTGCTGAGGGGTGATTGACTCCAAATGCAGAAGGAGCTCGGGGTTGAGGCCCTGAGATGCCACTTTCCAGCTGAGTGACCCCATTGCTTAGTCCCTTTATCCACTGCCTACTCCCTCATTCATAAAACAGGATAATATATTCCCTCAAAGAGTTGCTACAGGATCACATGGGATGTGGTGGGTGAATGCTTTTGCTAAATATGCTATAAATATTAAATTTTAAAAATCTGTCTTCGGTTCATTTATTCATTAACCAAATATATACCGAGCACCCTTTCTTGCCAGGAACTATACTTGGAGGTGAGGATCAAATAGGATATAAACTAGACCCAAACTCTTGTCTCCTGGTGTTTATATTCTAGGGCCTGAATCTCCCTGGAATGCAGGTGGTAGACAGTGTGAAGTAGCACCTATCTCTTAACAGCTGCTTCTTCAGTTATCTTCATTTCCGATGCATTCTTCTGTCTTCCCTGCCTGTCTAAAGTGGCCTTAAACTTGACTTTGCCTTGGTTCCTGTTTTGCCTCTGGTTCCTCTTGATGCTTTACCTGATTCACTTTACTTGACTTGCTCCATCCTGGCTCCCAGCCTTGCTTGTCTTGCACCAAAGATGCCAGCATCCTGGCACAACAATTCCCATAAAATGCCCAGCTGGAAAATGGAAAACTGGGTACATATCACCACTTCAAAAAGTTTATTTTACATTGGGGCCACAACAGTGATTACCTACATGAAAGATGAGAAACCTGGCCAAGAACTGAGAGTCAGCACTCTTTACGGCCAGCTGTGTCCATTCTGCAAGCAGCACTGCTTGCCAGCTGCCTTTCTCAGCACATCTGGCATGGGAGGTCTGGACTTCAGTGTTCCAAGCCAATGAGAGCACCAAGGGAATGATCACTGTTGATTTTCTGACATCATGATTACAGGCCTCAAAATAACTCATCAGTAATGGGGTGAGAAGTGGAGATGGGGAAGACCAGGTGGAAACCATGTCAGAGGGTGCAGTGCGAAGGGCTCTACCTACTCAAATCTGTTCAGATGGAAACAAAAGCTCTTTTTGGAAAGTGTCTCACTGCATGGTTTTTATAGCAGCAGGTAGAAGAAAAAGCCTTCAGCTCTTAAGACATACTTCCAAGTCAAACCAATTTCGTTGCCATGGTACCAAGGCTCCTACAAGGGAGAAAAAAGATGCATTTTCAAACACTTGTTTGAAATATTCAAATAAATGGCAGTATGATGGCTGAAAGTGTCAGGAGGCCCCTGCAATTCAAGTAACAAATATCCATGGAGGAGTGCTTCCTATGTGCTAGGCACACTGGATTAGGTGTGGGATAGAGGCTGGGATGAATCAGATGCTGTCCATGCTCTAAGCCTTAGAGGTTTATGACCAAGTTTGGCAGAGAAATACTTCATAAAGAGAACTAAAACGTAAGGCAGAATGTGATAGCAGCTAAAGGAATGGTACAAATGTCTGTTTACTTATTAACTCATTCATTAAATGAATATTTGAGTCCAAGATCTCTTATAGATGTTGCGTATCCAGTGATTAGAAAAAATAAGCAAAATATATATAGAACAGATAAACAACAAGATCCTACTGTATAGCACAAGGAGATATATTCAATATTCTGTAATAAGCCATAGTGGAAAAGAATTTTTTAGAAAAAAAGAGAAGAAAAATAAGCAGGATGTCTTTCCTTTTCCAACTAGGGCAGGGAGACACCTGAGCAACAGACGATAAATTAGTGCTGAATGATAAAGATAGATAGAAGTGAAGGACAGGGAAGTGGAGGACAGGGAATCCTGGTGTGCTGCAGTCCATGGGGTCACAAAGAGTTGGACACAACTGAGCAACTAAACAGCAAAAGATAGATAGATGGATAATAGAGAGAAGATTGATAGATGATCAATGAATAGATAGACGATGGGTGGATACATGGATGATAGATAGAAAGATAGACAGATGAGGGGTTACAAAGTGATGGTTGCCATGAAGGTAACAGGACAAGACTGTATAATAAAAGTGTTCCTTAAGCACAGAGGTGAAGAAATTATTACAGCTAGGAGGAGAAGGGTAGGCTTCATGGAAGAGACAGCATAGGGGCCTGGCCATGGGTGATATGTAGGTTTTAACAAACAGGGAGAAGGCCAGGAGTATCCAAGGTCAAGAAGCTGAACAAAGGCACAGAGATGGAAGAGTGCCAGCCGTTCTTGTGACAGTGGAATGGCTAGAATGTAAGGAGAATGCTAGAAGGTGGAAGGAGGAAGCTAACAAGGTCCATCGTGGGACAGCAGAGCAGAGCAGTTAGGACTTAGCTTCCGAGCCAGCTTGCCTGGTGTGGCCACTTCCTAGGTGAGTGAACTTTACCTTTTGGTGATTCAGTCTCATTCTTTGCAAACCAGGGATTATTGTGTTGTTTTAGGGATTAAATGATTTTTATATCATTCAAATGCGTAAAGTAGAATCAGGCACATAGTGACATGAGTTACAACGAAGGAGAGAGTGGTTGCTGCCATGTAAGCGTGCTGGCACAAAGCCAGGGATCACTCAGGCCCTCCCCCAACCTGGGAGATGTTCCTGGTGATGTCTAAATGTCCCTGATAATGACCCATCATTTTGAGGTACACTGAGGAAGGTAAAGCTTTGGGGACACTGCCTTCCCTCTGACTGATATCTTCTCTTCTGGACTTTGCTGTGAGATTGGCCCTTCAGGCTTGTTTCTACCGTCAGATAGAGACCCCTCTCACTGCTCTCCCTGCTGAGGGCGCCATGCTGTGGACCCTGTGAGCGAAGAGACCCTGTTCTGACGGGGTGGACCAACAGGGGGCGCCTCACTGCATTTTGCGCCCTTTTTATACTGAACTGACCACCACTAAAATGGGGCCAGGAGGCACATCTGTAAATCTCACCACAACCTATAGTCTCAGCTTAAACAGCCTCAGTTCAGTTCAGTCGCTCAGTCGTGTCCGACCTCAGAAGGGTCTCAAAGGCAAAGCCTGCAACAGATAACGGGCTGCACAGACCAACATGAGGGCTGCTGAAGCCGAACCCTGCATCCCCAACCCAAGCTTACTTATAAGCCTGGCTGATGCTGAAAGGAGAGAAGCAAAGTGGTTCACCAGGGCTCAGGATAAGAAGCCAGCATGGGAAAGAGGGGGAAACGTTACTACAGGGAGAGAGATTCCCCTCCTCAAGCTGCAAAACCAGGCTATGACCCAGAATCTAGTCTAAAGGATATATTCAGAAGAGCTGAGGCAATTCAAACTCTGTAGGGGTCTGTTTGTTCCTTAGGCTGAGTCCTAATGTCTTTTTGTGATTTACCTTGAAGAGCTGGTAGCTGGGCTGGATTTTCCAAAGGGGATTGACTAGGCAGCCTGAGCAAAGTGAATGGGTTTTTGCAATTTACTGGCAGAATAACAAAATTGCAATAAAACTAGAGTTCAGTTCAAGCCTGTATTCCCCCTTCCTGTCTACACTAGTAATAATATCTATATACATACATTCATTAGACTATGCGTCCCATAAGCACAGCAAAGGAAAACTTTACAGCCAATCTAAGAGATCACTGGTTGCACAGAAGCCACACAACTTTACATGAGTCAATTATCTCTGCGGGCTTCAATTTTCACATCTGCAAAATGTTGAGGCTGAATGGGGTGATCTCCTGAGCTCTTTGCAACATACAAAATCTGGGCACTTAAAGGAATATGTTGTCATCAGATCAGCCAGAACGGCTACTGGGTCAGCTTCAGGAATATGGGGGCAGCTCAGAAATTTATAATATTGTACTTCTGCATCAAGAGGGGGGTGAATTTTGCTTTGTTTTTATTTTTTTCCCTTTTTAAAAAAATTTTATTTTATTTATTTATTTTTTAATTAATTTTATTTTATTTTTAAACTTTACAACAGTGCATTGGTTTTGCCAAATATCGAAATGAATCCGCCACAGGTATATATGTGTTCCCCATCATGGATACACAGGCATTAAAAAGCAGAGATATCACTTTGCTGACAAAGGTCCATATAGTCAAAACAATGGTCTCTCCAGTAGCCATGAATGGATGTGAGACTTGGACCATAAAGAAGGCTGAGTGTTGAAGAACTGATGCTTTCAAACTGTGATGCTGGAGAAGACTCTTCAGAGTCCCTTGGACTGCAAGGAGATCAAACCAGTCAATCCTAAAGGAAATCAACTCTGAATATTTATTGGAAGGACTGATGCTGAAGTTGAAGCTCCAATACTTTGGCCACCTGATGTGAAGAGCTGACTCATTGGAAAAGACCCTGATGCTGGGAAAGACTTCAGGCAGGAAGAGAAGGGGACAGCAGAGGATGAAATGGTTGGATGGCATCATCAAGTCAACTGATGTGAGTCTGAGCAAACTCCTGGAGATAGTGAAGGATACAGAAGCCTGACATGCTGCAGTTCATGGAGTTGCAAAGAGTTGGACATGACTTAGCAACTAAACAACAACATGCACAGGCATTGTTTAACTTGTTAAGAACAAATCCCTTTACTGGCAGCCTTAGTATCAAACCAATAATCGTGCTCATTTGAAATGGTCTTCATCCAGCCTAAGTCTCAGAAGCATTCGAGGGCTTCGTTTTCTCTTTCTTCTTGTTTCAAAGTTTCTGTGTACATGTTCTCATGACTGGAACAGCTATATATTTATCAGGGATACTGGTCTGTAGTTTTCTTTTCTTGTTCAGATTTTCTCATTAATGCAATTGGATTTCCCCACCATTTAAATTAAATCAACTGAGGGAACATCAACAAAATGTTGGTACAGGAATTTCTAATACCTGTCCCCTCCCAGAAATATCAACTGGAACCATTATCTTCACACAAAAATACCTTCACAGGATCTAAGGATTTCAGGTGAGGAATTATAGCACTTAGATGAAGTGAAGAAATAAGAGAAGATGAATTGAGGAGGGTAAAAAAATAGATTCAAATCACCCCCATCTCTCTTTCCCCCAAGTCAGGCACCCCAGCTCAGAGAGAAATAGCCTTCCTTTAGGAGAGGAGAGTGAAGTGGGTACTCATTTCACTCAAGACCTCAGCATAGCCCAACCCAGCACCAAGCCAATTCCTGTGATCCAAAAAGGCTCCCGGGGTTCTCCATCAAACCCAGCCCCCAGCACATCCCAGCACTGGCCAGCACTCATGGCCCAGGCAGTTCCTGTGGCCCCAGGTTTCCAATGAGCTCCTGCAAACCCAGACTCCAGGTGGGTACCCGCAAACCCAACCTTCCAGATGGACCCACTGCCAGGCTCACCACTAAAGCCACAGGCCCAGCCAAGCCAACCCCCATGGACCCAGACTCCTGATCTGCCTCACCACCAGAGGGCCCCACAGACTCAACCACCAGGCCAGCTCCCAGGAAACCAAGCTCCTAGCCTGTCCCAGGATCAGACTACTTCCCAGGGTCCCAGGTGCTGAGCCCACACTTATGGTCTCTGATACCTGTTGATCCACCATGCAAGCCTGCCCATGCAGACCCAGGTGCCAGGTCCCCCGCCATGGACTCAAACACCAGGCCCACGCTAGTGACAGCAGGCTCCAGACTTGTCCCCATATACCGAAACATCAAGCCTCCCCACTCTCTAGTCCAGATGCAAGACCTGCCTACCCAGGTACTCGAACACAATACCCCCAAACTCATTTTACAAGGCTAGCATTACCCTGATACAAAAGCCAGATAAGAACACAAGAAAAGGAAACTATGGGCCAATATCTCTGATAAATATAGATGCAAAAAATCTCAAAAAATACTATCAAACCAAATTCAATAGTATATTAAAAAGGTCATACATCGTGAGCATGAATTTATCCCTGAGATGCAAGGATGGTTTTCATAAAAATCAATAAATATGATATATCACATTCATGGAATGAAAGATAAAAATGATATGATCATCTCAATAGATTCAGAAAAAGCATTTGACAAAATTCAACAACATTTCATAATTAAAAAAACCTGAACAAAATGGTATAAAAAGAAAGTACCTCAACATAATAAAGGCCATATATCATAAACCCATAGCCAACATAATCCTCAACAGTGAAAGTTTGAAAGCTTTCCTACTAAGATCAGGAAAAAGACAAGGGTGCCCACACTAACCATTCCTATTCAACATAGTACTGGAGGTCTGAGCCAAAGCAACTAGACAAAGAAAAGAAATGCAAGGCATCCAAATCAGAAAGGAAGAAGTAAAACTATTTGCAGATGACATGATCTTATACAGAGAAAATCCTAAAAACTCCACGAAAATAACTCTTAGAATTAATCAACAAATTCAGTAAATCTGCAGGATATAAACACAGTACACAAAGCTAAATTGCATTACTACATAGTAACAATAAACTATCTGAAAAAGAAATAAAGAAACAATCCCATTTACAATAGCATCAAAAGTCATAAAATACTTAGGAATAAATTTAACCAAGAAGGTAAAAAATCCGTACACTGAAATTTGGAGAAGGCAATGGCACCCCACTCCAGTACTCTTGCCTGGAAAATCCCATGGATGGAGGGGCCTGGTGGGCTGCAGTCCATGGGGTCGCTAAGAGTCAGACACGACTGAGTGACTTCACTTTCACTCTTCACTTTCATGCATTGGAGAAGGAAATGGCAACCCACTCCAGGGTTCTTGCCTGGAGAATCCCAGGGACGGGGGAGCCTGCTGGGCTTCCATCTATGGGGTCGCACAGAGTCGGACATGACTGAAGCGACTTAGCAGCACGCTGAAAATTGAGAGACACTGATGAAATAAATTGAAGAAGACACAAATAAGTGAAAAGGTATCTGTTTTCAAGGATCAGAAGATTTAATATTGTTAAAATGTTGATAGACAAAAACCATACATAGAGTCAATGCAATCCTAATCAAAATTCCAATGGTATTTTTCACAGAGGAAGAAAAACAATCTTAAAATTCATATGGAACCACAAAAGACCAAATTAGACAAAGGAATTCTGAGAAAGAAGAACAAAATAGAAGGACCACAAGTCCTGATTTCAAATGACTATAAAGCTACAGGTATCAAAACAGTATGGTACTGGCACAGAACAAATACATAGGCCAATGAAATGGAATCAGGAGCCAAAAAAAATCCCATGTATACATGACCAGCTAGTATTTGGCATGGAGAAGGCAATGGCACCCCACTCCAGTACTCATGCCTGGAAAATCCCATGGATGGAGGAGCCTGGTGGGCTGCAGTCCATGGGGTCGCTGAGGGTTGGACACGACTGAGCGACTTCACTTTCACTTTTCACTTTCACTTTTCACTTTCATGCATTGGAGAAGGAAATGGCAACCCACTCCAGTGTTCTTGCCTGGAGAATCCCAGGGATGGGGGAGCCTGGTGGGCTGCCACCTATGGGGTCGCACAGAGTCAGACATGACTGAAGTGACTTAGCAGCAGTAGCAGTATTTGGCAAGGTAGCCAAGGTCATCCAGTGTGGAAAGGACAGTCTCTTCAATAAATAGTTAAGAAAACTGGATATTCACATGGAAAAGAATTAAATTTGACCCTTGGATTACACCACTCACAGAAATTTACTTGAAATGGATTGAAGATGTAGGACCTGAAACTATACAATTACTAGAAGAAAAGGTAGGAAAAAGCTCTTTGACATGGATCTTAGAGACAATTTTGTGGCTATGACACCCAAAGCACAAGCAAGAAGAGCAAAAATCAAGAAGCGGTACTACATCAAACTGAAAAGCTTCTGCAGAGCAAAAGAAGCAATCACAAAATGAACAGGCAACCTATGGGATAGAAGAAAATACTTGCAAACCACCCATCTGATAAAGGGGGTTAATACCCAAAGTCTATGAGAAATTCATACAATTCAATAACAACAACAACAAAAATCTGCTTTTAAAATGGACAGAGGATCTGGATAGTCATTTTTCCAAAGAAGACACAGAAATGACCAACAGATATATTAAAAGGTGCTCAATATCACTAATCACTAAGATAATGTAAGTCAAAACCACAATGAGATATCACCTCACCCTTGTTAGAATGGCTATTATCAAAAAGACTAGAAATAAGTATTGGTAAGGATGTGGAGAAAAGAGAACCTTTGTGTACTATTGGTGGGAGTATAAATTGGTGCAGCCACTATAAGAAACAGTATGGACATTCATCAAAAACTTAAAACTAGGGCTACTGTGTGACCCAGGAATCCCGTATCTGAGTATATATCCAGAAGAAACAAAATCACTATCTCAAAGAGATAACTGTGCCCCCTTGTTCACTGTCGCCCTATTCACTCCAGCAAAGACACAGAGACAACCTAAGTGTCCATCAGCAGATGGGTGGATTCATAAAAGAATAATATTAGTCAGCCACAGGAAAGAAGAAAACTCTACCTTTTGTAACAACATGGATGGTCCCTGAGGACACTGTACTAAGTGAAAGAAGTCAGCCAGAGAAAGGCAAACACTATATATTCTCACAAATAGAAAGTAGAATGGTGGTTACCAAGGGAGAACTAGGGAGTGGAAATAATGGGGAGATGTTGGTTAAAGGGACAAGCTTCCAGGTATAAGATGAACAAGTTCTGAAGGTATAATGTGTATATAGCATGATGACTACAGTTGGTAATACTGCCTTGTATACTTGAAAATTGTGAAGAGAGTAGATCTTAAATGGTATCACCAGACATATGCAAATGATAATTATGTGAGGAAGTGGAGGTGTTAACTAACCCACTTATGGCCATCAATTTGCAATACACATGTGGATTATATAGTCGTGTTGTACATGTTAAACAACACAAAAAAAGGTTTTTAAAACTTTGAGGTCAAAATAAATATTTTTAAAATAAATCAATTATCTGAAAATAACAAGAGAGTCAAGAAAAAGGGCAGAAATAAGGAGGCAGAGATGAAAAAAGAGGAGACTAAGAATTCAGAGGAAATAAAGATAAGGTCTCTGTAGTTACTTCTTTTCTATTTCTTTTCTTTATAGTTTCTGAAGTTCTTTTCAGAAATGCAATGTGACAGAATTTAACATCTGGTAGTAAACTGCATGTTTTCTGATTTGATGACATAACCACTGGTGAGATCACAGCCTCTGGCTGCTGAAAATAATGCACTTAAAAAAATAAAAATACTGTTTTGTTATTTATTTTTCATAGCTCGTAAATCATCCGCATGTCTTCAGTAGCATTTAAATGAATAAATAAAAGGTTTACTCCCAGTACTAAACAGAATGACCTCTCTGATATGAGACATACCCAGTGTCATCCAGGCATCCTTGCCCCCCTTCTAGAGATGGGGTGGCTTGTTTCCTCCTATGATATTCTATTCCATCTTCACTATTAGAAAATGCTCCCTGTTGTTGGGCTAAAATCCATCTCCCCCATTTTCTACCAACTGGTCCTATTGTTCTGCATTTGGCCCATGTATAGCAAATCTCTCGCATATAGCAAAATTCTCTTATTTTTTGAGTAAAGCCATCGATTGTGTGTCTCCAAGCTCTATGATTCCATGGGTCCAATAGTTCCTTCTAGCTCATGATGCTTAAACTAGTCAACATCTAGTCATTTTCCTAGCAAACCCATGCTCCAATTTATCTTTGTCTATCTCAGTGTTACCCAAATTCACATTAGTTCTTTAACAAGCACACCACACAGTAAATTCATATTGAGTTTACTATCAATTCAAAACCCCTAAGTCTTGTTCACATGTACCACTGCAGCTGGTTCTCTTAGTTTTTTGAAACTAAGTATTAACAAAAAGCCCAACATTAATTCCTACAAAATTTCATCCTAGTGTATATGTGTTAATTCCAATCTCCCAATTCCTCCCACCCCTCCTCCTCCACCTTAGCCCCTTGGTATCTATATATTTGCTCTCTACATCTGTGTCTCTACTTCTGCTTTGCAAATATTTAATAGGATCACCTATATCATTTTTCTAGATTCCACATTTATGTGTTAATTGATAACTAATGAGAACATACTGTATACATAGTATAGGGAACTCTACTTAATGCACTGTGGTGACCTGAATGGGATGGAACTTCAAAAGGGAGGGATATATGTATGACTGATCTATTTTGCTGTGCAGTAGAAACTAACATAACATTGTAAAATAACCATTCAGTTCAGCTCAGTAGTGTCCAACACTTTACGACCCCATGGACTGCAGCACGCCAAGCTTCCTTGTCCATCACCAATTCCCAGAGCTTGCTCAAACTCATGTCCACTGAGTTGGTGATGCCATCCAACCATCTCATCCTCTGTCATTCCCTTCCCCTCCTGCCCTCAATCTTTCCCAGCATCAGGGTTTTTTCCAATGAGTCGGCTCTTCACATCAGATGGCCAAAGTGTTGGAGTTTCAGCTTCAGCATCAGTCCTTCCAATGAATATTCAGGACTGATTTCCTTTAGGATGGACTGGTTTGATCTCCTTGCAGTCCAAGGGACTCTCAAGAGTCTCCATGCTCCAATAAAAATTAATTTTAAAAATTTACCTTGAATGGGGCCTGTCATTCCTATTACAATTTTTTAAAATTCTGCCATCCAGTATATTAACTACTCTTGAAAACTTCATGACATCTACAAATTGAAAAGCATGTCTTTTTAAACTTTACCTAATTCATTGATAAAATTGTTTGCATTCTAGTAATATATGATGTGTCCTTTAAGTGTGAGCATTAGTAACCAAATACAATTCTGGTATCATTCAGTTTACATTCCTCTTTTTTCTTTACACTTTCACAAGAGACCCTATTAGTACTGTATAAAGTGTGGGTGTATATGTTAAAAATTATCTCAATCTTAACAAATTAAGGAAAATCACCTTCTCTAAGATTACTTATACTTGGTGAACCTAAATTTGCTTCTATTGACCACTGATAGCTTTTTCTAATTTTCACAAACTACCCTTTTCATAACCTATTCTTGAGTATTGGATGGAACTGATGTCAAATTCATTCTTTACAATCTACTGGTCTTTATAATTTCCTTCCTTTTTTGTTAAATCTAGAAACTTTATATCCCTCTTTCTCCTAGCTCTGAGCACTTTTCTTCTCCTTTCAATCTCTTAGAAATTCTGTAGAAAATTCAGTGATCTTACTGTTCCTTGGTCCCCTCAGATGTAATTCATCCAGGCTACAAGCCACGAGCTCTCAATTCCCCACAACTAATTAATGTTTGTTCTCCTCATCTTAAGACAAGGATAAGTATCATGGCCCCAAGGAGGAAGTCTATCCAGACTGTCCTTTCTTGTTATCCTTTCTTCACCAACTGAACTAAAATGGCTCCTAACATTGCCATTAGTTTTCACCAGCATCAGCAGACCTGAAGCTTCAGCCTTCTGAGTGCTGTCTTTACATGTTGCTGCTTTGTCATACTCCTTTTTGTCCTTCTCTCCATCTTTAGAATACGTGCTCTCTTCCTCTGAGCTCTTGAAGAAGCTCCCTAAGCATTCCTAAGGGAACTGCAAAGAATCTCAGCAATGAAGGAAAGAAGGTAAGTTCTTAAATATATGTTCTTAAATATCTTCTTTTCTTCCTTGTGGAGATCATTTGTGAGTTGTTGAGTTACTTTTTTGAGAAAACCCCAACACTATTGATGTCTCTTTTCTGTTAGAATTAGATACCATGGAATCATATCTCCTGCTTTTTCTGACATTTCTACAGTCTGCCTTGTTCAAGTCTAGAATTTCTCTGTCTAATCTTCTTTAAATTTTTTTTCTAATAAACTCTAAGGAGAGAATTGCTTTCTTTTGGAGTGCATTCTTCTCCAGCTCATCAATCTGGGGCTTCTTTGTTGGGCAAAATTCTTTCCACCTTGTCACTTCTTCCCCATCATAGAAGAGGACCTTTATTGTAAAGCATGTCAGTGCATTGTCTGACCCTCTGCTTTTCAGCTGAATGTGTTTGCCTGCACAGGTCCAAATATTTGAAGTCTCTCACTGTAACTGTATCTTGCATTTCTCCCAGTATTGTGCCCATGGTTTTACAAGCTGCTAACAAAAATCATGATCTGGCTAAAATGAGAATCTAGAGGAAAGGTAAAGATGGGGATCCTACAAAGGAGTGTTCATGAGGTATGCATAGAAGGCAGCAATTTTGCTTAATCACTTGTTTTAAGGTAATCATAGAACCTCTTTGGTCCACATAAAACACTGAGAATATGGAGAAAGAATAGATCTGTGCTGTGAACAATGAGCTAACCACTGAGATGCACGGTTTTGTGCTGCACTGTCCAACAGATGTCACGTGAGACACACATGTAATATAAACATTCTAGGAGCAAGAGACTGAAGAATTTCAATCTCACGTCCCTCAAGTTCGTGATTCTATCTAGCCATCTCATCCTCTGTCATCCCCTTCTTCTCCTGCTCCCAATCCCTCCCAGCATCAGAGTCTCTTCCAATGAGTCAACTCTTTGCATGAGGTGGCCAAAGTACTGGAGTTTCAGCTTTAGCATCATTCCTTCCAAAGAAATCCCAGGGCTGATCTCCTTCAGAATGGACTGGTTGGATCTCCTTGCAGTCCAAGGGACTCTCAAGAGTCTTCTCCAACACCACCAGACTGTATGCAGGTCAAGAAGCAACAGTTAGAACCAGACATGGAACAACAGACTAGTTCCAAATTGGGAAAGGAGTACATCAAAGCTGTATATTGTCACCCTGCTTATTTAATACTTACACAGAGTATATTATGCAAAATGCCAGGCTGGGTGAAGCATAAGCTGGAATCAAGATTGCTGGGAGAAATATCAATAACCTCAGATATGCAGATGACACAACCCTTATGGCAGAAAGCAAAGAACTAAAGAGCCTCTTGATGAAAGTGAAAGAGGAGAGTGAAAAAGCTGGCTTAAAACTCAACATTCAGAAAACTAAGATTATGGCATCCAGTCCCACCATTTCATGGCAGATAGATGGGGAAACAATGGAAACAGTAAGAGACTTCATTTTCTTGGGCTCCAAAATCACTGCAGATGGTGACTGCAGCCATGAAATTAAAAGACACTTGCTTCTTGAAAGAAAAGCTATGACCAATCTAGAAAGCATAATAAAAAGCAGAGACAATACTTTGTCAACAAAGGTCCATCTAATCAAATCTATGGTTTTTCCAGTAGTCATGTATGGATGTGAGAGTTGGACTATAAATAAAGCTGAGCATCAAAGAATTGATACTTTTGAACTGTAGTGTTGGAGAAGACTCTTGAGAGACCCTTGGACTGCAAGGAGATCCAACCAGTCCATGCTAAAGGAAATCAGTCCTGAATATTCATTGGAAGGACTGATGCTGAAGCTCCAATACTTTGGCCACCTGATGTGAAGAATTGATTCATTGGAAAAGACCCTGATGCTGCGAAAGATTGAAGGCAGGAGGGGAAGGGGATGACAGAAGTTGAGATGGTTGGATGACATCACCAACTCGATGAACATGAGTCTGAGTAAGCTCCGGGAGTTGGTGATGGACAGGGAAGCCTGGCGTGCTGCTGTGCATGGGAGTCCCAAAGAGTTGTACATGACTGAGTGATGAACTGAACTGATGTTGGAAAATGAGTGGAAATTTTTGTTTGTTATTATTATTGTTACTGCTGTATCTTCTTTTTAGTATAAGAAACAAATGATTTTATATGATCTGATTTATACTTTTAAAGTCTCATGCTGGTTGCTTTGCATAACAGAGGTGGAAGGAAGGAAAGATGGAAGCAGTAGTTAGGAGACTATTGCAGGACCCAGGCAAGAAGTGGCAGTGACCAGGGCTCGTCTGTAAGAATGGAGGAGGCAGAAGGTGGGTCAAGTTAAACTAGTAAAGAGTACCTACCTCATCAAGAGGCTCTGAAGAAAAACAAAAGAAGTCCATGTACTCTAAGTACCTAAGTACTTAAAACATGCTCAGAATACTCTAAGCACTTGAAATACTCTTTAGAATAGTACTTAGAATATTGTAAGAAAAATGGAATAGAAATGTGCTTAGAATATGCTAAGCCCCTGAAAAGTGCTTAAAAGAGCACCTGGAATATAGTTAAGGACTCACTGTGAGCTACGATCATCACTCTTCTTGGTAAAAGAACAGCCATCATCCCTGTGGGGAAGGCAGCCCTTTGTGTTCTTGGTCAAAGGGTTGTGAGGGGGCCTCATCTTCACAAGTTTAACTGCTGCTGAGGTGCTGGGGACTGTGACTGAAGCAAACTTTAATAGTGTTAAAATTAAGGCAAAATTATTCCTACTTTTCCCACACTACTGTTACCCCTGTTTCAATAACAGCCATTACAAGGATATGAAGTCAAAACTCTTCTGAACATTAGACTCTAGGGCAGGAATTAAGGACCTGAGCTCCATCCGGGTCCCAGGCTGAATCATGTCAGGTCGCTATGTTTCTGCAGCCTCTTTTTCATATTAGCACAACAGACAATTTTACTCCTGGATACAGAACTGAATCTGATGCATTTCAGTCTTGCCTGAACCCCTTTCTGTATGAGTCGGCAACAGACACTGTCAAACAAACTCTGAGTGATACAGAGGCTGAGAGTTTTCCAGAGGAGAAACCCTGACACTTTTCCCGGATGGCTGCTCAAGTCTGAGCTCACAGATAGGCAGGAGTGCGCAGGACACAGCCACACCTGTGCCCCTGCCCGCTTGATCCGGTGTGGTTTCCCTGGCCAAGTCCATGAAGTGAGCATAATTATCTTCATTTTATCACAGTAAAAAGCAAAGCACAGTGCAAATACGTGAGTTATTAATGGTCACTCAGCCAGGATTTGAACCAACTTGACTCCATTCTCCTCTGCCAGCACAGAAGAAAGTAATCAGAGGTGAAGCAAGTCCCTTCACAGTTTGTTAAGGTGAAAGGCAGTGATGCTATACTGCTTTGTAAAAGAGGTCTTCGATGCAGCCCTTCTTCCAGTGAAGTTTCCAATCTGATCCAATACAAGTTTGCCATTTATGTAAAATACTTCTCATCTAAAAGACCCCAAACATGATCAGGTTCAACAGTGATGGCAGGAGGGAGAAAGTACTCTGTATGTTTGTGTTTAAATGGTAATTAAAAGTTAGTGAAAGGAGAAGCTATGTATTACAATATTTATAAATTCTAAAATTTCTAGCTTATGTATAAAGATCATTGCTCATTATTTATTTATTTATTATTTTTGTCTGTGCTGGGTCTTGGCTGCTGAGTAGGCTTTTCTCTAAGTTGTAGCAAGCAGGGGCTATTTTCTAGTTGCGGTGCATGGCCTTCTCACTGCAGTGGCTTCTCTTGTTGCACAGCAAAGGCTCCAGGGTTCATGGGCTTCAGTAGTCGTGGCTCGCTGGCTATAGAGCAGAGAGTCAACAGTTGTGGTACAAGGGCTCAGTTGCTCCTTGCCATATGGGAACCTCCCAGATCAGGGATCAAACCCATGTCTCCTGCATTGGCAGGCGGACTCTCTACCACAGACACCAGGAAAGCTTGATCCTTGCTCATTTTACATAGGCATTATAAAATAACTTTAAATACAAAAACGCAGCAAGTTGGGAAATCTGGATGGCTTAGTCTGTAGAATTAGATTCAAATTTTAAAACTTGAAGGTGTTTGCACATTAGAAAAATTCTGAAGCCTAGGAGAATCCATGATAGATTAGGGTAATATGGGGTGCCATGCAGGTCCCTCAGGGATGACAGTGATGTCCCAGATCACTCTCTGATCTACACAGCCTTACATTTCTCTTGTCAAGTAAGCAAGAGCAATGTGGCAAATAAGTTTCCCCAAATAAGTAAGTCCCTACAAGAGCAGGGGGTCTTGTTTGTTTGCTCTTTCTCAGATCTTTCAAGAACAGAGTCATCTTAAAGAAGTACAGTAGGTAGTACCTAAATAATACAGACCTGATTAAGTGTCAGAAAAGGAGGGCTAGGCCCTCTTCCAGTACTCTTGCCTGGAAAATCCCATGGACGGAGGAGCCTGGTAGGCTGCAGTCCATGGGGTCGCGAAGAATCTGACACGACTGAGTGACTTCACTTTCATTTTTCACTTTCATGCATTGGAGAAGGAAATGGCAGCCCACTCCAGTGTTCTTGCCTGGAGAATCCTAGGGACAGGGGAGCCTGGTGGGTTGCCGTCTATGGGGTTGCACAGAGTCGGACACGACTGAAGTGACTTAGCATAGCATAGCATTGCTGCAAACACCACGCGTGTCACATACCAGACCACATGGTGAGAAAACAAAGACAGTGGCAGCAAACAGACAAGCAAAGGCAGGCAGAACAGAAAGGCCGGAACGTACCCTCCACTTCCTAAAGACCCATCCAAGAGAATCAGACAAAGTCACGAGGCATGGGACTCAGTCCTTTCTAAAGAAGCATCTGGACTAGACCACCTGATAATCAATAACTCTGCTAAACTCTGGCCCCTGAAATCCTGTATTTCCATATTATAACTGTTACTATCTACCATTTATTGGATGCTTCAGTTCAGTTCAGTTCAGTTCAGTCGCTCAGTCATGTCCAACTCTTTGCGACCCCATGAATCGCAGCACGCCAGGCCTCCCTGTCCATCACCATCTCCCGGAGTTCACCCAGACTCACGTCCATCGAGTCGGTGATGCCATCCAGCCATCTCATCCTCTGTCGTCCCCTTCTCCTCCTGCCCTCAAATCCCTCCCAGCATCAGAGTCTTTTCCAATGAGTCAACTCTTCGCGTGAGGTGGCCAAAGTACTGGAGTCTCAGCTTTAGCATCATTCCTTCCAAAGAAATCCCAGGGCTGATCTCCTTCAGAATGGACTGGTTGGATTGGATTGGATGCTTATCTTATGCCAAGTAAGAGGGAAGTTAAATGTTGCCTTGGTGCCTGGAGAGTAAACCTCAATCTTATCTACTGAACAATTTC